>NW_028188172.1:600000-1135000 GCF_964204655.1 Triturus cristatus | reverse complement strand
TGGTGGAAAATGTGGGCCTGTAGACCACAAACAATGCACTATATTAAAGATATTTTATTGTAGGAGAAAAAGGAGTGAAGCAATGCTATATGAATTATGTGGACAGTAAGTGTGAACAAAGCTTGGTAACCATGGTATTGCAACTGGTTTGTAGGGGAAACACTGAGGAGAAATAGTGCAAAGGATCCTACGTGTTCGGCTGTTATAAATAAAGGAAGCAAAAACCAAGGAGTTGGTCAACATATGAAAACTATCATTCCAAAAGAAGGCTGCATTCAGTGCTTAATTTGTAAAATATGAAGTCCAGGTGCTCAAATTTTTGTTGGAGCCACACCCACTTCCCCCTGGCTCCACCCACTTCCTCCACGGGCTCTACCCAATTACTCTATTGGCTCCGCCCACACCCTTATTGGCACTGCTGAAAGTCAGATGTAATACCCAATCTGAATTTCAGCAAGGGAGCCTTCCTCCAAGTAAGGTTTTGATAGGAGGTTCCCCTGCCCTGTGAAAATTTTGAAAAAGATAAAACAAAAGTGCACAATTTTGTAATAAATTAGATAAAACCACTAACGCATTGAAAAGGGATATGTGGGCAGCAAAGGCGGTCATCTCTTAAGTAAATGATTGGGCCTTTGCACTTTTTTTAATGCCAATGTCCATGGGATATAAAAATAAAAAAGTGAACACTTCATAAAGTGTAAGCTGAAACAAGGCTTCGCTCCTAATGATAACTCTTTATTTTATTCCCATATTTCGTGGTACTCATAATAACGATCTCAAAACACAAAAGGAACGTTATGATAAGATGAGCTTACAAGACAGTCTGCTTGTATTAACACAGTAAAAGCAAATCTCAAATACTAAATGTTAACTGGATGCATGGGTGCAGTCTTCAGATGAGGCTCCAATATACAGTAAGAAAACAGACGTTCTGCTGTGCATCCTTATTAATTCCCAAATTGGGTTGGTTACCCTGGAGAGGAAATCCTCGCCATTGTTTCTTTCTATTAAACATTTTTAAAATATCAACAGTATTTCAATATCATTTCCAGCCTAGTTGAGGCGGCCACCAATGCATAGTTACAGAACTGAAATCTGATTTAAAAGAAGGGGCAGGCGCGTTTCCATTCATGTCTCTCTCAGAAAACACTTATGCAAATGCCAAGGAACTCCGCTATTAAATGGCACAGCACAGGACATGTTTGCTAATAATACTTACTCGTTAGACAACACCGTAAACAAAAACGTTTATGATGAGAAATCTGGCACTTCAAATCACATCCTAGTCAATCCCCAGGGCGCTTGAAAAGTGTTTGTGACAGCGCACAAAAGGTCACGTTCATTATCTACCTGGAAGTTACCCTAAGTTGTACATATCAACATTACTGGAAGGGAAATGTAAAATCATAACAGGGCAGACTGTAAAGAGATGCGCGCCAAACAAAATGTTTACTGGTTTACACGAGCATCGTTAAACCAGCATTTGATTTCAGAAGAAATAATTCGAAGAGAGATACTGTGGGAATATCTATACACTACAAAATATATCAAGACATGTTCCCATTTTTGTCTAAAAACCCCTCCTTTTGCTCCTCGGTACTAGTATACAAGCCCGTAGATTGATGAGAAAAAGTTAATGTAAACGGCAAGGCCTTGCCCTTCCGGCCGCCTCCTGGCCCGGGGCTGGAGCATTGCACACGGTGCCCCGCCCGGTGCCAGTGGCATAATTGCTTGGGCCTCTGACTCGGTTCAGATGACAATCACCAGTCACCACGTGCAAGAAAAAAGGAGCATTGTTTTTTAGGTCTCGTAAATGCTGGCCAGCCATTGTAGAAGAGGTCCGGTCACTCCACTCATGCCCCGTCCTTTTCGGATCGGGGGGCGTGTTTTTTGCGAAAAGTCTCAGGGAGGAGACAACAGCAAAACACGCCCCCGAATCCGAAAAGGAGGCTGCCTTTCTCCGAGGCATTTCTGCTCTGCCTCGGAGAAAGGCGGTCGTGTGCTCGTCCGCTCCCCCTTCGTCCGGTTGCTGCTCTGGTCTCCAAGGGTCTTCTTGTTAATGTTGAAACGCAAACGTGCTTGTTGACCCGTACAGCACGTAACCAAGAGTGCATCACCAGTCACTAGTTTTTTCCGTTGCTGGAACGCACGTCCATGTTGTGCGTTCCAGTACCACTAACCTTAATTTACGTTGTGCTCTGCTCACATAAGGCTGCTCCAAAGTGGCACGCTCAGCGAAAGTGGAGGAAAGTCAGCTTCTTGTTGTTTTCGGGCCCTGGGATTTTCTGTGATTTGCCCACTGGACTCGAACTTGGCTCCCTAGCTCCAAAGTCGGCAGCTATGGCCAATGCGTCACATCCCCACCTGCTGAGTGGTGTGCTCAAGTGAAGCCGCAGACCCCTGTCCAAGCGCGAGGCCTTGTGACCCGCACAGCTGCAGCCCGGAGCCTGGCACGCGGAACAAAGCCGTGTCCTTTGGTGGCCGTGCGCGCGGGAGGCCCTTCTCTCGGTGCCTCTGGTGCTTTGCGACTCTCCAGACTGCACTGTAAATCTTACACGGATTGCGAAACCATCTGACTGCAGGAAGCGTGCGCAGCCCCGGAGGGTTTTGTTCTGGTTCCTGTGCTTGGGAAGTCCACTAAAGTAATACAGCAGATGTCCCTCTTAATGTATTACTGAAAGAGATTAAAGTGCTGTACCAGAGCAGATTAACATGTCCGCCAGTATTCGGAGTCTGCTTAGAAGGTACGTTTCTTAGGCGGAGAAAGGGAGTTCTTTTTAAACGTTTCACTAAAATGTATTTTTTTTCTATCATAAATGAGTCATATTTTAGCCTGACTTGGGGAGCACCGAAAGCCACGTTTAAGGCATGTGTCTAGGGGTGCTGGTTGGCGCGCAACACCCAATGGGCTCACCGGGCTTCAGCCTCCCCCCCCCCCCCGTCATGTGTGTCGGCCTGGCTGAGACAGCCTCGCGGGCTGCCGTCCGTCTGTTAAATGGTAGCGGCAGTTTCAGTCGATAACCTTTCAAGTATTGCCCGGCGGTAATCGCCTCTCATACCACTCGATAATTTACCAATGAAAGAGGCAGGCGCCGGAGACTGGAAGGCGGGAAACAAAGTTTTATTCCGTCGGAGCAGAACACATCAGATCAGACAGCAAGGTATCGTCACGAGGTGCTCTAACTGCATCTCTGAGACCTGGTCTCTTATACACAGGTTTATTGCTTTATTACACATAGTACATTCTTGAGATTCCCTTGATGCATGAGAGAACATCCCCTGAAGCCCCGGCTCAGATCCGATCCCACACATAGCTACAGTAGAAGTTCCCACCTTACCCGCAGTAGGAGATGGCTATCGCGCAGCAGGGTATTCCGCCAATTCCCGGGGGTGTGTGTGACCGGTCGGGTCTCAGGGGGTAGGGGCTTTGATCTACTGTAATCCCTTTGATGTGGGGTGTTTCCCTTACAGTAGGGGCAATAAACTGCATCCGCAGGGCTAGGTGATGGCCTGGGATCGGTTCGGACAATGGGGCGCAGAGGAAGGGGGTTTATCAAAGAGGGGCATGACCATGTATGGGATGTCGGTCAGGTGTGGGATGTGGTCCCATGGCAGGGTCGCGCTGAATGAGAGGGTTTATGGCCCGTCTATGAGAGAGCGGGGCGGCCGGCGCGCGGGGGGATGCTCGCAGCGCCAGGGGAAAGCGCCGGCGATCGAGAATGAGCGGGGAGAGAGTGGGGTGCTTAAAAAATGGCGGCCGTGCATTCGCTGTGCGTGGCGCTGGGGAGAGGCAAGATGGCGCAGATAATGTTCAGTTTGCAAGCTAAATTTCCCCAGTCCTCCCTTTTAACATATCTCGCCAGCTTGCCTAGTTCGGATCTATCCCCATAATACTCCGAACTTCCACCTCATACAGAGCTTTCATTCGCTCTGTTTCAAAGTCCAAAGTCTTAGGGCAGATGCAGTTCAAAAAAAGCGAACATAAAGGTGGCAGACACTGAATCCCCAAGCAACATCCACATAGTATCACAATTGGTATGAGGATAAATGAAAACAGCCTCCATCCCCAACTTTTAATAGTGTCCCAAAACCAACTCCCCAGTGACCATTCTCCTTGTTCTTGATGGACCTCTGCGGACAGTCTGTGGAGGTGTTCAATTGCTTTGTAGACTGAGGGTGAGTTATCCGGTACGTAGGTACAACAGCTGGACCCAATGATGCGGCATGCTCCTCAACGATCAGCCAGAACCACATCTAGAACGGTTCTGAAGGGCCACTAAGCGGACGGCCTGGAGCTCGGCGGTGTTGTTGGCGAGGGCGCCAGCCGTAATGTTCATCGTCGTTTCGACTGCCTGGGTTAAGTGGCGGATGGCACGGCTGTTTGCCATTGGACCCCAGAGTGGAACAAGGCCTTTCACTGCGTCCATGAACTGTGCTCCGGCGGAGTCGGCTTGCACAATGTCTTTGGCCCGCTTCTGTCGGTGATGGTTTGCTGGAGCCACATATGTCGGAGGAAGGACAAAGGCGATGTAGCAGGTGCCTCCCCAACCTTTCGGAAGCCAGGTGTAGGCCTTAGTACCACAGACGAAGTACATATTCGGGGAGGCAACAAAGGAGGGTGGGTCAACTGAGTCCAATGTTCGGGTGATGAGGCAGGAGCTGTGGCCCACCAGCTGCGCCCCCAGGCCTTCGAGGCACACAAATCCAGTGATGTTGATGACGGACAGGGCCACTGTTAGGGTGGCGGCCGTCCGTTTCCGGAGGTAAGAGAAGGTGGGTCTGGCTGGGTTGTTGAACACTTGCATTTCAACTCGTTCTTTGGCAGGGATGTCCATGTGAAAGGAAGTGTTCGATCTCAGAGGGCAGAAGAGGGCAGAAGTTCTTCCAGTTTTGTTCAGCCAGAACCCATGGTAGAAGTGTGACATGGTTCTGCCGGAAGTGGCATTGTCCTTGTAGCTTTCTTGCAGGAGGATTAGCCAGGCGAGGCAGGAACCATGGACAGAAAAAGGTGAAGGGATGAAAGGGATAGAGTGTCCAGTGGCATGTGGTAGCAATCCACAGATCCAGCAATTAGTGGCGTTGGCAGCAAGATTGTGTTGGTGGAGCAACTGCACAAAAGAGTTATTCCAGAACTCCTTACGCCTTTCTCGGAGTTGGGGTGAAAGTGAGATCAGGTGGTGTTCTTTTGTGGTGGTAGGTTGAACGGTGGTCAGCAATATCTTATGAGCGGGTGTGCCCTCCTCCATGATCCAGAAGGTGACCACGAGGAGAAGGCAAAAGAGAAGGGTAATGAAAAGTGCAATAGTCTTTAAGCTGTGCATTCGGTCAGTCTTTGGGTTTTTGTAGTGGATCTTCGGACATCCGGTTGCTTCCATCATCTTCATGTCGGGCGCTTCCATCACCTTCAAGAGACTCGGTAGCGGGCAGAACCACAGACTTCGTTTAGTTTCTCTCCTGGTGGCCTTTGAGGTGACTAGGCTACCGCTCTGAGATTTCCACTTAGCCTGTGGTCTGCTTAGCCGAAGTTCTCTCCTTTCGTCGCAAGTTATATCCTTCCTTGGATGGCACGGTGGGATCAGGATATCTTACTAACGAGTGTCTCTGTATCTGGGCAGCGGCTCAGGGATGGTCGGTCTTTGTCCAGAAGTTCTTCTTGGGCGGCGATGTTGTCCGTGGTTGTCAGGGTCGGTGATACCTTCTTGCAGTGGTGTGCATGCAGCCAATTGCGTTTCCCCTCCACTCGAAGAGCTGTTCGGGTGGTGATCAGGACTTGCAGGGGGCCCGTCCACCGGGGCTCCAGACTCTTGGTGCGCTGGAAGTTACGCACTAAGACGAAGTCACCGGGTTGGATGTCGTGTCCGGGGCCCCTGGAAACATCGGGAATGGCGTGCAGCACCTGCTGATGGATGACAGACAACGTTTTAGTTAGGTTATACAAATAGTCAGACATGAGGACGTCCGGGACGTCGTGGATGGATGTTGGCTTTGGAGCAGCCCAAAGGTTCATGGGCTGCCCGAAAACGACCTCGTAGGGGGTTAAGTGGTGTTTAGTGGGGGTGGAACGCATTGACAGCAATGCTAGCGGGAGAGCGTCTGGCCATCTCAGTCCTGTGGTGGCGACTATTTTTGCTATCTTAAGCTTCAAGGTGGCGTTGTGTCGCTCAACCAAGCCTGCAGATTGGGGATGGAAGACCGCATGGAATTTCTGTTTTACACCCAACCCCTTTAAGATGAGTTGGATAACTTCGGCTACGAAGTGAGGGCCGTTGTCGCTCCACAAAATTCGACAAAGGCCGTATCGGGGGAAGAATTCCTTCAGTAGTACTTTTGCGGTAGTCATGGCGGTGTTGTCGTGGGTTGGATAGGCTTCCACCCACTTGCTGAAGGCACACACAACGACAAGTACGTACTTCAAACCTTGGCACCTTTCTAACTGGACATAGTCCATTTGTAGGACTTCAAAAGGGTGATTGGGGACCCCGAACCCTCCCCGGGGTACAGCAGTTCCTTTCCCAGGGTTGTGTTGGAGGCATACTAGGCATTGTTGGACCAGACGTTTGGCTGAGTCTGGGATCTTGTCGTTGTGCCAGACTTTGGAGATGAGTTCGATCATGGGGGCAGACCCTATGTGTGCGGGGGAGTGTGCCATGGTCAGCATGGGGATCAAGTATGAGTCTGGTAGCAACCATTTGTTCGAGTCTTTAGTCCGCCAGCAACCATCATCGTCCTTCAATCCCTCCCGTGCCCATTCAGTTAACTCGTGTGGTGTACTGGCTAATTGGATGTCCCTAATCGTTTCCCTAGCATCCTTCCATTTCTCAGCTTGTGACCTGGTCACGTACATACGGGTCGTGGACCTATTCTCGGCTGTGGTTCGGGCAGTAATGTCAGCTAGTGCATTTTCCTGTCCTATAATGTCTGTCACCTTCTTGTGTGCTTGGCATTTGATCACAGCCAGCCGTGTGGGGAGGAGGACCGCTTCGGTCAGGGCAGAGACTAGATCTCCATGCAGGATGGGTGTGCCATGAGAAGTCAAGAATCCCCTCTCTTTCCATAAGAGCCCAAAGTGGTGAACTACCCCGAAGGCGTACTGACTGTCTGTGTAGATGTTTGCGGTTGTCCCTGCTGCCAGGATGCAGGCTCGTGTGAGAGCAATTAGTTCCGCCGCCTGTGCGGATCGCTGTGTGATGCGGGCTGTCTCAACAACTGTTCGGGCTGTGGTGACTGCATAGGCAGCTGAGGTGGTGCCATCGGGGAGCTTGATGCATGAGCCATCCACCCACAGTTCTCCGTCAGGGTCCGGGAAGGCAGTATCTCGGAGGTCGACCCTACTCTTGGTCTGTTCGTCGGTGAGGGTCACACAGTCGTGTATAGGGGACGCATTGGGATCAGTGTCAGGGAGAGGTAGTAGAGTAGCTGGATTCAGAGTGGTGCATCGTTTCAATGTGATGTGGGGTGCAAGCAGAGTCAGTTCGTAACCGGTCAGTCGTGCGCTAGTCAGGTGTTGAGTCTTGGTTTGGTTCAGGAGGGTGTCAACCGCATGGGGTACCAATACTGTGAGGGGGTTTGAGAGTACGATCCCCTCGCTTTGCCGGATAGAGATAGCCGCGGCGGCTACTGCTCGAAGGCATGCGGGCAAAGCTCTGGCTACAGGGTCAAGAGTGGCAGAGAAGTAGGCACAAGGGCGTTGTTTAGGGCCTATGGACTGGGTTAGGACAGACAACGCACATCCCTCCCTTTCGTGGGTGTAGAGGGAGAAAGGTTTAGTGTAGTCTGGGGTTCCTAGGACTGGGGCCGAACAGAGGGCGTCTCGTAATTCTTTGAAGGAGGATTGGCATTCGGGTGTCCAGGGGAGGGGGAAGGGGACATCTTTAGCCAGCAGGGAAAGCAGAGGTTTTACGATAAGACTGAAGTTTGGCAACCATTGTCGACAAAAGGAGGTGAGGCCTACTAGGGACCGCACTTGCTTCTGAGTTTTGGGAACAGGGGTTTCTAGGATGGTCTGAATTCGGTCAGGGGTAAGCTTCCTCCCGTCTTTGGATAGTAGGTGGCCTAGATACGTTACTTGGGGCTGGCAGAATTGCAATTTCTTTCTGGATACCTTGTGACCGTTCTCCGCAAGGAAGCGGAGGAGGTGAATGGTGGCTGTGACGGCAAGTGGAGTGGTGTCGGCCGCCAAAAGAATGTCATCCACGTACTGTATCAACACCACTCCATCGGGTAGTTGGACTGCATCTAGCTGCCTCTTGAGGGCCTGGCTATAAATACTGGGACTCTCAGTGTAGCCTTGGGGTGCCCTGCAGAATCTGTACGAACGGGCTTTTAAAGTGAAGCCGAACAGGTAGCGGCTGTCTGGGTGGATGGGGATGGAAAAGAATGCGTTTTTGAGATCAATAACAGTAAAGGTGGTGGCAGTGGATGGAATCAGGGTGAGGATGGTGGTGATGTCTGAGACCACGGGGTACTGGGGTATGACTACTTTGTTAACCTCTCGCAAATCAACAATGAAACGGTAGGCTTTCTCATCTCCCTCGCCTTGCTTCTTTACAATGGGTAGGATAGGGCTGTTGCAAACATTACTGACTACTTCTTCTACCACTCCTGCCTCGACTAGGGACTCGATGATTTCCACCAATGCCTTCTCGCCTTCGGGTGATATCCGATACTGTGGAAGCTTTGGGAGCACTGCGTCCGGTCGGACGGTTATGTGTACCGGGTCGATCACCATGCGCCCTACATCTGAGTCGGTTTTAGCCCATAGATGTGAAGGTAATGTGTCGAGTAGGGACATGTCAGCATCGGTTATAGAGAGCATACGCCGCGTGTGACAGGGTCTGGACAGATCTGGGTTATCGTGTAGGATGACTCGAACTCCGTCTGGGGAGCATCTGATGGTAGCTCGAAAATGTTTTAGCAAATCAAGTCCCATAATAGCATCGGGGGTGTTGGAGGAGAGCAAAAAGGTCGTGTCAGTGGTGTTATCTTCTAAGTCAAAGGAGATTGGTGTTGATAAGGGGTTAGTGGAGGGCGTTCCATCGAAGCCTATTGAGGTTACATGTGAGCCAGACAAGGGTGCCCTAGGGATCAGTCGTTTGGATAACGCACTACGTGTCGCCCCAGTGTCTACCAGGAATGGAGATTTTGTGCCCAAGACCTTAGCAGTGACGTAAGGACCTTGCTGGTCAACACGGAGTTCGACTGGATCCCTCCCTTGCCCCTGGCGGTCCTATGCGAAGTCATGGGTGCTTTCGTAGTCGGACTGCTGACACTGGTTTTGTCGGGGGCGGTCAAAGGTGTTTGGTCTGCCTGGCCTGTCGTTGATTGCGTCGTTCGTGTGCCCTCGTCCCTGTCCTCTATTTCTGGGGTCATATGCTGTGTCTCTGGGATCCCTATTTTTGTTCAGCTCCAGAAGGGCCGGGCACTGGGATTTCCAGTGTCCGAACCCACTACAGAACGCACATTGGTTCCCATCTAAGTCTCTCCGTCCGTTGTAGGGTGCAGGTGTATGGTCTCTAGGGGGTAGCTTTCTAGGGGCGGTTGGTTGGTAATTCCCTTTCGGGGGTTCCCTTCCTATGGTCACCCCTTGCAACTGTGCTATCATTACCCTCTCCTTCAGTTCCTTTTTCTTCCTCTCTGACGCCCTATCGTTCTCGTTCTTCTGGTTTTCGTAATATTGGGCCATCTGGAGAATTGCTGCGGGTTTGGAGGCTGCCCAACTACTCTCGCTGGTCTGTAGCTTCTGGGAAACTTCTTGTGACAGACCCTTCACATAATTCTGGACAAAGAGGTGATGTCCGGTTGCAGTGGTCATGTCCTGGCCACTATAATCGGAAAACACAGTCTCGAACTGAGAGAAATATTCAGACACATCCTCCTGGGGTTTCTGGCGACAAGCCGTCACTATTGACCAATCTACCTTTCTTTCCGGTATTAGAGTCTTCAACTTAAGTACAATCTTGTCTGGGAGCTCTAATATGGCTTTCGGGGGTTTCTGTCCCGGTTCTCGCTGTTTATCTATGGTATCAAGTTGTACCCAGGTATATCCGAACGGCTCAGCGTGGTCAACTTTCCGGATTTGCTTCCACACATCAGCCGGCAGACATAGCCCAAAGAACAAGTCGATATCTGCTAAAGTCATTATCGTAGAACCTAAGGCTGTACCCAGTTCAGTGTAGAAGGCAGTCGGGTTCTTTCTCAAGTCGGGTAGAGTTTTTCTAAAGGTCAAAATATCTTGTCGGTCCCATGGCTGGTAGACCCAATTATATACAACCCTTCCCTTCGCATCTTGGTGGTTGATGTCGTCATGTGTTCCCTGACCTCGTGGGGGGACCCAGTAGGGGGCAGCCTCTTTGATGGGCATCATGGTATCAGCCCTTCCTTCTTGGGGCTTAGTCGCTATGGGGGTTTCTGCTTTGGTGGTCTGCCTGTGTTCTCTAAGGTGTCGATAGACCTCGAGTGTACGAGTGAAGAGGTTCGTTACATCGCCCTCTCCTTCTTCCCCAATGTCTACCTTCCTATATAGGGTCGCTAAGCCTTCGGGACCTTTATCGTGGTATCTATCCTCATATGCATTCAGGGCGTGATAACAGAGCCGTACGACAAAGTGTCGTCTGCGGCTGTCGGCATACGAGTTATACACGTCTGTTATATACTCCTCACTTTCTTTTCGCTCCACTAGTGTCTTTACTATTTTGTCGATTCCTGCTCGTTCGTCCTTTGTTAGTCGATTCATTCTGGTGGACTCTTTCTGTTTCATTTCGGGGTCATCTAACGTTATAGCCGACGTTGGGTTCAGTACAAGAGGCTCAGCCGGCGCGGAGGCCGTGAGGACCGAGGCCCCTGTACTGCTTTCGCTCGTGTTTGGGGGTGGTGGGTGTTGCACTACTGACTGGGAGGGTGCATATGGAGGGGGCATGTAAATGATCGGGGGACCTAACAGTAATTCGTCATTCGTTCGCTGCTTGGAGGACAACTCAGGGTAGAGCAAAGAAGGGGTCCTAACAGCGTACTGGCCTGATGTTTCGGGCTCCTGTCTTAGTTTAGTTTCCCTTCTCTCCTTTATTTCTTCTTCTAACTTTCTAGCGGCAAGGTGAGCTGCTTTTCGTAATTCCTTTTCTGCTTTTACTTCTTCCCTCTTTTTCCGTTGTGTTGCTTCTTTGCGCCACATGCCGATACTGTCAAGCATAGTAGGCGTCGTCTTATTGCTACGCAGAGCTATTTCTAGCACTTCTATCTTATGGTCGTCGAAGGATCCCATCAGTGGCCACTGACTCTCGGGGTCCTTCTTTGTATATTTATGCCATAGCTTGGTATAAGCTACGGCGACTAGTCCATATTTAGTGAACATGTCCTTATTAGGGGTGCCTTCCAGTGGGGCCGGATGGTCCACCTCTAATAAGCGGTCCGGGCAGAACCAACTACCAATCAGTGGGGAGAAGATAGGCATGACGGGTTTCAATGGGGACAAAAGTCAGCACTACCTATCTTTTCACTGCTTGCAAAGACTAGACAGAATATCTCTATTCCTCGTTATTTGTAAGCAGAGAATACCTCCAAAAGAACCAATATCGAACAACTAGTGTTCGGACAATCAATCAATCAATCAATGGGGAGATAAAGATAGGCACGACGGGTTACAATGGGGACAAAAGTCTGCGTAATCTACCCTTCACTATTTGCAAAGACTAGACAGAATATTTCTATTCTACGTTATTTGCAAACAGAGAATATCTCAAAGAGCACTATTCTTCAAAACAATCAATGTTCGGACAATCAATCAGTGGGGAGATAAAGATAGGCACGACGGGTTTCAACGGGGACAAAAGTCTGCGTTACCTACCCTTCACTATCTGCAAAGGGAGAGAGAGAGAGAGTATTTCTACTCCTCCCCGTTTGTAGACAGCGAATATCTCAAAGAGAACAATCAATGAGCACAATCAATGAGCAATACTAGTATTCCAAAGCTTCAAACAATCAATCAATTATTTCGCAATTTGTCGTGTATCACGACCTTACCCGGACCGCGTGGACAGTTTCTCGTCTTCCGCCTCCAGCGCCCGATCGTCCTCTACTCTCCGTATTTGCCGCGGCACTCCTGATGGTTCCCAGTCAGGACCGTAGATCACTCGAGAGAGGTCTGCTCGGAACCAGTGAAGTTCGGATGATCGGCTGCCAGACGAGGGTCTATTGGGCAGGAGCTCTCCCGATCGTTGCAGTCGTTCACTCTGTCGTCGGGACCTCTCCCACTGGATCCACGTGTCGCTGATGGGCCCCACGTTTGGGACGCCAATTGTTAAATGGTAGCGGCAGTTTCAGTCGATAACCTTTCAAGTATTGCCCGGCGGTAATCGCCTCTCATACCACTCGATAATTTACCAATGAAAGAGGCAGGCGCCGGAGACTGGAAGGCAGGAAACAAAGTTTTATTCCGTCGGAGCAGAACACATCAGATCAGACAGCAAGGTATCGTCACGAGGTGCTCTAACTGCATCTCTGAGACCTGGTCTCTTATACACAGGTTTATTGCTTTATTACACATAGTACATTCTTGAGATTCCCTTGATGCATGAGAGAACATCCCCTGAAGCCCCGGCTCAGATCCGATCCCACACATAGCTACAGTAGAAGTTCCCACCTTACCCGCAGTAGGAGATGGCTATCGCGCAGCAGGGTATTCCGCCAATTCCCGGGGGTGTGTGTGACAGGTCGGGTCTCAGGGGGTAGGGGCTTTGATCTACTGTAATCCCTTTGATGTAGGGTGTTTCCCTTACAGTAGGGGCAATAAACTGCATCCGCAGGGCTAGGTGATGGCCTGGGATCGGTTCGGACAATGGGGCGCAGAGGAAGGGGGTTTATCAAAGAGGGGCATGACCATGTATGGGATGTCGGTCAGGTGTGGGATGTGGTCCCATGGCAGGGTCGCGCTGAATGAGAGGGTTTATGGCCCGTGTATGAGAGAGCGGGGGCGGCCGGCGCGCGGGGGGATGCTCGCAGCGCCAGGGGAAAGCGCCGGCGATCGAGAATGAGCGGGGAGAGAGTGGGGTGCTTAAAAAATGGCGGCCGTGCATTCGCTGTGCGTGGCGCTGGGGAGAGGCAAGATGGCGCAGATAATGTTCAGTTTGCAAGCTAAATTTCCACACGTCTAATTGCAGCCGCACCTGAGTACTTCACGGGTCTTTAAAAGACCAATTACGCGCTAATGAGGCTTTTGTTGCATTTTCACCACTTCTTACAGCCACTATGCCTATGGCTGGAAGACTTAGCCCCCCCCCCGAAATTTGGCTCTAGTTGCCCGCTTGGGTGCTGGCACCCCGGAGGCCACTTTCATCTCTGAGACAGGTATGGTCACCTCACCTCGGGATCGAATGGGTTCTTCGAATCGGAGCCCGTACCAATGGCTGTCTTGGCAGCTGCCTACGGAAGGAGCTGCAGATCCAGATGCTCTTGCTTCTGCCCACAAATGCGGATGGCATAGGCTGTGGGCGAGCCAGCAACCATAGGAGCCATTATTTCCTCTACAACAAGCATTTACAATGCAATGGTCTCGGCATTGGTAAAGTTAGAGCTATTGGCATTGCTCATGACATTATTTTTGTTTGTTTTTGTTTTTAAAACATTTAAAGAAACGGCATTGTCATGAGCAATGCCAATAGCTCTAACTTTAACAATGCCGAGACCGTTGCATTGTAAATGCTTGTTATTACTTACTGCAGTTTCTAGCTCTGACATTGCCTTATTAAGAAGAGACCTGCTGCGCTGCTGTTTTAAAGTGCCCGCCTCGATGTGACGTCTGTAAACTGAAAAAGGTTACGCACGGCACACTGGCGTAGTCCACTACCCCCACAGAAACAAATGCAGCCTAATCAGTGGCCCGCCCACCAGCAACACTGAAAGCAAATTGATCGGGCTTGCTGAGCTCTCTCAGCATCACTGCACAGCAACACTCTTCTTAACGGAAGGACTCGGTAAACTTGAGACTGTCTGTAAAAAAACACTGCTGTAGCGCAAATATGTTTAATTTACTTTGACGCATAACATGCAGACTGCAGTACAGTCGCGTTATTGATGTAAATTGGCAGTGTAGACCCGGCCCTGATAAAAAGGTGCCGGTGCTAAGCCACGGAAAGCCCTGGCACAAATTAAGCACTGCCTGCATTTGGAAAAAAAGATATGTGATTTTGTTCTATGTCACATTCATCGAGGATGGTGTGAAGAAATGCCCATGGAGATGTTGGAATTATTTTCAAAATGATCGTTTTCAGGAACAGTTGTATGGTATGAAGAGTATATGTGGCAGGGAAGAGTGTGCTCATTATTGGTTGGGCACATCAAATGTTTTCTACGATGGAGTTAAATCCTGGTTTATATGAGCAGATAATCCTGACATTGGCCCAGGTCTGTTGGGTGAAGCTATTTTATGCAAGCAACTCACCAGTCATCTTGAAAGGCAGCAAGAGTTTTGTAATAAAAATATATGAAGTAAAGGTGATATTCTAAAGTACGCAAAATTAGAAGTATTTCTGTGCAGGACCAGAAGCAAATACTCCTGTAGCAGTTAATCGTAGGACATACTGTTTAAGTCACCTATAAATAGCCATCTTTTTTTTTTATTTTTTTTTATTTATTTATTTATTTATTTATTTATTTATTTTTTAGTTTATTTATTGAGTTTTATATAGAGAAAGTCCACAAGAAAGGAAGGTGCACTCTGATTGAAGTCACTCAGGAGACATACGTTATCCAAAAGTCTTCTCTTTATTAACGTAGTTTGATTTAAAACCGGCACACAGCCAACGCGTTTCGTTCCCTAGTGCCACGGGAACTTCGTCAGTGCTTGCACTCAAAGTACAACAGGACACGTACGACCTAAAAGTAAAGTGGACTATACGAGAGATTTGATTGGACTGTACACACCAGACGATCCAAATTGATGAGGTCGCACACTGATGAAAATTGGAATTACTTTTAGGTCGTACGTGTCCTGTTGTAATTTGAGTAAGCCCTGACGAAGTTCCCGTGGCACTAGGGAACGAAACGCGGTGGCTGTGTGCCTGTTTTAAATCAAACTACGTTAATAAAGAGATTACTTTTGGATGACGTATGTCTACTGACTGACTTCAATCAGAGTGCACCTTCCTTTCTTGTGGACTTTCTCTATAATTGACATCCCTCAGCAGCGGATGCCGGGAGCAGTTGTACTCGTGCGAAAATATACGAAACTGGTGGAATTTAATGTGCTTGACCTTGGTCTGCTGCTGTGTGCTTTTTTGTCTTGAGTTTTATATAGAGCTGGCTAGACCCTGAGGTATCAGAGCGCTTTACATGAGGATGAAACATTGTTTCAGAACATGGTTACAAAGTTACATCAGTTACTAGAGCGTAGTTACAGGAATTACATGAATACAAAAGCCGAGCATAAACATGTGGAAAAAATAGGCAAGGGGAGAGAAGAATTGGGGAGAGAGGGAAGGAATAGGGGAAGTAGAGGAGAATAATGGAGGGAGGGGGAGGGTATAGGAGGCACAAAGAGGAGACGAAAAAAAACAGTGTCCGATGTCCGGCTGGGTAGGTGACGGCCGAGTGATGAACCAGAGCCAAACGCCTCTATAGCTGCGTGGGACAGCTCCACCGGTCATCAGCCAGAGGTTGCTCGGGCACCGCACTACATACAGAAAGTTTATAGTTTCTGCCTAGGGGGCAAAGTCCAAAAAGTTCAATCGAGTGCGCAGGTCACGGTGTACGGTGCTGTGCTCCCAGCGGTAATGGGGTAAAAACCCAGACCTCCGCTGTGTGAGACTCCCGTGTCGCTGTGGACTCTCTCAGAGGGGTCTCTGAGACTCCAGGACACAAATGCTGGATCCCTCCTCAACAAGGGGAGAAGGAGTGCTTTGGAAAGGGGCCCACTCACGGTGGCCATTATTAGAAAATTGGTGTGTCATATTAATGCCATAAGGAGAATTGTCCATCACAGCGCGGTAATCGCAGGCGTCCAAGAAGTAGGTCGATAGAGACATTATTGGAGCAGTCGAGGGGCCGCCATTTTGAGGAGGACAGAGCAGAGGACAAGATGCAACAGGGCACGGCAATCAAAGCAATCAGGGCCTCACCATTTTAAAGCTTACAAGGCAGAGGAAAGCCGGCCATCGCAGATTGTAGGGGCAGATAATGGTGCGTGGAGGCACAACATCTGAACGGCAATTAAAAGTATCAGGATGTTCGGGGGGCGTGCTGGCAAACAAAAGGCGCAAGCCCCCACCACCGCATTCAGTCAACAGATATGAGAGTGGGGGGACCAAAGCGTGTTCACTGCGGGCACAGCTCTCAGACTTGGAGGGTCTCGCCTGCGCTTCTCCTGGCGGATCAGTGCCTGCTATCCAGGTGTCCAGGTGCAGGAGCCCAAGCAATAGGGAGGCAGATTGCCAGGAAAATTGTTCCCGTTTATCCTGTACTTATCGAAGCATCAACGTGCAATGCTGTGCTGGCAAAATGAACCCCGAGCCTCTCATGCGCTGATTCAGCCCAGGCAGTACACGGTGGTTAATCCCTGCAGGGGGCCCAGTATATGTGGGGACAGCGGCGTAGGTGCTCCATATGATGCCGGAGCCTCAGCGCATATCATGCAGGAGCCGCGTCCGGGCAGTACCTCAGTGCCGCGTCCTCTCCCTATCATGCATCACATGCAGCAGGCTTCATATTGACACAAGTCGCCAGTACCACACAGGGCCCCCCCACCTTGCTCGGCAGTCAGAGGAGTCCGTAACACAACTGCAGCCTGTGCGGCAACAGGATAGAATGCAGGATCGGGTCAAGGGCCCATCTGGTTTAGTCAGTGTCTTACTTCTGCAATCAACCAATTTACTGTGTCAGGATATGGTGTATACCCTGCCATTATGGGCTAGGTAGTCCCCTATTACTTAAAAAGCCCAATGAAGTGCATGGAGCAACTCAACATCAGACCATCCTTGATGTTCTTGACTTCTATATCACAGTAGGGTTCATACTTAACTGGAATGGCTGCAGTTCTATCTGTATGAAAATTACCAGTATTGAAATCTACATCTTCAAAACCCACCCATGAGTAGAATATTTCAAAAGGGTATGCAGCATGTGCATTTACAAGGAGTGTTACTTCATACCCATATTAGGGACACCACTGGCAAGACGATGTTGTGTGACAGGTGCTCCATATCAGAATAGGTTAAGCCATTTTCAAACAAACAGATTCAAAACATGAGATTCAAAACTGAAATCAAAATGGGGAATAACCTTCTATAAGTCAAGTGCCTGACAAACCCACAGCAGACAGGAAGCACCTATCTGAGCTGAATATTACAATGGACATCTCTGCTAACAGGAGTAATTGGTTTCCTGAGTGCGTTATTCAAAATTGCTCCAAGGTCTAGTAGAACATGCCACATGGCAGGGAACCAGAATGATACATTTTCTGAATTGTACAGAACATGGCCCGACCTCCTGCCACTAAAGACTTTTTTAATGTGCCAACATGAGACAGAAAGTCAGTTGGAATGAATCACCCTACAAACCATTGAGCAGCATTTGAGTGAGATGTGTTTCACGTAACAATCAATTCTATAAGATATCGCAGGGATGATCAGTAGAACCCAAACCCTCTTTCATAATAGAAAGGCACACTCAAGAACATTAGGAAACAATAGATATATTTTCAAGATTCATTTTAAAAACAAAATCCTATCTGAGTGCACAAAATGTGAATAAATAGTAACTATGATAGAAACAATCAGACCGTCAGCTGCAAATTGTGAACAACATACAAATATTGCAACATATTGGCTATGTAATTTTTCTACCAATTCTGCTGTCATATCTATGGCTTACCAAGCCAAACTAAGCACCAAAATAAAAGCCTAAGTCGAGTTTCAAAGATGTCTGACACCCGTATACCTGCTTTAAACAATGAGGCTATTGTTCAGTGTAATACTATTGTCTCCTATTCTCGTCTGCATTGACAGGTTGATAAGCCTAGTGAGAGCAAGCTAAAGATGCCTCCTGTTTGCATTCAGCAAACGTAGGTGAGACAATGCTGCATAACCTGTCTCAGTTTTCTGGCTCGAAGTTCCTCTGTAGCTCATTGTATTCTGTTCTTAACTTATATACCATTATATTGTCAAATCTCCCAGAATAAACAATTAGCAGAAAAGAGCTGGGGTGCCCTTTCACTTATTTTCCATTCTGTCAAACCGTTATTGAACAATAATAAACAAGAAATGAAATTATCGACTTGTCAGTAACTCAAAACAAATAAAATGCTGCGAGTGTGTTTGAGTAGATTTGATTATAATGTTGCAACGAATAGTGGCATTTATAGACGTGCATTCTCTATCTGTCACTTATATCTACATAAAAATCAATATATGTGACTTAAAAAGGGGGACACCTAAAAGGAAAAAATCATATCATACAAATTATAGCACAACATTCCCCTTCCAAATCTGTTTCCTCAAACTGCCCACCCTCTTTTTTAAGCTTCTTTATTTTACAATATGAAACAATGAAAATTGTGGAAGTTTTCCAATGTAATACATAGAAGTAGATCTCTGAGAGCGAAAGCAAGCCACTTAATACCAAATATAGGTCTGTAGCTGTATGATGTCATCAGAGCTTCCAAACGAGTTAACTTTTGGATGTTTGATTCTTCTGTGTGGAACTTCCATTTAGAATACCTTTGCTTCCTCTATGGAAGTGCAGTGCATCCAAATCATTTTCTATTGAAATATAAGGGAATTATTAATACAATCATAAAAAATGTGTTTGCGTTCATACTTCATGAATCACTATTTCTAAAGTTGATTAAGCACAGCATATATTTAAATCATTTACCAATTAGCAGAAAAGCGCTGTGGTGCCCTTTCACTTATTTTCATTCTGTGAAAACTGTTCCCGTTGTTGAACAATAATAAACGAAAAATGAAATTATCGACTTGTTAGTAACTCAAAAACAATTATTTAGAACAGAGATTTAAATTCAAATTAAATGCTGTGAATATATTTGAGTAGATTTGATTTTCATGTTGCAATGAATAATGGCATTAATAGATGTGAATTCTTTATTTGTCACATATCTAAAAAATCAATATCTTCGTTTGTGTGCTACTGAGTTCATATACAGCAACATACATATGAACAATCGTTAAGTGCTTTCTCTGGTTCTGAAATCCTAAGGATGTTTCAGGTTTGAAGTTATGTAAATACATGGTGACTAGATATAGAATTAACACCTAGGTGTGAACATACCTGTACAGCTATATATATAATTCCAGAGGAAGAACAATGCCGTGTTCGAAGAAGGACGTGCAGTATGTGTAGAGAAACTATGAATTAGGAAGGATATGCCTGTCTAATTGTACACATGGTGTCTAACAAAGGAAATGCTTTGTGATATCCATTTGTAGATATAGATATAATTCTAGAAAGTGACATCTCTGTGTGCCTATAGAAATCATGTCTGATGAGGGGCTTCTCAATACGATTATAGGCATATCTAGAGAAATGCATCACGTGTATTTATAGATGATGTTTCAAAAGAAAGAATCTTATCAGCTACCGGCACACATTTTCAGAGAAAGATAATACCTGCATGTGAACTTTCAACTTTCACGTGTGTAGGTAGCTTACGTATGGAAAAAACCGTTCCTAACTGGCTGTATATGCTAAGCTATCTTTGGAGGCTTCCCCTTGCAAACCCAATTTTGGGACAGGGCATTGGTGCCACTGTGGCTACTTAGAAAGTGGTAGGGGCAGACATAGGTGTATTAGATATGCCTGTAACAGGTGCTTCTCCTTTGATGCTCGTACAGTTGGTGGCCACATACCGCCAGGCCGACCTGTCAGGAGGAGGTCAGCCCTCCTACCAGCCAAGAACCTTTTGTTCCCTTTCCTGGGCGCACTTCACATCCCCAGCAGGTTGCCAGGTGATAGTTGGGGATTATGTCAGAAATTGCAACTAGAGGCTTTAGGCAGGATCATGTTAACTTTCATAAAGTGGCATTTTCAAAATAGTTATTTCAAGTCTGACTTTAGCACTAGATTGGATTTTAAATTACTATTAATTCGAGATCTTGAACCAAACAGAATTATACATTATTTGGTGTTCTAATGTAACCCAGTTCTTTTCTATTGGATAGCCAGCTTTGTGAAAAACTACTTTGGAGATGTTTCACTGCTATACCATGTAAAACTTAACTACACATGTCCTACTTTTTACATACCATGCGCTCAGACCTAGACGCACTTAAGGCCTACTTTAGGGTGACCTATAGGCATTTAAAGGGAAGGTTTAGGCCTGCAAAAGGGGGTATTGTTTCACATAAAATTTGCAGTTTTAAAATTGTTATGCATGGCTGCAGTGGCAGATCTAGAGTCATATTTTCACTTTGTCACTGTAGTGGTAGCACACGGCCACTAATGACATTCAACTTACATCCCTGGGTACAAAAAGTACCATATAGTAAGGACTTATAGTCTTATTTATACATGAGTGGCATATTTAGCTGATCGGTAAGCTAAATATGCCAATCAGGTATTAGTCAATTTCACATGTACTTTAGGGGTCAGAGCACATACAGTGGACGCTGGATGTCAGTGCCCCAGTGTTCAAAATCAGTAAGCCAGCATCAAATCTAGGAAAACGTGGTTGCAAAATTGGGGATGATAATGGAAAAAAAGTCATTTTCTCACTGGTTCTTACCTAGAAAACCCACTTTTATGTGACTTTTTACACCATCAAACCTTTTACACATTTTAACTCTAGAGCTGATATTCAAGTAATTCAAGGATACTTCACACTTTACATCAAAGCATGGAAAGTAGACTAGGTCCCAAAGTCTTAGTAGGGATTCCTTAGATATCTCTGCCAATCAATGCAGAATTAATGAGAAGAAGAAGGAAAAGAGAGCAAGATTAATCAATAGGAGGATGTGTGATGTTCATATTTTAGGAATAGGCTCTACAAATATTCCTCAGCTCCTGTTCCTCATTTACCCCCAGAACTATAGTTCATCTTGTATGTATCCAAGGCAGGACTAAAAAAGAGTCCGCAATATGTTAGACACACTCATTTAACATGCAGATGGCTTTGCCTTCATCTCTGCTGGCTCTCCGGGTATCAAGCTAGCTTGTAATTTAGCACAGACCGTGGCATGGCCTAGGTACTGACCTTCTTTCCTGTCCTTCCCTATCACAATATCTATCTCTCTCTCACACTGTTGTTCCTTTCTCTTTTTCTATTGTGCAGATCTCCGGCAACATGTCTTCCTCCAAGCTCAAAGACACAGATGATGTTTTCGGTAAGTCACAGACCACACTATCTTCTTCTTTTTTTAAAATATTTTTATTAACATTTACTAAGTCAACAAAACAAAATACAATTTAAAAAATCGGCAGGTAAGGCATAAGGCAGAAACAAATTGCACAACGGTTGAAGGGACCAGTAACTTCATGAGTAACAGGGAAAGGCAGTAAGGTAGAGTCTGGGGTGGGGACTCCAAGAGCAAGCAGCATGCACAACTGAAGAGACAAATCTCCACACTCAAACCACACTATCAGCTTGGACCATGATTGCAGCCAAAACATAATTAAACCCTCAGTGTTTAGCATCTCGTTAAATAACTTATCTGGCCCTCGAACACATTATTGCCCATGGACAGTTTATGTTGTGTTTTCTGTTCTTTCTGGTCTATCTCTTCGTTTAATTTGATATGTCATAATTTGTCTAATCCTGTCGTTTTCTGAAAGCCTTCTTTTTTAAATACAATGTACTCTCCTTTTATCCTGGTCTGTCTGTAACTGATTTAACTCCGATTTTCCACAACCTCAGTAGGATACGGGCAGGCTGAAGAAATCCCCAAATATGGATACCAAATGAGGCATGGTTTAATCCACAAGTAAAAGCTCAAAATCCAATACGCTTAGATTGCCTCATGCCTGGTGTGTCTGGTCAGCCGCTCTTTGTTTTTTATATTTTACTTAAGTTTGTAGTCTGGCACAGTACACATAGTTTTATGTTTTCATAATTTATGCAGTACTGCTTATATTGTAATGCAAATAAAACAAGAAAATAGGAATGAACATCACTATCTACAGCTGACATAGATGTAGGTTTCAGAAGGAGACAGATTTGTGATACTTGTGATATCTGTGGTATTATGAAATGGGCAAAACAAAAGGAGAGCTATTGTAGAGACATCAGGACCTTTCAGAGATCAAAGAAAGCACATGATATCTGTACCCTTTAAGTGATTGAAGAAGTATTTATCCTTTAAGTGATTAAAGAAAGGACAAGTGGCAATATGGTCTCGCATAGAAGATAGTGTAGAGCCAGAGGTGACAAATCAAACCAGGAGAAGTTCTCTGCTAGGAGAAAACTGCATTAGTTTCTGGTCAAAAAGGATGTTCACCTTAAGGTGGCCTGTTTTTCATGTACGAAATGTACTATGATCTTGATCTGGATGCGTCCAGTTTCATTGGAAGAAAGATTCTTCAAACATGCCTCCTTGATGTCCTTACCCTGTTGTCGCAGGTTCTGAGGATCAGGCCTACATACTCTGACGGGGGTAGGGAGGAGGGGGATACTACCCGTTCCAAAATCCTGGCCTTGCTTGTCCATTGTTTCAACTGCATAAAATTCGGACTCATGCATCTTCTGAGAAGCCCTCAAAACCTGATTTGGTCTTTAGAGGTGAGTGGGCAGCAAAGCCTGCTTTGGTCGGTGAAGGAGTTTGGTCACTGGAGTCGGTTTCGGTCTCTGGATAGGTATGGTCAGCAGAGTCTGATTTGGTCTGTGGGTTTGTGCAGCTAGTGATATATTATTCTGTCTGTGGAAGTGTACCGTCAGTAAAGTCTGATTCAGTCTGTGGATATGTACAGTCAATGGAGGCTGATTCGATCTGTGGTTGTTTGCGGAGTCTGATTCAGTCTTGTGGTGTGTTTACAGCAGAGTTTGATTTGTTTTGTGGAGGTTTGTGGTCAACAGTGTATGGGTTTTTTGCAAAGCTGTGCAATCAATAGAATCTGATTCAGCTTGAGGAGTTGAGGGGTGAGTGCTGTCTGATTCAGTCTGTGGAACTATGCAGTCAGTTGAGTCTGATTGGGTCCTTCAATGTATGCTGTCAGTGGAGTCTGATTGGGTTTTTCGATGTATGCTGTCAGTGGAGTCCGATTGAAGCCTTCGATGTATGATTTCAGTGGAGTCTGATTGGGTCCTTTGATGTATGCTGTCAGTGGAGTCTGATTGGGTTCTTCAATGTATGCTGTCAGTGGAGTCTGATTGGGTCCTTTGATGTATGCTGTCTTCGATGTATGCTGTCAGTGGAGACTGATTGGGTCCTTTGATGTATGCTGTAAGTGGAGTCTGATTGGGTTATTCAATGTATGCTGTCAGTGGAGTCTGATTGGGTCCTTCGATGTATGCTGTCTTCGATGTATGCTGTCAGTGGAGTCTGATTGGGTCCTTTGATGTATGCTGTCAGTGGAGTCTGATTGGGTTCTTCAATGTATGCTGTCAGTGGAGTCTGATTGGGTCCTTCGATGTATGCTGTCTTCGATGTATGCTGTGAGTGGAGTCTGATTGGGTCTGTCGATGTATGCTATTAGTGGAGTCCGATTGAGGCCTTCAATGTATGCTGTCAGTGGAGTCTGATTGGGTCTGTCAATGTATGCTGTCAGTGGAGTTCGATTGGTTCCTTCAATGTATGCTGTCAGTGGAGTCTGATTGGGTCCTTCAATGTATGCTGTCAGTGGAGTCTGATTGGGTTCATTGATGTATGCTGTCAGTGGAGTTCGATTGGTTCCTTCAATGTATGCTGTCAGTGGAGTCTGATTGGGTTCTTCGATGTATGCTGTCAGTGGAGTCTGATTGGTTCCTTCAATGTATGCTGTCAGTGGAGTCTGATTGGGTTCTTTGATGTATGCTGTCAGTGGAGTCTGGTTGGTTCTTTCAATGTATGCTGTCAGTGGAGAATGATTGGGTCTGTCAATGTATGCTGTCAGTGGAGTCTGATTGGGTTCATTGATGTATGCTGTCAGTGAAGTTCGATTGGTTCCTTCAATGTATGCTGTCAGTGGAGTCTGATTGGGTTCTTCGATGTATGCTGTCAGTGGAGTCTGATTGGTTCCTTCAATGTATGCTGTCAGTGGAGTCTGATTGGGTTCTTCGATGTATGCTGTCAGTGGAGTCTGGTTGGTTCCTTCAATGTATGCTGTCAGTGGAGTCTGATTGGGTTCTTCGATGTATGCTGTCAGTGGAGTCCGATTGAGGCCTTCAATGTATGCTGTCAGTGGAGTCCGATTGAGGCCTTCAATGTATGCTGTCAGTGGAGTCTGATTGTGTTCTTCGATGTATGCTGTCAGTGGGGTCCGATAGAAGCCTTTGATGTATGCTGTCAGTGGAGTCTGATTGGGTCCTTTGATGTATGCTGTCAGTGCTGTCTGATTGGGTTTTTCAATATATGCTGTTGGTGGAGTCTGATTGGGTCCTTCGATGTATGCTGTCTTCGATGTATGCTGTCAGTGGAGTCCAATTGAGGCCTTCAATGTATGCTGTCAGTGGAGTCTGATTGAGACCTTCAATGTATGCTGTCAGTGGAGTCTGACTGAGGCCTTCAATGTATGCTGTCAACGGAGTCTGATTGGGTGCTTCGATGTATGCTTTCAGTGGAGTCTGATTGGGTCCTTCGATGTATGCTGTCTTCGATGTATGCTGTCAGTGGAGTCCAATTGAGGCCTTCAATGTATGCTGTCAGTGGAGTCCGATTGAGGCCTTCAATGTATGCTGTCAATGGAGTCTGATTGGGTCCTTCGATGTATGCTTTCAGTGGAGTCTGATTGGGTTCTTCAATGTATGCTGTCAGTGGAGTCCGATTGGGTTCTTCGATGTATGCTGTCAGTGGAGTCTGATTGGTTCCTTCAATGTATGCTGTCAGTGGAGTCTGATTGGGTTCTTCGATGTATGCTGTCAGTGGAGTCTGGTTGGTTCCTTCAATGTATGCTGTCAGTGGAGTCTGATTGGGTTCTTCGATTTATGCTGTGAGTGGAGTCCAATTGAGGCCTTCAATGTATGCTGTCAGTGGAGTCCGATTGAGGCCTTCAATGTATGCTGTCAGTGGAGTCTGATTGTGTTCTTCGATGTATGCTGTCAGTGGGGTCCGATTGAAGCCTTCGATGTATGCTGTCAGTGGAGTCTGATTGGGTCCTTTGATGTATGCTGTCAGTGGAGTCTGATTGGGTTTTTCAATGTATGCTGTCGGTGGAGTCTGATTGGGTCCTTCGATGTATGCTGTCTTCGATGTATGCTGTCAGTGGAGTCCAATTGAGGCCTTCAATGTATGCTGTCAGTGGAGTCTGATTGAGACCTTCAATGTATGCTGTCAGTGGAGTCTGACTGAGGCCTTCAATGTATGCTGCCAGTAGAGTCTGATTGAGGCCTTCGTTGTATGCTGTCAGTGGAGTCTGATTGGGTTCTTCAATGTATGCTGTCAGTGGAGTCTGATTGAAGCCTTCGATGTACGCTACCAGTGGAGTCTGATTGAGGCCTTCGATGTATGCTGTCAGTGGAGTCTGATTGGGTTCTTCAGTGTATGCTGTCAGTGGAGTCTGATTGGGTGTGTCGATGTATGCTGTCAGTGGAGTCCTATTGAGTCCTTCAATGTATGCTGTCAGTGGAGTCTGATTGGGTTTTTCAATGTATGCTGTCAGTGGAGTCTGATTGAAGCCTTCGATGTACGCTACCAGTGGAGTCTGATTGAGGCCTTCGATGTATGCTGTCAGTGGAGTCTGATTGGGTTCTTCAGTGTATGCTGTCAGTGGAGTCTGATTGGGTGTGTCGATGTATGCTGTCAGTGGAGTCCTATTGAGTCCTTCAATGTATGCTGTCAGTGGAGTCTGATTGGGTTCTTCGATGTATGCTGCCACTGGAGTCTGATTGGGCCCTTTGATGTATGCTGTCAGTGGAGTCTGATTCGTGCTGTGAAGGCTTGCATTTGATGGAGTCCGAGGTGTGTGGTCAGCTACTTCTGATTTGAGTTTGTGGGGTTTTGCGGTTAGCAGAGTCTGGTTCAGTTTGTGAAGTTGAGTGGTCAGCAAAGTCTGATACGGTCAGTGGAGGCTGATTCGGTCTATGGATATGTGCAGTTAGTGGAGTCTGATTCAGGCAGTTGAAGTGTGTGATCATTGGAGTCTGCTTCAATCAGTGGATGTATGCGGTCAGTGGCATCTGATTGATTTATAGAGTTGTGTGGTCAGTGGAGTATGCTAGGATCTGTAGAAGTGTGCAGCTAGTGGAGTCTGATTTGGTTTATGAAGTTTTACCATCAATGGTGTATGATGGGGTCAGCGGAGTTGGTTTTGGTGTGTGGTCAGCGGACTGTGATTCGGTCAATGGATATGTGCGGTCAATGGAGTCTGTTTCAATTTCCTTAGGTGTGCGGTCAGTGGCATCTGATTTGGTCTGTGGAGGTGTGTGGTTTTTGGAATATGATTCTGCCTATCTGTTGTCAGGGGAGTCTGATTCGGTCTGAAGATGTGTGTGGTCAGTGGAGTCTGATGTGGTCCCGGAGCTGTTCAGTTATTGGAGTCTGATTGGACCTGTAGAGGTATACAGTCAGCGGCATTTGATTCTGTGATGGTGTTCAGTCAATGGGTCTGATTCGGTCTGTGGAGATGTGCAGTCAGTGCAGTTGAGTGAATAATGCTTTCAGAAGGAGCAGTAATGAATGGGGGAGCCACCATCACAGAAGAAATGGCTGGCATAAACACAGAAGGTTCTGGGCCAGAAACTACCTGTACTAAGGTAAGGCCGTGTAGAGTATGTGACCGAAGAGCAAACAGGTGAATGGCGGACCGAACTGGACCGGAGGTCCACGTCAGAACAGGAAGATGAGCCTCGACTGAGGCCGGTTATGAGTTTTGCGCAAGTGCTGTATTTGAGGGTTGAGTGATCTGGAAGGATAACCGGTGTATCAAATGTAAGGAACAATGAGCAACTAATTATGTCTCCCTGATCCTCATTGCAAAATGGAATGGTAACTTCCGGCTCATTACAGTTAACCGAGTTTTGGGATCCCCTGCTGGTGGAATATCCTAACCAGTGGATGTCCCACCTCTCATCCCCAGTAGGTAGGTGGGTCGGCAGGATGTCAGAGGCATCCCCGCACTTCTTCTGAACTCTTTTATGACGCAGCCACAACCCCCACTATGAAAGTATATACTACCTGCATTTAGACTTATTAGATTTAGACTTATATGAAGGCGCATCAGTGGGTCAACGCAGAATTACTTCACTGTGTTCTCAAACTGGATGATTAAGGAAAGGACACATCGTGAAGTAAATGATGGGCCATGGATCACACAGTTGGTCAAGTGGGGACGCCAAGATTTGAGACCTGAATACCTGGCTGCAAAATGTGCTGTTCAAAGACATGGTTACATCCTTCGCCCTTCCGTTTAACACCAAAGATCAGTGCTTTGAGTTCACTTAGTGAATTATTGTTAATTAGTGTAAGTATATAGAGTATATATAGTATTATAAATACATTCTAACACCTTAAATCAAACTGACACTATATACAAAGATATACATCTGTATAGTTATAAGATTTACAGGTTTTCTGTTTGGAATGTTCTCACAGGCTCTGAAGATCAAATTTAGTGACAGATATTGCTGGTCTGAAATCATGTTGGCCTTGTCAAGTGTCTCCTTGGAAACTGTAACTTAAGGAGCAAACACTGTGCTGATCCCTTCATATTATGCTAATTATAAAATGTTTGTAGCTGTCCTAAAATTGGGCTTTTTCTCAAGTCTGTAGAGCCAGCAGTAACATTAACATTGCTGTGCTCACATAACTGGACAAACTGAATGATTGTAGGAGAGACGCAACACCTCAGTGACAGCAATTGCCTTCGATCTCTCTCAAAAAAAGCAGTAGCGGCTGGCAAGGAACGGGGTGACGGGGCAGACAAACTATAAATGAAAAGAAAAACACTTACATTTTCACGGCCGATGTCTCTCCTTAGCTACACTTCCTGATGAGTCCCGAAAGCACACAGGCTCCCCTAAGCCAATCATAACTCGAGCACTGTTGTTCGGCGCTCAGACGGGGACTATGAGTCTGTGTATGTTCCCTACCAGGCTGTGCATTACAGCCAGGGCGTAGGAGACACTAAAATTCTGGGGGGACAGGGACAACCTTGTGCACTTTCCAGTGACCCTATACAAATCACCGCCCATTAAACAAATACAAATGCATACTTTCGAAGTGAAATATTGAGAAAAGCAGGCATGTAGTCACAGTTTGCATGTATGCTTTATTGTTATTTACATTCATATAGTAATGAGACCAAATGTTTAAAAAAAACATATATATGAATCTTGCATCTTAATGCACAAAGCAAACAAAGGCCGCTGACTTAGGGTGGGGGCGTCGTGTTTGCAAGTGCATTATGGTTTGAAAAGTACCTGCTGCTGCATTCCTGGTCTCCAGCAATTTTCAGGCAACAATAAAAATGTGAAGATAACTTTGGTGATTAATGTTCTTTTTTTGAGAGAGATCGAAGGCTTGTCTAGTGAAAGTTTTAATTCAAAAGGTCAGTGAGTTACTGCTTTTGTCTGAGATATTCTTTTGGTATTTGAAGTTTATAAGTTAAAATCCTAACATTGAACAGTGAGCTATTAACCGTCATCAAAGAGCTGCATAAAAACTTCAATGTATAGATTAGAACGTTATGATTTTTCCCCAGTCTTTCCCTATCCTAATGTTGGAAAATGGGTTCATTAGGATAGAAATCAATTCTGATTATTGAAGAGAACCCCCCCAACCATGGTGTTATGTTTTACATTCTGAGTTTGTGTTTCTCTAGTGTTGCAAAGCCGCCCTGGGCACTCCCCAACTTTTTTGCTGACTGGTACTGGTGGTACCTGACTGACTGACCCTGGCCTCTGCCTAAACAGCCAGTGCTATTCTGAAAGAGGCACTTAAAAATACAGTGAAAACACCTACATACACTAGGGTGCACTATGGGTTAGGGTACCCCTATGATTGGCATGACATCTCCTATAAGGCCCTAGTACATAATAGGGCAGGGGGATTAGAACTACTTTTAAGTCCCTAGAATATAATAAGGCATGGCAGTTTAGAGGCCAGCAGCCCTTTCTGCGCTTGCATGTGTGCACTGCTGAAGCCTGAGGTCAGTTTAAAAGTAGCCCTGTGTTATAGGGTTGCTTTTAAAATGCAAATTGTGCCCAAACTCGACTTTTGGGTTTGGGGAACTTACAAATTGGTCAACTACAATGTTGGGGCAAAATTAAGTGGACAAATGTTTTCCACTTAACTATGGCTGTATCATATTTGCCACATAATACATCATCTGCTGCATAATCTAACGATTTCCTCCAAAACAATTTTGTAGCTCAAACGGATCCCAAATTAGTAAAAGAAATGTGACTTGTGTTGCTGTGAAGTTTAGAGCCCTTTGCAAAGGTTAGTAAAGAAAACAATTGCCAAGCGCGAAATATAATGAAGCGCGCACTTAGGACTCGGGCACCCGGTCACGCCCCTCCCCTTTGGTGGTTCTCGTTCCTTGGAGAAAAACGTAATGGCAGCAAGAAGTACTTCCGGGTCAGCAGCGACGTGACGTCACTTCCGTCCGGAGCCGGCGCCTCGGGGGTTGGGAGGGCATGGGCCTATTTAGGGCAACTTGCCCTTGCCCTCTCTTTCTGACCGCGCCGGCCCCGGTATGCAGGGGTCTCCTGTAATCTCGTTGTGGTCGTCGAGTATGCGTCGTTGGAGGACCGGCGCTTGTGGAGCTTGAGGGACGGCAGCTGTGGGAGAGCATGGCTGCGGGTCCAGAAGTTGGTGAGCAGAGGAGTTCCATTACGGCCATGTTTGCCGTAGAAGTGGCCGGGAGTGCGGCGCGGCTTGGAAGAGGGGAGTGAGCCATAGTGTGTGGTGGAGCTATGAGGTAAAGGGAAGGGAGCTTCGATTGTTTGTAGTAGAAGTGGCCGGGAGTGCGGCGCGGCCGTAGAAGTGCGCAATAGATTTAAAAAACGCGCGGGAATGGAGTGTCTGCTTTGTCACCGTTTACCCACGGTCCATCGCTAATTACGATAACCCAGCGGCGGAAGGGATTAGGCATCAGTTTCTTAAATAGGCCCATGTCTTCGCTCTCTTGGCTGTGGTTACCTGTATTTCTGACGATGAGGGGGGTTTTTCCCCCTTTTTGGTACTCTTCGTGGACAGTCTATCATATACATTTTCGTGTTTTCAACAAACTTTCCTTAGACCCATCGCCTTAAATATTTGTTCGACTGCTGCTCTGAAGGGGATTGTTTGACTGGGTATGTGCAGCGCCAGCCTTGGGTGAGCATCTTGGCGGCTCAGCATCGGGTGTTTCAGGTCATGAATGTGTCCTCTGGATGGCGCAGCATAAAGGGTGAGTTCTTCAGGTGGGGGGGCAGCAGCAGAGAGTTGCGTGGAGGGAAGTAGTCACGGACCTCTGATTTAGGATATGGAATGTGTCTGTGGTTTCGGCGCTCACTGTGCTTGCATGGGTGAATCGCATCTCAGGCCATCGTAATTTGTTTGCATGCGATCGGAAACTTCACTGGGTCTCCAGGTTGCGGGATGGGCGCGCGCCCTGTATGTGAGTCTGACCTTCGTGAGGGTGTGTGCAATCGTTTTGAACTTCACAGGGTCTCTAGGTTATCAGCGCGCCTTGTGCTGGCATGGTGCGGCCTCATCTCGGGCATTGTAGTTGGGGATCGCAACCGATTTGGAGTTTCAGGGGGGCGCCATGTCGCAGGTCGCAAGCCACATTGTTGGTTGACACGGACTTTTTCCACCGCTGTACCGAGACTCCGATGAGCTCGGTATCGAACACAGACAGCCATTGCAGCTGCCGCCGGGCTCTAAATCAGACGCGCTCCAAATCAGACGCGCTTAGAACGATTGTTCCCTTGAGCCCATCCCCATGCTCAGCGATCGCCACTGCTAACTCCCGCAATCCACGCGGACGTTCCCGCCTGACTTTCAGTTTGGAACTCCCATCAAGGGCCCATCAGTACCTCCTAGGAGCCATCGACCGCTCCCTGCATTTCCACCTTGACGCGATAATGACTATATGCATTCGCCGAATCTAGGCTTTGCATTTATACCAGGCAATTGTTTGTAAACTCTTTAGTCCTGATGATGATCCCACTATACTAGGAGCTAGGGATCGAAACGTCACGTCGACTTTCTGTAACAGTACCACATTGTATCCACTGTGAAAATGTATTGTGGATGCTGTTGGCCAGAGCTTACTTAAGTTGATTATTGTATTGTAAGCCCCCATGCTTGCTCCAAAAGCCTTTTTGCCTGTTCTTTCTTTCTATTTCTTTCTATTTTGATCTTACTCTTTTCCCTCTGTTGAAAACTTGGTACAGGATTGTGCCCTTGTTTCATCAGTCTTCACTATCCTAATTTATAATTTTGTGAAATTCAAGATTAAATTCTCCTTTGTCCGGCTGGACACAGGAGGAAGACACATAGGTCTCCTTGAAGTCTATGCTGAAATAGTCACCCTAATCAAGATTACGCTAGGGACCATTGTTCTCAAAAATAATTCTGGATGGCGCAGCATAAAGGGTGAGTTCTTCAGGTGTGGGGGCAGCAGCAGAGAGTTGCGTGGAGGGAAGTAGTCACGGACCTCTGATTTAGGATATGGAATGTGTCTGTGGTTTCGGCGCTCACTGTGCTTGCATGGGTGAATCGCATCTCAGGCCATCGTAATTTGTTTGCATGCGATCGGAAACTTCACTGGGTCTCCAGGTTGCGGGATGGGCGCGCGCCCTGTATGTGAGTCTGACCTTCGTGAGGGTGTGTGCAATCGTTTTGAACTTCACAGGGTCGCTAGGTTATCAGCGCGCCTTGTGCTGGCATGGTGCGGCCTCATCTCGGGCATTGTAGTTGGGGATCGCAACCGATTTGGGGTTTCAGGGGGGCGCCATGTCGCAGGTTGGCGGCGCGCACTGTGCGGGCGCTGGGAAGTATCATCTCAGGCCATCGTACTTTGTTTTGGCAGTCGCTTGGGAAAATCACTGAGGTAGCTAGGTGGTCAGCGCACCCTGGGCTGGCATAGAGATCGCATCACTGGCTCCGTAATTGAGTCTGCATTTCATGTTGGATTGCGTGGGGCCGCCATGTTGCGGGTTGTTGACGGTGCTTGCGGTAGTGGTCTCTGGTCATCGTGGTTTCTCTTGCGGTGATTTCTTCGACTTCACAGGGTAGCCATGGTATCCATACCAGGCCGCTGGCGGAGGGGCGTGGCTTTCGCCCTCGAGCACAAGGTGGGGTCGTACGGCCTTCCAATCAGGTGGCGATCAGTGTGGATTGTGCGCGTGAAGGAATGAGGGAGGCTGCGCGGTGGGGATGGAGTTCGCCGTTGTGGTTTGCCCTGCCGGAAGATTGGGAATGGCTCGCTTTCACGGTACATGCGATGCAGGGACCCTCATTGCGAGGTGTGCGGGGTGAGTCTGGGGGGTACTGGGCCCCTTTGCTTTGTTGGAGAACAGATGGGGCAGCTGGTGGTGAGGACGTGGGGCACCGGGAAAGGTGGTGCGGTAGTGGACTACACAGCTAGCTCACTGTGCTCTATACAGGGCGCTTCAGAGGGCAGGGTAGAGCAAAAAATGTAGGTTTCTTTTGGAAAGAATCATAGATCGTTCGGGTAGTTCGCGGTTCTCCAGAGGCCCGAAGGGGCTATGGATGTGGAGGGCGAGGCTTAATAAGGGTCGGGTCAGGCCGTAAGTAATGGTTCGGGTCTTCAAGGTCATAGTGCAGATCCTGAGGGATTGTGCAGACCCTGGGTAATTGTGGTGTTACATGTCAGACGGGTAGTACTAGGCAGGTTATTACTGCCGTGGGCGGCACAGCAGGCACGGGGTGCTCGGGATAGGATGTCTGGGAGTGCCTTGTTCCAATCTTGTGTTATTTACAATTGGTAACCAAGGGCATCTAATAAGTGTCTCTAGGAGCGGGGCAGGCGGGAGGCTTCCGTTGTTTTCAGAAAGCGGTGGGGTTACTTAATCATGAGTCGCGGATGGGGTGGGACCCCTGAGTTAGCAAGAACCCTGATGTAGTGAGAAGATGGATAGGCCGAAAGCTGGTGTTTAGGCTAATTTGTGGTTACAACTGTGGGCATCAAGATCTAGGCGGTGCGAGTTGGAGGTAGCGGTTTGCGCAGGTCGAAGGGCAGACGGTGGGGCCTTCGGCGGGGGTAGTCGTAAGCATTTCTGAGGAGCCGGGCTTGAATTTCGGGGGGAGCACCTGACAATGCGCGACTCAGGGCAATTCGCGTAGTCCCGCGTTTTTGGCGGGCCATTCGGTAACATAATGGAGCTCGTGAGGGGGGCTCGGAAACCACATGGCTAATCGGTGGGATAATATAATGCCAACAGGGCTGCGGAAGAAATGTGATTGGTAGTGCAACATCTTATATACCGGGGATTTTTCTCAAGTCTTGCTGTGGGACGTTGCTAGTGAAAACGCCAGGGTTGGCACAAGAAGGGGTGAACCTGTTGTGGGTAGAATTCGACAGGGCGCTCGGCGGAAGGTTCAGGTTACAGGAGCACAGGAGTGCACATCTTGGACACCAAGGGGTCAGATGCCCTGTCGTCCGCTAATTAGGGTTAAGATAAAGTTCTTGCTTTGCCTACAATAAGCATCATCTCACTATGTGTGAGGGGTCACCTCTTTGCCGTGTCGGGCATTGGGAGCGGTTCATTGCTGGATGACATCGCTGTGCTAATTATTTGTTTTGAGGACAATTAGGCGTTAAGGAGAGGACCGGCGCGGCCGCGTGGGTATAGGCATTTAGTTCTAACAGGGGGCTAGCCTCATCTTTTAGTATGTAGGATCTTCTGCACCTATGCATCACAGAATAGGCTGAACGTAGGTATCGCAGGGAGGAATTGGTAGTTGCTTGGGCCCCCTGTTGCCGGTTGGCGAGGGGCTACATTTGCAGTTGGCATTAGACTGCGGGGTCGTGAGATCTCTGTTAGGGAATGGGATCTGGCCTTAGCACGGCAAGCACACTCAGAAGGCAGTGAAGTGAAGGTAGTGAAACGAACCTCACCATTTGGTTCCCCGGGGGCTCGCGCAGGGCTGATTTGCTAATGAGGGGGTGCACGGAACTCCTGGGCGCCGGTTACAGCATCGGAGGGTGTTCGGTGGCTTCAGCAAGTGGGTGGAAGGACTAATGAGGTCCGTCTTCATGAGGCTTTTAGACAACATGTAGGGCACCAGTCGGTAGAGGTTGCTTTATGCTTTGCTGGTCATCTGACCAAGAGGAGGCACACAGGAATAGGCGGGCCACTCTTTCCCGGGGTTCGGGTTGGACGCTGGGTCACTTCCGGCTACATCTGCATTGTGGCCATTCCGAGAAGCCGGGTTTGCCTAGGGAATAGGCTGCTCACATAACAGTGATGCTAATTAAAGGTCCAACAGGCATCCATTCGGGCAGCAGTTATGCGGCTCGGCCGTGGTAGTTGGGAGGGGTATCCCCTGGGAGCGCTTTCAATGGTCAGGACTGGGGGCACAACTGAGGGTGGGCATTTTTCATTGCCAGGCTAGGGGGTCTCGGAATACGGGCAACTCCTTCAGGAGGAATAGGTATTAGCAAGTCGTACGACAGACTTCCCTTACTAATTTTTTGGGGGCCCCCCAGGCGGAGCAGACTAGTGGGGGCTTCAGGACTCGGGGCAATGGGAGGCCTGCAATTCCTGGGCACTGGGATTCTAAAGTAGACAGGAGGTCATAACCGGATCATATTAAGAAATGTCCGTGAACGGCTGGGTGATGGTCAGGGTGGGGAAAAAATGCTCAACATGTATCAGGGGCAGTCTGGTCCATAGGTAGGGTATATCGCATACTGGACGAGTTCCTGCAGCGATGAGAGCAAGGAGGGTGGGTCACTGGATTCAGAATTGGGGCCGCGACAGGCGTAGCTAGCGAGGTATTTCACCGGGCAAGATGGAGGTAGTATGTTTGCCCTAATCGGTGCAGACACAGAATCACTGGCCTGTGCGTTTTTTGGCTCGGACATTTCATTGGTAAGCAGCAGCTCGAGTGAAGCGGGCGGTTAAAAAATGGCTCCCTCGGGAGAGTGACTGGGGTGCTCCTGGGATCCCACTCGTTAGTAGCTGGCTGAAGACGCCAGGTGGGACTGCAGTCCCCTTGAGTTTGTTGTCCTGCAGTGATGAGTTCATAAGAATGACGAATCAGGGCATGTGGATCAGTCATGACAGGGTTACTGTGGACTAATGGTCAAGGTCTGAGTTTCTTACTCCCATGGTTAAGGGCTCAATTCCCATTGATTCTGTTTTAGATAGATGTTTCTTCCTCCAAGATTGATGGGAACCTAGGGGTTCAGAGGTTGCTTGAGGGTGGGGAGGGTGAAGGGCGGTCTGCCCTGGTCCCCCTTGTGGCGGTAAAGAGGCCACATAAATTGCCTTTACATTGTTAAGGGGAGTCCTCCTGCATACTCCTTAGGCCAGCACTGAGGTGGAGAGACGGTAAGCTTACCCCAGAGAGAATGGGACACCGGCTGGGGGCAAGGGCGCCAGTTTAAAAATAGGGCATGGGGCTTCCGCCCCTGGTCATTCCCTACGAGCCCCGATGGGCAGCCTGGTGGTGGAGGGGTGGGCCCCTCAAGTGGCGGACCTAGACCAGATGACTGGGGCTCACCCCTCAAGGACGCAGGTGGGTTGCGTGGTTCTCAGTTGGTAGGGGGACGCGAGCCAGAAGGCCCCTTAGTGCTGGAGCAATAGACAACGTTCTTCGTGTAAATAAATTGAGTTCTGCCCGACTTGCGGATGGAGCATGAAGATAGGGGCAACTTAAATATAAATATTAATTAACGATTGAATTTGATAAATCCATATCGTATTAAATTGTATGAATTATATATTGTCATGTTTGTGTGATGAATTTGTAATAAACATGGCCTTTTTTTAACCCACAGCTCTGGTCGTCAAGCATTGCTTTGTGGGTTTGGTTGGGGGCAGGGCCGGGAGCCATCCTGGGGGGTACGAGTCCTACGGTCCCAGACACTCCTAATGACACTCAAGTTAATACCTGTAGGAGAGTGTAGTATGCAATCAATTCATACAACCGAAAATGTATAATGTAAAGGCACATTCAACAGGGAAATCTCATAGATAAGAGGCCAACCAAAGTCAATTAAATTGCAAACATCAATTTATTTCCCGCTGAATCATATTCATAAAATGCAAACTTAGGGGCTGACTACGATGGCAGGCGGACTTCAGTACCACCGCCATTGAATCGGGGAATGGGACCGCTGGCCTTCAAGGTGGATGCCCCACGATAGGCATTACAATGCGACTGCCACTACGGTGTTCGCAGTGCCTATCTTTTACATTGCAGCAGGTGCTGCTGGCTGCATCATCCGCCGCAAAGTAAAAAAAAAAAGGAACATGTTAAATATATCGGTGCCTGCCACATGGTGCAGTGATATGTTGTGGGGCATCATAGATGCCCCCCAGGACCCATGTCTGGGGCCAGGGGTAAAGGGGCCTGCTACGGGCCCCCAATGTCCCTTTCGCCAGCATTTCCATGGCAGGTTAACCGCCATTGATAAGCTGGCGGGTAAGGGACATCGTAATCCCTGCTGCGGTGCATGGTAGGCACCACCAGCATTGTAGGAACCACGAGCCCCTCCACCACACCGGCGGGCTCAAGAAGCCCGTCGGGTGCGTGGTGGCTGGTCTTTCCGACCGCCAGGTAACCACCCGCCATTGTAATATGGCGGGCTGTGATGCAGTCACCAATGGCGGTGGGACCCCCACCGACGGGGTGACGTGGCGGTCCCACTGCCATTATAATCACCCCCTAAGTTTGGTGTGCATGCAAATCCTACATTGCCAACCCCTGGCAAGTTGCACTGCTAGTGCTGGAAAAAGGCCAATGGAGGTACCAATGGGTGAGGTGGACTGGCCTCAAGGGTCTTGTGACCTCAGTGACAGATTACTGTCGATCTAGGATGTGCTTCTTCATATGCCTGCCCGTAAGACTGGAAGTGAACTGCAGTATGGATTGTGGTGGACAGGTCCACCTGCGGGTGCTAAGACACCTGGGCTTCTAAGGTCTATCGGGCCTTCTAAGGTGTAGCATCGGAATAAGCTCTGACAGGAGTGTGGTATGGTGAACTGGTCATGAAGGTCTGAACATGGTTCTCCAGTTCCAAATTCAGCAGCTCTGGCCAGAGTGCCACATTCTCTCCCACACTGAACACCATACTGCCCCACTGAGAGAAACTCACACTGCCTTCAGCACAACTCAATTGTGCTGCGACTAAATTCAAATTATGCACTAGACAACAGTAAAATGCTGCCTGAAAAAAAAATGAATAACACCCTGGAAAAAGCAAACACTCATAGGGAATGCAAGAATAAGCAAAGCATGTGAACTATAATCAGAAAAAAACATGGTTACCTTAACGGTTTTAAACTCATTATTCAGAAATCAGTAAGTGATTTTGCCTGAAAAGTTCAAGACTTGGCTACAGGACCAGGAAGGGACCCCTTTCAATGTCCATTGCTTATATCCTTTCAAAATGTATGCAGTTTGGTTTAAAAAAGACCACATCCCCAAACACAGAGCCGCATTTTATAAGCTAAAATAATTAAAAAGTTGAAAGCGATCATATTAAACGTTTCCACTCTACCCATCAACCAGGTATTGCAGTCCCTTTAGGAATGGCGCACTTACCCACCCTGGGAAAACAATGTTGTTCAAAGAAAGAAGATAAAAAGAAAGTAGCGCTTTCACTGGCAAACTCTGTAAAGTGGCGCTAATGTGTGTGGGTGTAAATAACAGTCTGGCCTGTCTGCTGTCCACTCTGTATTGCTTTATTTAGGTATTTAACTATTTTTTCTCTCCATTCCGAGGTTTTTCTTTTCAATAGAAAACGGTCAGAAAATGAGGACATTTACAGCCAAAGTGTTCAGCCTTTTTTGGATCAATTTCACAGGGGAACAAATAAAGAAAAGGAGAGGCAAGAGAGATACCTTAAGAGCTGCCTCTTGAAATCAGCACGTAAGCAGGAGCGAGACAGAGACAGAAAGAGATGGAGGAATAAAGAGAGGAGGGCAGCCGCCACAGGCAGATCAGGAGTAGTGGACATGGTCCTTGCCATGAAGGAAAAGAGACAGCGTTTATTTTTTCTCCGTTCTCTCCCCTTCCCAGAACGGCTGAGCCTTCCTGCAGCATAACAAAAGGCAGAGGGCGGGTGGTCAAGTGCAGGGCCATTAGGTAGCGCTTTCGTGTGCTAAAGGCCCTGCGATAACAGAAGGGAGAGGGGAAATTCCTTTGTCCCCTCGTCCCCCCTACCCTTGTCCCCCGTGTCCCCCCCACTTCAAAATCTGGGGGGATATATCCCCCGCGTCCCCCACACTTCCCACGCCCATGATTACAGCCAGGTGGGGAACATGCAAAGTGCACATAACTGTTTGGCCGGTCCAAGATGGCCAGCCAAACCGTCATACACACTTAAGAGCATAAACCACTCCTCCCAGGCTCCGACACCAGCCCAAGCCCACCCTAACCCAGCCCCATAGCTCTGAAAAATAAAATGATAATAGCAATGTTACCATCATTTTATTTTTCCTTTCTCCAGCTCTGAGAGCAGTGGGGCGACGCTCCTCCGCATTAGCAGAGGAGCCATCTCTGATTAAATAATTACTAAAACTCAGAGGTCACGATGTGTAGCATGTTGTGTCTACCACTGTTCAATCTTCAGTTTCCACTTCAAAGTCTGGAGGCAGGGGAAATTATGCCTTGCATCCCCTCACTGCTAAATCTGAGGGTGATAAATTCCTCCTCCTTCCATACCCAACCCCTCCTACGTCCATGGGGGCCTGACTGTTCACCTCCCAGAGAATGATGGAATCAGCAAAGGACTGGGGCTTGGTAGATGGGCTGCACCCTCGGCTATCGATGGAGATGGACCATATGGGGGGTTGGAGGGGAGCGGGAGTAACATGTGCGTGGTGGCTGAACAGATGTGTCAAATTATGTCTGACACAAGGCCCGTAGTAGAAAAGGACAGGTTCCAACATAGAAAATGCATATTGTAATTGCAGTTAGGCAAAGCGCTTCGAAGCGGTTGGCTGTGTTGTAGGCGCTATACAGAACCAGAGTCATTAGGTGAAAACATTGCTGGTGGCTAATGGTCAACCGCGAAAGCAGAAAACCATGAGTCCAACAGGGGGATCAAACTCATGGGCGCCCACAGAAACTTTTCCAGGGGGGGCTAACCTGGCAAATGAAGGGGCGTGGCTAATGTTAATCAATAGGGGCGGGGCTAAAATGGCAGACAATCGGGATCAGGTAATGCTCAGGCCAAGCTGAGAAAAACAAGCATTGGCATAGCCAATAGGTCTCGCCTTATAAGTATTTAGTTCTGCAGCAGGTCCCAAAGGCGAGACCTATTGGCTATGCCAATGCTTGTTGTTATATCTGGGCATGTTGAGAGGCTAGGGGACTGGGTCTCAATGTCAGAATAGGAGCACAGCAATGACCTACTCAATTTACTTGCGTAGGTAATACAACAGGAGGGGTGAAATGAAAGGTTCACTACTAGGAATAACAGGAAGGTGGAAAGTTAGGCTGGTTAGAAAGGTAAGGAGGGATAGAGGCAGGCATGGTGGTGAGGGGAGAAACAGATGCATGCTAGGAGAGCGCTGTGAGGGAGTGAGGCGAAATGGGAAGAGGCACTTTAAGGTGGGTCGGGTAAAGACCGTAGTGAGTCAAACAGAAGGGTAGGGAGGGGTGAAGGGTAGACAAAGAAGTGAGGTGTAGAAGAAAAAGATTCAGGAGCAGAGACAGGTAAATTAACGCTGGGGAGGGGAGAATAATGCAGTCGTAGAACATGAGAGGGCAGGTAGAGAGGGGGAGGGGTGTGTCAGAGACCAGTAGAGACAGCTGAGGAAGAGGGATTAATAAAGACTGAGGTAGACAGGTGAGGTAGAGGGGTGCATTGATATAAAGGAAGTGCAGAGATGTGTCAGAGAGATGTTACTGAAGAGGAAAAGAAGTAGAGGTATTGAGAAAGGAGTAAGGTACTAAAAGAAGTAAGGGGTTGATGGGGCCGGATTCTTGCCTACCTGGTTATCTCCAAGAATCCTCTTAGGTCGCCAGGATCTTTTTATCTGCTAAATAGTGTAGAGGGGAGGAAATACAATTATCAAAACATAATTACCAAAATTAGACTTCATTTGGGAAGGACCACTGACTCCGAATCTAAAATGTATAAGATTTTATTACAACCAGAAATAGCTGAACATACAGACACCTCAATATGAGATGTAAAAGGTAAATGGGCACTAATACAAATGCAAGTCTACGAAGGATTCTCATCCGACTCAGAACGAAAAGAATCACTGACTCCAAAATCATCAAAAAGGCTATGGTTAATCCGATGTCTAAATTAGGAATTATTAGTCAAAGGAGAAAAAAATAATCTATCCCTACTCTACCTCTAAAGTGACATCCCTACTTAGCATTTCCCTTTCCCAGGCAAGAGTATCACAAGGTGTCATAGTGAAGACTTCCTAAGAAGTACATTCACTTAGTCAGAGCTCGATCCAAGATGCTCTCTCTAGCTTCCCATCTAAACCTCAACTGCTCAACCCACGGGGCACTGTCCCTAATACAAAACCCCAAAATCATAGAACACGCCCTTCGGCACACCTCTTCAGCCAGGTCCTCTCCCAGTAATTTTCCACCAGGTTTGTCCGGCTTCCAACGTCGGTTAGCTTGACCTTGGGTCTCAGGCACCTTCTCCGCTGAAAGTATCATCCTCACATTCCAGTGTACTCCCCTGTTGGCTTCTCGTAGCATCCTAACTCCTAAAACAAAGACCTAGTCTCACTAACGAGCTAAATGCCCTTGAACCTGCAACAGAAACATGGGAACGGAAAACATTTCACGTCTCCAAGATTTGGCATCTCCTTGCAACCCAAAGCCTCTACCAAGGGAAATCATTGTCGGCCTACAACGTTTAGCTAACATAAGAAATGAACAGGCCTTTCTCTCTATGTGTATGCGATCAGGCCTTTACTCTTAAACACACGGTTCAATCACACTCTAAGCATTAATTGATTCTCATATAAGTGAGTAAGCAACTTGTACTTATAATTTTAACATGGGACGCGTTTAACCTAATACTTTGCATTACATAAACATAATCATTATGCATTTACTGATGCATTCACGTTAGCTTACAGCGTTACTCTTCACGAAGCATTATTACATTTCTAATCACCTCTATGTTAAACGATTACAACATTACATTTCTATGACACTTCTTAACACAAATCGAATAATATGCGGGTGCTGACTAACGGTGAATATGATGCACCCCTACAGATTTCAGGATCACATGACGCTCTATCAGTTCCCCCTTTGATGACAAAAGTCATCACACCTTCTCACAATTACTTCCCTTGGAGAAAGAACCGGCCTAAACAGTGCTTGTTGCCATTCTCCCCTGTCAGAACCTTTCCATCCTCTTGAGGTTCTGATATTGACTGTCCTGCAGTCCAGCCATTCGCCTCTCACTCGCTCTGAGAGCTCTTTCAACTCTGTTTACTCTATACCACTTATAGGCTCTGATAAGACCCCACAAGCAGATCACACAAACCACAACAATAATGAGAGGCTTGAGAACGAATCCAAGGAACCCCTTTCCCAAGCTCGCAAACCAACTTCCCACACGACCAAATCCCTTACCAATCTTTTCTCCAGATCCTTGCTATTGTCTGGAATATACGTGAAACATTCCTGAACTTTCAATAATTTACAGACTCCACCCTCTTTCACCAATAATACGTCTAAAGCAAGACGATTCTGCACAACAATCGTCCTTATCGACAACATCTTGCCATCCACTTGTAACAGGGATCTTGCAATATTCATTGACACTTCATCAACCACAGTCGCCAACCTTCTGATCTTCACATCATTCAGAATCACACCCAGACTTGGTATCATCGCTCCAAAGATATCATCAATCACTCCTCCTGCACTTGCAGCCCTCCGTACTTTTGAATGATGTCCAGTCTCCAGAAGATTCAAATCATCTGCATGATAGATTTTAGGAAAAATAATAGCCAAGTAACATGTACCATACCAATTTGCAGGCAACCTCACATAAGCATTCCTTCCACACACATAATACACAGTTGGAATCACTTGCACCGGACCTTGCAAAAAGTTCTTAGCAGAGTCCTCCATGGTAAAGATATGATCACACATACTTTGTCCTACCGAAACCTTCTCATAATAGGTCTGAGGACGTCTCACACACAACTTCCCCTTTTGCACCTGATCTAATGCTATGGGTCTATAACTTCCCTTGGACCTGTGCAGTCTCTCCTCATCTGTCCAATCTACTGGACTATCTCCTGTATTTCGTGTCTGTGTTAGTTTTCTATATCTATCTTCTACTTGACCTATGAACTTCTCAGTGTCTGACAATGAACATGTCAAATTAAGTCGATGAGCATAAGCAGTATCCAGTTCCAAAGACGGTATGAAATACTTCCAAAGCCTGTCCTCTGACTTGTAATAATCGTATTTATTCAAATGCTTATAAGCTGGAACTTCAGGAAGTACTGCATCGTAATTGGAAAAGAAATACTCAAATTGTTTTCTCTCATAGAAAATACTAAGCAACAAACTACAAGAAATTCCGTAAGTTAATGGAAGATGATGGTATCTAATACCCTTATCTACAGAGGAAGGTAGCTGCATTCACACATAGCAATCTTTCGCATCCATTGCATCCACATATTCATACAACAGTTTTGCATAAGCATTAAGCTTAAAATCACTTCTAGACAGATCTATATGAAATCTACGACTCTCTTCTAGCAGCAAAGCTCTTTGAGCTCCTATAGTATCCTCTTTCTGGCTAGAGGCGGTAGGTGTCCCCTGTATCTCCCCCTCCTGCTCTTGTGAAACGACGTATGAAGCTACAACTATCGCAATTATAGCGACTATCACTAGCCCTAAAAGTGTACCTATTACTAATTTAGCTATACGGTGAGTACTCACAGCATCTGCCATGCTTGCAAAGTTCTCAAAGTTCGTGTTTCGACAGCAACAAGTATGAGTCTCTTTCTCCTCTGTATACTGCTTGTCAACCAGTTCAAACAACACCTCAAGACTGGAAATCCCCTTGCAATTTTCAGTTCCTTATTTACACAGTCTTCCCTAGCCCTCTTCCGTCGTCTCAACGGAAAGTCCCTAACTTTATTCTTCTTCCACTCGGGCCTAGGTTATCTTCTCTTTTGGACTTTTATGTACAACAAAGTCTTTATTCTTCAATCCAGAATAAGATCAGCTCCCAAAATCTCTAAGACACCTTGCAGAATCTCAAGATGAAGTATCACTAACTCCTGGTGTGGTGGTACAATACCAAAAGTCGGAAAAACCAGCGTCTCCAAGATCAACTCACGGACCTTACTCAGAAGTGGTAGATTCAGAATATTGAGGGTCAGTATTCCTTCGATTTCCACCCCTGGAACCAGTAACAACACATCTATTTTCAGGTTCGGAGAATTGCTGATCAGCGTCAAAGACCTCAGCCTCCCCGTGCTCAGTACGCCTGGCATCAGTCACAACGTAAGTCCACTCAGGTGAAGCGTACCTTTGACACGGCAGTCTTGCTCTCCTCGACCTTCTCAGATTGGCTCGAGCTTGCTCTTCGTCACTTTGTTCGGATTCAGACGTTTCAGAAACTGGGACAAGGTCTCTTTCAGGTGCCAATCTCAAGTTCAGCCGCCTCTGACTCTTTCTGCTTCTGTGGCACTTCTGCTCTCCCTTCCAATACCCTGTGCACTACTTCCTTCTTCAACCGAATTTGACTCTACTCCACCCACAGCAACACTCTCTCCGTCTGAGTCAAATTCGGGGCTTCGATTTGCACAACCCCTTTCTGCTCGATCTAGTGCACAACCAACTGCATCAGCAACCCTCACAGCTTGACTTGCCCTCTCAGATGGCCCTGCCACCTCAGCTGGATTTTCATTTACGAGAGGGGCTGTATCTTCTAAGGGTGCTGGAACTCTGCGGGTATGGGAGGCATGCACCCAGTTCGGCAGTCCCCCACACTTCACTGCCGTGTTCGTGACCAGTATTACCTGGTACGGACCACGCCAACGAACATCCACACAACTCTTCCTCATGTGTTTACGCACAAGCACCCAATCTCCCAGGCACAAGTCATGGCACAGGTCACCTGTGGCTGGAACAGTTGCTGCTTGCACCTGCTGGGACACAGAATGGACTATGTCAGCCAGTCCCTAACAGTAGTCGAGAATAAAGTCATCAGTGATGTTAATCAAAGCAGTGGCGGTATCGCTGGCACTCGCATTGCCCTCCCCATTAATATTTCGTGAGGTGACAACCCAGTCCTCCTATCAGGAACACTACGAAAACTCATGAGGACCAAGGGCAGTGCATCAGGCCATTTCAGGGATGTCGAAGAACACACTTTTGCCATCCGTGCTGTCAAAGTCCCATTAACTTGTTCCACTATACCAGAAGCCACTGGTCGGTAACTGCAATGTAGTCTTTGATCCACATTCAAGGCAGCACAGAGCAACTTCATGATCTCACTATGGAAATGTGACCCTCTATCTGACTCCAAAGAGGTCGGGAAACCGAACCTCGGGATAAGCTCTCTCAGCAACAGTTTAGCTACAGTAAGTGTGTCGCACCTACGTGTTGGGTAATCCTCCACCCACCTCGAAAAGACACATACCACAACTAAGATGTACCTCAACCCATTGCACTTCGGCATCTCAATGAAGTCCAACTGCATCCTATTGAAAGGCCCTCCTGACCTCCCAATGTGGCTCAATGTCACAACAGTACTCTTTCCTGCATTCATCTGCTGGCATGTAACACACCTCTGACATACAGCTTCAGCTACTGCACGAAACTTCGGATTATACCATGTCTGTCGGAACACTCGCACCATCGCATCTCTGCCAAGATGTACTGCACCATGTATCAATCTTGCCATCGGACTCAACAGACATTCTGGTAGCACAGCTCGTCCATCGCTCGAAACCCACACATCCACATCTCCTTTCTCACATCCCAATCTTATCCAGCCATTCTTTCTTGATCAGAAACCTCATCCTGCAGTCGTTTTAGCTCCTCCCATGTATCAGCCATGGCTAACATCATGCTGAGATCGGTTCTTTCTCGGCTTTCTCCTGTATACCCTCCCGTAAAGATACATCCTTGTTCTGCACAAAACCGGGCAACTTCGTCAGCATAGTTATTTCCCATTGATACAAAGTTGTTTCCCTTGGAATGAGCTGAACACTTGACAACAGCAATCTCTTTCGGACGTTGCAATGCTTCCAACAACTGTCTCACATATTCCCCATTCCTTATGGGTGAGCCGAAAGATGTCATAAACCCTCTCTGTGACCATAACTGTCCGAAGTCATGAACAACACGAAACCCGCACTGACTATCGGTATAAATCGTTATCCGAATCTGATCAGCAGCCAAACAGGCACGGGTCAAGGCAATGATTTCAGCTATCTGTGCGGAGTGTACTCCCTCTAGAAAAGCAGCTTCAACCACCCCAGTGATGGTACATACAGCAAACGCTGCTCTCAATCGACTGACATGATCTCTTAAGCATGAACCGTCCACAAAGAAGATTTCATCAGGGTCAGGGAGCGGTTCATCGACAATGTCTGGTCTTGGTTTGGTGCACAGTTCAGTCACATCGAGACAGTCGTGATCCACACAATCTTCGTCATGTACATTTGGGATAGGCATCAAGGTTGCAGGATTTAAAACAGAACACCTCTTCAAAGTCACATTCTCTGCAGCAAGTATAACTTGCTCATAACGTGTCAACCTGTTGTTCGTGAGGTGCTGTGTTTTAGTCCTTGTCATCAACAGTTCAACAGAGTGTGGCACATAAACTGTAAGTGGATGTCCCATTACAAAACTCTCACATCTTTCAATACTGACACCTGTTGCAGCAACGGATTTAAGACATCCGGGCAACGCAGAAGCTACTGGATCTAAAGTAGCTGAAAAGTAGGCAACTGGTCTACGGACACCTCCTTGATTCTGGGTCAGAACTGCCAATGCACAACCTTCTCTCTCGCAACAGAACAACGTGAATGCCTTATTGTAATCAGGCATCCCCAAAGCTGGAGCACAACACAGGGCTTCTCTCAGCCTCAAAAATTATCTCAGTCTTCGTCCCATAGTACTGGATCACCCACATCCTCATGCATCAGCAGTTGCAAGGGCTTTGCTTCAAAGGAGGAATTGGGAATCCACTGGCGACAGTAGCCAACCATTCCCAAGAACATTCAAACTTCTCTCTGAGTGGTAGGCACAGGCATATTCATAATAGCGTCAATACGATCTGGTGACACCTTTCTCTTGCCTTTTTCAATTCGGTGACCCAAATACTGCACTTCGCTCAGACAGTACTGCAATTTACTCGGAGACACTTTGTGTCCGTTCTCTGCCAAATAATTTAACAAGGCAACAGTATCTATCCTGCAAGCGTCTTCGGTTTCTGACGCTATGAGCAAATCATCAATGTATTGCACCAGAACGGAGTTCTGCGGCAACACAAGACCTTCAAGATTCTTCTTCAGGATCTGATTAAAAATCGATGGGCTCTCTGTGTACCCCTGTGGGATACGACACCATGATAACGCGCGGTTCTCCAGCCGAAACGCAAAAAGAAATTGGCTCTCCTCATGGAGTGGGATCGAAAAGAATGCTTTACACAAGTCAATCACTGTGAACCACTCAGCTTCACATGGAATCTGAAACAGGATTACAGATGGATTCGGTACCACCGGACAACATGGAACAACTATCTCATTGATTTTCCTCAGGTCTTGCACGATCCTAAATTTCCCACTCGGTTTCTGTAGACCCACAATACCCATGATCTCTTTCAGAATTCCCTGTTTGATCATAGACTCAATTACAGGTTTGATCCCTGCAATTGTCTCAGGCGACAGTTTGTACTGGGGCGTCCTAGGGAATTCTACATTCGGCTTGACCTGGATCTTCACTGGGTCTACGCCTTTGACCAACCCGATCTCTTCACCACTGAGGTCCCACACGTCAATTGACACAGAATCTCTCAGATCAAGTGGAAGCTCTTCCACTGTCAACGCTGGATACATTTCTATACACACCTGCTGATTTGCAACCTTAAAGGTCGCATCGTCATCCTTTGTCTGTACTTCCACTCCCTGTGGTGTGCAATAGATGGCGCAATTCAGCTTGCACAGCAGATCTCTACCCAACAAGCATACTGGGCTTGAGTCACATACTACAAACTGGTGTCGGTCCTTGAAGGTTCCTATTCTCACTGGAATTGGCTCTGTCAATGGGCTAGTCAGCTTCCTATTTGCTACACCAACGACTTGAATCGATTGTCCCGAGAGGGGTAGGTTAGGGACTACTGCTGATCTTACAGTAGACCGGGTAGCACCAGTGTCAATCAAAAAGGTGGTAGGGTGACCATCAATATCAGCCTCCACAAATGGTCCTCTCTGATCTACCTCTAAGACTGCTCCAAGTGTGCAATCTTCCTCCCCTCTCAGGCACCGTCATGCCAACGGATCTGGACCAAACTCGTCACTTCCCTCAAACATGGGCACCTGCATGTAAGTTCGGACTCCTTGTTGCATGTTCTGAGCCCTAGGTGGTTGAGGGACTTGGACTTGCGGGCTATTATTCCCCCATTTGCCCATCCTAGGTCTAATCACAGTGGGAACCATTTCAGATACAGGTACCTGAACTATCTTTCCTTCCTGCTGCATTTGATTCAACGGGTTCAACGGACACTCATGTTTCCAATGTCCGATCTGGTGACAAAGATGACACGCAGTGGTCTTCTTCAATGTTGCCACATCCACCCCTGTCTTAGGATCAATGGACTTCGGTCTTCCCTGGCCTTGGACATTCTGATTTCCTCCCTGATTATTTCCCTGCTTTCTTCCTAACGTTCCACCGTTAGGCTGTCCCTGAGCTGTCTGCATCTGGATAAGCATCAACTTATCCTTCAACTTCCTGTGCTTTGATTCTATCTCATCACTACAGTACCGGGCATACCGTAAGATCTCATCCACAGGCTTGTTCTGCCAACAAATCAAATGCTGCTGTATCATGAGACTAACCTCTGGCCTCAATCCCAACACAAACTTCGAAACAAACTGTCCCATGTCTTTAGTATCTAACACATCTAGTCCACTGTACTGTTTAAAAGCTTGCAAAAGTCTTTCATAGAATTCATGCACCGTCTCTTTTGGCTCTTGCACGGTCCGATCTATCTTGACCCAATCAATATCCTGCGGCAAACTTTTCGACTTCAACCATGTGATCACCCGTTCAAACTTTTTCATAACTATAGGTGACAGGCCATTTGAAATTGGATCCCTATCGGGCTCTGAAGTTGGCCACTCAACGGCGATTTTGCATGCCGACCATTGGTCACTCGGAACCACAATGTCAAACAATGTATTCAAGTCGACCCACAACACCTTCGAAATCTTAACAAACCGATCGACCTGCTTTTACCACTCCACAGGCTTCTCCCTGATGTGGTACTGTAAAATTCGGAACCACATTGGAGGCATGGCCCCAGCATGCCGATTTTGGTGTCAACGAACCGCAAATGACAAATGCAGTATGTACGAGTGTTTTTGTCATGTTTCTCCGATGAATTCACCATGTACACGATATTACATATCGAACCCTCGGGTTCCATTTTAGAATGGTAGCCATTTTGTGGTTGCCCTCACATAGGCTGCGCTCTGAGGCCATGCCTAGGCCTAAAGGACACGTACACCTTCTGTGACTTCTCTGTGACCTGTGCAAACTGACTCCGCTGCTCAAAGTCAATCCTGTCCGTCCAGTTCCTATTACCCGCGGCCTAATGTGATTAGCATCAGGGCTCACACATCATAAAGTCCTTGTTCCCACATGATCTCTGACTAAGCTATTTCACACCTGACTCTGTTTCCTACTTTATGGCTTGTTTTACGAGCAGGAGGTGCCCGTTTTATTGGGGTCTGCTGATATCTGATGAGGGTTCTGAGCCTTGCTGGGTTAAATGATAGTGGGCTGAATGAGCTGAAATGTGGGATTGTCATCATGACTCTGTTCCTTCTTTGAAGCGAAAATATGTGAATGACCACTTGTAAAACAGGGGCGGTGTTGCCCAAAGCGTAATATTCTGTATAAAAGAGAAGACTGGTTTTTGTTCTGGAGACTGCCTCGTTCAGTTGCTAAGGCTTCTGTGTGACGTAGTCTCACTCATTTGAGTTTAATAAAGATGTCTTTTCATATTTCAGCTTAGTTTGCCAAGTTCTTTGTTATATTACCATGAGAATGAAAAATTAGCAGTACCTCAAATGGCGCCCAACAGAGTGGCTCATCAGCGAAGTGACTTTCTGCGGGAGTGATCTTGTCAGGAGGCTGAAATCTACTGAGGAGGACAGAACAGGATTCTACCAAGAAGGTACTCTGTGCGCAGGGATTCTGGAGATTCTTTGATTCTGCAGCCCAGTATATTTCTGATCTTCCTGATTTTTGATCCTCCACTTGATGTCACTGCTGACTGAGAACCCTTTTTGGCATGCGTATTATAAGAGACCGTTAGGTCATGTAGAACTTGACAGTTAGAATTTGGATTAGTAAAAGTAAGAGTTAAGTATAAGTGGGTCGCTCCCAGTCCTTTGGTTCTTTGGGTCTTTGATTTGGTTATCGCAATTACCAAAGCCCAGGGGTTGGTTTCTTGGTTTTTGATTTGGTCATTGCAATTACCATAGCCAAGGGTCTCGTATATTTGCGAGTGTATTGGTAGAGATAACCCCTTGAAGTTTGAAGCTAGATTAGTGAGCTATAAGATGCCTGATCTTAGCAAATTTGGAAATGTAGCTTTGGAACTTTGAAATTTGTGTTGGCCAACTTTTGGTTTGTATAGGTTTGGATATGCGAATTGCAATTTGTGTAGGCAGGTAATGAGGAGATATTTCTCCATTTGGTTTAGTTGAACGGTGCACGAACGAAAAATACCTTAAGCACCATTTTGATTATAATACTTGCGTTTTCCGCAGTATTTTTGGCATGCCTGTTGGTAAGCTCACATGGAGAAATGTGTTGCTTTTTTGGAAGGTACCATAGTGTGGGAAATATCTAAATAGGTTAGATTAAAAAAAACATATTTCTTCCTTGGTGATTTTGTATCCCCGGGGAATTAAAATATGACATAATACAAAACAAGGATACTTTGTTCTGCGCAGTTTTATGAATGAAGATATGCAGAACGATTTTGTTTGGTGTTCTGCTAGCCAAAGCTAGTGAATTGAGCGCATTCACTACTTCTTGGAGATACATCAGTCTGTTGGGCTGTTTATGCAGTCTTTTGGAACACTATTGAGAAGCGTTTCTTGTAAATATGACTTACAACTAGTATTTGCAAATGGTTTGGTTCAAGTATAGTTTGTGAGCTGTTCTTTCTTTCTGTCCTGCGTATTGATTTGTCAGTCAACTGTGTGTTTAAATGTCTATGTGGTTTTCTCATTAGTGCAACTTCTGTAAGTAAATTGCGACGGCGCTATTTATGAAAAATGGCTGAAGCGCGCTGTATTGTGTGTTTGACCCCTTGTTTATGTCTGAAATGAGCTCAATGTGTGTTTGTGGGTCTTCTCGATGTTTTCAGTCTGCTAAGTAAAATGTTGGTTAATTATTATCAAGTAGAAACTTAGAAAAAATCCAGAAATGAACCGTGTGATGTGCTAAAATAGCTATATGTTGCTCTTTAATTTATAGAATGAGCAATTGTGCACATATACAAAACTGCCGTTAAATGCTTAAAGGATAAAATTAGAAAACACATTCAATAGATATAAATAAGGCCCCAAAAACGAAATTATCTATTTTTGCAAAAATAAATAAATTTACAGCGTTTTTCTTAGATGCATTGTATTAGATGTTCACAGGCAAACTTTCAGCTGCAGTATATTTGATAGGAATGTTCATTCAGCCAGCACTTTCCCACTTAAACATGGGATTTGCATATAACCGTCCTTTTAAATGAAAGTGGCGCAAAAATGTGACGCGTTTCAAGTTGGGCTTATGCGCTTAGGCTTGTGAGTTAATGTGTCCAAAATGATAGGCAAGGGATACAGCTTGCTTTTATATGTGGAATTATCACAAAAACGAATAATTGGTTGTTTTTTAAAGAAAAATATTAATCATGGAAAAATTATTTTTTTTAAAAATAAGTGCTTTTCAAAATCGTTTTTTAATATTTATAAAGCTTAATACTCATACTATGACCTCCTAGCATTAAAATTTGATTTAAGTTGTGTTGCATCACTAAAATGACAAGCATTCGTGTGTACAATTTTCCCTGGGCGCAAGCGCAAACAAGCTCATTATAAGTTATTTTTTTCCAATGCCTGACTCATGGGTTGTGTAATAGACATCCTGGTAATGCATATTATACAAGAAAATTGTAGGATATTCATTTTTTAATGCCTAAAATATCAAAGTCGAATTTGGGTAAAAGCACTGTTTAAACTGCATTTTCTTTCATTCAGAGTACTTTTTAAAGTGTCTCAGGCTTCAGTAAATGCATACATTTAGGTTTGATATATATTTACAGGTTGTGCCTTCTTATGATTCAATGAGTCAATGTGCCAGTACAAAGGCTTGTTTTCATATCAGGGTTGAAGGTTCTAACTTCAGCTGGGCCTACTGAGACGTTCATTCATTTTAAGGTTGATGAAATGTGTACCATTGCATAGGATTGCAACAAGCATTTATTCCAAAAACTGGTATGTGTGTTATTAGGTTTTGTGAATTATTCACAGTAAATGTAGTTTAATAAACTGGGAGTAGAGATCATTTTTTTAGCGCCTAAAAAGGAGAAATTATTTTTCAAAATAAAGTAAATTATTGCAAGTTAGGAGGAATTAGGAAGGCCTTTTGGCTTTGACAAATTCAGAGTGGCAGAAGCTGGGGGCTAGGAGAGCTGCAGAGGCTGGCTCAAGTCACGCTGCTGAGATGCTATCTTTAGTTCTCCCGTAAACAATGGAGTAGGCTGTCACGTTGACATTTATGACCTTTTAAATTAGGGCCTTGTCTCTGTGGAATGCAGAATGACCTTGCTAAACGGGCCTCTAAAGGTGGGGTTTCTGGTTTCTCCATAAGAACATCAATAAAACTAAAGAACTTAATTCCAAAGGGAAAATATAGAAAAGGGTTTCTTTGAAAGTCCAAACATTATGTTAAATGCTTTACAGAACTGATACATTTGTGTCTCGCTCTAAAAAAAATAGAATGATGCCTGCTAGTTGCTTTTATTTGACAGGAAACGAAGTGTTGCATTAAGTCTTAGACAGAAAATAAGATGCAGCCCTTTTCTAAAATTTTGAAGGCTGCATGCCTAAGTGTGAACGAATTGCCAATTAAGACTTCTTTTTCACAGTGGAAATTGTAGGTGCCAAATTAATATGGAGTGTCAGTGTAACAATTTTTACTTTTAGAAAGGTAAAACTACGGTGGCTTGATGTTGCGAGGTAACTGACAAGAGGGTAACATTTAAGTAATGGAAATTTATTTTTGTGTATTTGGTCCTATCATGAATTGTTCTTGCTGGTCCTGTATGTTAGAAGAGAGACAGTGAAGTTATATTTGACAGCAGATTTCCATTGCCTGGTGATCCACTGTCAAAAGGAGGGTAAGGATTTTAAACCTGACAAATTAAACAGGCCCAAATATTGGGTTTTGGGCTGCAGGTTTACAGTGCATAAAAGTACATGACATGGTGTTGTGTGTCACCGCTTATTCACATATGCTATTGTTTTGTCTATGCTTTTTGTGCTTGATATACAGCAAGTATATCTGATGGTTTGACGTTTTGTGCGTTTTTATTATTTTTTTAATTTTTATGCATGTTTTTGTTCTCTTTGTTGCTGCTTTTGATACTATTACAAGTTTACCTGTGTTGTGAGGGGATGGTCATGACGATGCCCATCGCTACGCAACACTTGTTCTGGTTACTAAATTCCACAGATAATGATATTTCATGCTGTGAACATGAGAGACAACACTTCACCAGTGCATGTCTATTTGGCTATAATGGTATTGAAGGAAAATAAAAAGAGATATACAGGATCAAAGTGTGTCACCTGCAGTTAGTCACGTTACTGCCCCTTCCCTTAAAGGAACAGGCAGCCTTACATTTATGTATCCTTGATTGGACCTAAGGATGAAATTATAGATCTGTGACTCAAGGTGGCCTAATTTCTATATTACATTAGTTAATGATGTTCTGTTTCCTAAGTAGCATATGGCTTTTATTCCTTAAAAGAAAAACCAGGTTTTAATTTTTTTCCCTGAAGAAGGAACTGGAATATTACCTAGGATCACCGTATATGGTGTAGTCGCCAGCGGTAGAGTTAAAATTTGTGTAACTTTGGCCTTTTGTGTATCACCCGTACTCTTGGTGTTGTGTCACATGCCTGACTATCACCCAAGCAAATTCTTGTTCTTTCTATAGATTTTTTTTTTTTTCTCTTTTGTTGCTTCTCCCCTGACCGATGTCGCATCATGCTTAGTTATTGGGGATTTTAGTTGTGTCCTAGTTCCAATTCCCTTTTCCGTATTCCTTTCACCAGTCAGCCCATTTATTATTGTAGGTGTGTTGTTTAGGTACACACTTCTAGACTGCAGTGATGTACCAGGGACCCCCATATTATGTATAATTCCCTTTTGTATGACCAGACTGGTTTTCAAGAATTTTCCTTAGGCCTGCTTCAATGTTTTCCAGCCTGACTGTCAGGGTAGCGATAGACTGGTTAACTGACTCAATATTATAGTAAGACAAGTTTTCCATAGCAATAGGAGATATCTTACGTTTACCTTTTTGAACATGACAAATTTTCAATGTCTATTTTTAATGTGGTTTTTACCCTTTTGTTCCTGCTGCTTTAATTTTTGGTGGGATCAGATGTGTTCTAATCATGCAAATATCAGGACCCTCTAGTTCTTGTCTTTTGTTTGCATATTTGACTATTAGCCTGTGTATTGCATAGTGCACCTGATGTGAAAGTTTTCTACATGCCCATGATAATCTGTAACATGTGATTTCTCTATTGAGATGTTCTAGATAAGGAATTTAGGAACACCTAGATGTAATCATTGAGAAAAAAATGTGTTTGCCCCATTAGACAATGCCACCATATGTGAAGACATCCATTTAGATAAAATTCTCGTGTAGTTATCTACCCTTAGATGATGGAGGCTCTCACACGGAAACCCAATTGAAAAGCCTAGAGGCACTGTTTTGCCTACTGCCTTTATATTTGTATTGCTTTTTGAGAATGACAGTATATTCTAGACCAAAATTGTCCCATGGCGTGTGGCCACTCCTTTGAAGATCACAGGACACCTGTTTGCAGTCCCCTTGTTATACAACAAACTGCTTAAAGCATCGCACTTGCTTCATCAGAAGGCGTTCAACATCAGAAAAGAAGGAGGAGCTGGTTTTGCCACAGAACCAGAATTTCAGTGCAAAAGAGCGCCTGTCATGTGCTGGTAACCTCTGACAGTGTGCAGTCCCTTGAGCCCCTTGGCCTGAGTTTTTGGCCACACACCCCCCTCTTTTTCCTTTGCTCCAATGGAAGTGCAGTGCACCGGCAGGTCCAAGATTGACAAAAGGCACTACATTCTGGTGCCCATGAAAGAGCAGCCTGAGCGTCCTCTGACCCCGAATGATGAGTGTTGGAGCCTGAGAATGGTTCCGGGTCTGCACAAGATGATCTGTGCCCATGACCAATGGAGAGCATATTATTTGTAGTGTCTGCTGCAGAGGAGAGACACTGGTGCACTGCCTTGAGACATTGAGACTTTCGAGTGAGCTGTGGGTGTTTGCCAGGAGGGCACTCCAACTAAGCAGTACTTTTCTCATGAAAGGCTTGAATGAAGATGCCCATGCGAAAGAAAACAACAAATGAAGATTTGATGGACAATAGAAGCCTGCCAGAGAGGCTTTTTGAACGGACTCTGGGCATAGTTGGTTTCACAAGAGGTTTCCGTGTGATTGTATAGACTAGGTGTTAGGAGACTGATTGTTTTGCTGGCATTGTTTTAAAGTACTATTCTGTTTTGTATAAGCAGAATAAAGTCCATTTTCTGTGGAAAGAGTACCCCCTTTTCACCTTAGAGCATTGATGAGGGTCACCACTGTTTCACCTGAACATACAAGAATTACTGAAATGCATAAGGACCCCTAAAAATGTTACTAGATAATTTTGGTATTTGCTTTTTGCTTAGGGTTGTGAAAAATTAGTATTTCATTTGTAATAGTGGTCACTACTTTCTCCCGTTGTCTATATGTTCTTAATAACGTGTTTTCTAGTGTCTTTTTAAACATGACATTGTCATTTATGGGTGGGATTGTTTTTCTCTACCCAATTGACTTCTACACCCGCTTCCCAACCTATGTCTTTTCCTACTACTGTTTCTTTGCACTCTTTTCACCCTTTTCCTGAACATGAGCAGGTTAAAAGATCAGAATTCGTAAGCAATTCTTTTGTACAGCTTCTGCATCAACACTAGTTAGTAGTGAACATCACTAATTGTTGGGTTTGTGATCTTATGCCACCTACTACAGATAGAGGTATTCCTTATTTTGTCCTGCCATATGTGGCCTGTGTGCTACTACATGTGTAAGGAGACGTGTCCCGAGAGAGTTGCTAAGTAATAGGATTATGCTCCAGCAACATCTTGATGATCTGATGAATGTAAACCTGGAATCAGATTAGTATGAGTATAGTTATTGCCTATGTATGGGCAAAAGGAGGGTCTGTGGTACTGTAAAATTCGGAACCACATTGGAGGCATGGCCCCAGCATGCCGATTTTGGTGTCAACGAACCGCAAATGACAAATGCGGTATGTACGAGTGTTTTCGTCATGTTTCTCCGATGAATTCACCATGTACACGATATTACATATCGAACCCTCGGGTTCCATTTTAGAATGGTAGCCATTTTGTGGTTGCCCTCACATAGGCTGCGCTCTGAGGCCATGCCTAGGCCTAAAGGACACGTACACCTTCTGTGACTTCTCTGTGACCTGTGCAAACTGACTCCGCTGCCCGAGGTCAATCCTGTCCGGCCAGTTCCTATTACCCTCGGCCTAATGTGATTAGCATCAGGGCTCACACATCATAAAGTCCTTGTTCCCACACGATCTATGACTAAGCTATTTCACACCTGACTCTGTTTCCTACTTTATGGCTTGTTTTACGAGCAGGAGGTGCCCGTTTTATTGGGGTCTGCTGATATCTGATGAGGGTTCTGAACCTTGCTGGGTTAAATGATAGTGGGCTGAACGAGCTGAAATGTGGGATTGTCATCATGACTCTGTTCCTTCTTTGAAGCGAAAATATGTGAATGACCACTTGTAAAACAGGGGCGGTGTTGCCCAAAGCGTAATATTCTGTATAAAAGAGAAGACTGGTGTTTGTTCTGGAGACTGCCTCGTTCAGTTGCTAAGGCTTCTGTGTGACGTAGTCTCACTCATTTGAGTTTAATAAAGATGTCTTTTCATATTTCAGCTTCGTTTGCCAAGTTCTTTGTTATATTACCATGAGAATGAAAAATTAGCAGTACCTCACTGAGACGGGGAAAATCATTCGTAAATGCAGCCAAATCACCCCTAGTCCAAGACACATGCATGTAACCTCCATTCTGTACCTCTCGTAAAGGGAAATTTCCTACCTCCGTCATCCCTCCACCTGGAGGGGGTGTGTCTCCTATTGTTCTCCTAGAACTCTTCTTCTTGGACCACCTTTCTTCCCACTTATCAAGCATAATTCATTCACGCATCGCTATAATCAAATCCTTGATATGGGTTCTCAATCCCATAACCCTCTTCTCTTCCAACTCCTGATCGCTATACTGCAGTCTATGACTTCCCTGCAATGCTTTCGTTTTAGACAGGTCCACATCATACTTCTTAGCTAAATCTGACAACTTCTCATGTGCAGTTCTTGCCTTGTGAGTCATATCTTTGGCCACAAAAAGTAGTTCATCTTGTTCATACATGTACATTCTCTCAAGAGGCAAATTTCCATTTATTATCTCATCTACTTCTGCTTTCAACCTTACGACATCTAACATTTTCCCTTTCAAGGCTCCCTTCAACATTTCTCGACAAGCTGCTCCATCCCGTTCATCATAATCACATTCCCGTTCCTGAGTCCTACTTTCTTCTGACATGCTCATAGGACCAGAACGATTTACTATCGTTCCTCGTTCACTTTCTAAAGTTCTCTCACTCTGATTCTGATTTCTCACTGGTTGTGCCCACATTCGCAAATCTGGTCTTGACTCGGCCAAAGACCTCGGCCTCACCGGTCTCGCCTCTGCCTGTCCCCTAGAGGAATCTGCTGTAGCTGGCAATGGCGTACTCCATTCTATGGGCGTTTTTGAGTCTGCTCCATTCCACTCACCGATCTATTCCCCTCGACCACACTCCTCGCTCCTACAGTTGACTGTACTGAACTCCCAACCCTCTCTTGGTCTGGTTCATACACAGAAATAATGGGTCCAATGGTAACCGGTACCTTTAAAGCATCCGGTAACCTCACGCCTCCCCCAACTTCTGTGCTGACTACGGATTGATTTTTCATGCCCTCAGTTCCTGTCGAGATCTTCCCTTCTACTCTAACCTCTGACTGGGTCGGTAATCTGTGAGCCCCTTCTACTTGAGCCGACTTCCCTTCATGGTAGTCTGGATTGTATGGAGGTGGTCTCTCAGACAACAACCTCTCAAGTAGGCTGTCATTTGTATCACTGTCATCATCATCCACACTCTTTACCTTCGAACCATCAGTCTTCACCAGTAGTGGATACAGCCTATCTTCCTCTATCGTTTGAACTCTCCACCTTTTCTCTACTGCATCCCACCTCGCATCCTGAAATGCCTTAATGGACTTTTCACCCTTTCCTGACTCCTATCTGTTTTCCTGTCATGCGCTGCTCTAATCCACGCATGCAATGCCTCAAACTGAGTAAGTCTCTGCAAAGGTCGTAAAGCCGCCATCACAGATTTCAACTGATAAAACACTTCCAACCTGAAAGAACCGTACCTTGGAAAAGCCAATTCACCCTCACCCTGGGTCATTTTATGCCAATTTTCAAGCCAAATTATGGTATGCAATCCCACATTTCTTGCCATGTAGTGCGCCGGAGTATCCTCGGGAGGGGCTTCTTCTCCCCCACGAGTAACCACATGTTTGTCACCTCTACAAAATTCTTGGAAAACTTTAAAACATTTCATGATGAACAATTTTCGGTCGCACTCAATGTTTTTGTTTACTTCCTGATGTCAAACCCACCAATAGCAGTGTGACTCACACCAACCGACCTAGCGCAGCGCGGCACCTTCTGACGTCACTCGTCCTCCGCTCGCAGCAGTTTCCCTCCTTCACAATTCACGTCTCACCCTTGCATTCGCCCCATTCATACGCTGAAATAACCGTTTGTCCCAAACAAGTTACCTCTCTGACTGTCCGTCCACAGTCTCTTGAAATTGTCGACCTCAGCTGGCAACTGTCTGTCCGACCAGACAATCACCTCTGATAGGTTATAAATACTCAATTCCACGTACAACAACCCACAACCAGCGTCGGTTCCTCACGCACTCACACATTCGCTCCCCTATCTCGGTCCGGGTAATCGATGACGTCTCATGATCCCCTTTCGGTGGTCAACAAAATCTACCTCGGTGTCTTCTACACCACAATCGCTTAAGCTACTCGTCGAGCCTAAGACTTTCCTGGACTGCGCGCGCTCACAGCTTGATCTCACAATCACTCAACCCTCACTCCAACTCCGCAAGACATCACACAACAAAACAGCACCGCAACCTACAAACATCTCACCCTATTCATACTCACTCCTCCACGATCTGCTGCTTTCCGCCGCACTGCTATTCTCCATCAACCTCCATCGACCGCCGTCGTCCGCTGCTCGCAAACCGATGAGTCACCATCACTTGACTACTCTGGGCCTCAAAATCTCTTATCCTGATCTAGATTTCCCCTCACTATCAGAGATAACCATCCTACTCTGCTACCAACTGATGGGGCTGGATTCTTGCCTACCTGGTTATCTCCAAGAATCCTCTTAGGTCGCCAGGATCTTTTTATCTGCTAAATAGTGTAGAGAGGAGGAAATACAATTATCAAAACATAATTACCAAAATTTGACTTCATTTGGGAAGGACCACTGACTCTGAATCTAAAATGTATAAGATTTTATTACAACCAGAAATAGCTGAACATACAGACACCTCAATACGAGATGGAAAAGGTAAATGGGCACTAATACAAATGCAAGTCTACGAAGGATTCTCATCCGACTCAGAACGAAAAGAATCACTGACTCCAAAATCATCAAAATGGCTATGGTAAATCCGATGTCTAAATTAGGAATCATTAGTCAAAGGAGAAACCATTAATCTATCCCTACTCTACCTCTAAAGGGACATCCCTACTTAGCATTTCCCTTTCCCAGGCAAGAGTATCAAAAGGTGTCAGAGTGAAGACTTCCTAAGAATTACATTCACTTAGTCAGAGCTCAATCTAAGACGCTCTCTCTAGCTTCCCATCTAAACCTCAACTGCTCAACCCACGGGGCACTGTCCCTAATACAAAACCCCAAAATCATAGAACACGCCCTTCGGCACACCTCTTCAGCCAGGTCCTCTCCCAGTAATTTTCCACCAGGTTTGTCCGGCTTCCAACGACGGTTAGCTTGACCTTGGGTCTCAGGCACCTTCTCCGCTGAAAGTATCATCCTCACATTCCAGTGTACTCCCCTGTTGGCTTCTCGCAGCATCCTAACTCCTAAAATAAAGACCTAGTCTCACTAATGAGCTAAATGTCCTTGCACCTGCAACAGAAACATGGGAACGGAAAACATTTCACGTCTCCAAGATTTGGCATCTCCCTGCAACCCAAAGCCTCTACCAAGGGAAATCATTGTCGGCCTACAACGTTTAGCTAACATAAGAAATGAACAGGCCTTTCTCTCTATGTGTATGCGATCAGGCCTTTACTCTTAAACACACGGTTCAATCACACTCTAAGCATTAATTGATTCTCATATAAGTGAGTAAGCAACTTGTACTTATAATTTTAACATGGCACGCGTTTAACCTAATACTTTGCATTACATAAACATAATCATTATGCATTTACTGATACCTTCACGTTAGCTTACTGCGTTACTCTTCACGAAGCATTATTACATTTCTAATCACCGCTATGTTAAACGATTACAACATTACATTTCTATGACACTTCTTAACACACATCGAATAATATGCGGGTGCTGACTAACGGTGAATATGATGCACCCCTACAGATTTCAGGATCACATGACGCTCTATCAGGGTGAACAGAGGTAGAATGAGTGGAAGGGGAGAGAACACGTAGAAGATGAATGGCAGGGTAAAGTGAGCGATCAGGCAGTGAGTGTGAGGAGTGGGATACAGAGGGATATGTGGCAGTGAGCGCGAGGTGCGGGGTACAGAGTGATATGTTGTGGCAGTGAGCGCGAGGTTTGGGGTACAGAGGGATATAAGGCAGTGAGCGGGGGAGTGGGGTACAGGGGGATATGAGGCAGTGAAACACAGGGTCGGGACGTCCTGCCAGACATGATAGGGTGCATACTGGCAGATAGATATGTTATTGACACAAGTCTGTGTACGTTTTAGTGGGATCTGAAATCCGGTCTATGCTGCAACCAAAATTTTTGACTTGGGAGGATAATGCATGGACTCCCCCCAGAACTTCAATCAGAAGACCCCTTGCTCTCAGGCTACACAGTGTTAAAAGGAGGTCTTGGTGTCCAGACCTAACCACTGGTGCTTGTTGTGCGCAGCTCAAACTGGCTATTGTCATTCTGTATGTGATAATCAGCCACAGACAGAATGACAATGGGCGGGAGGGGCTGCGAGGAGTGCTAGGGGCCCCATCAGGGAGTTGAGGCCTCTGGCAGGGAACACCTCTGCTCCCTCCAGGGCCCGGAATTAGACAAAAGGCGTCTGTAAGCATGGGCGGCCGCAGGGGGGGCAAGGAGGGGCGCTGGGGGGGGGGGGGGCAAGCGCCCTCCTTTGCTGGGGGGGGAGATCAAGCGCCCCTCCTTAACCCCTGACTGTCAGCGCGAGCTCTGTCTGAAAACTAGATAGTTAGATTACGTTTTTCCAGCTAGGCCAGAGCCCCGGGTCCCTACTGTAGTGAGCGTGCGTCACCTGGGGCCGGTGAAGGCTATTATCCATCACTGTGGACCGTGAGGACGGGGGAAGCCTGCAAGTGGCGGATGTTGTCTTGTCCCTCTTCGAAGGCTTCCCTCCAGCGTCCCTGCTGGCCATCCCTCCTGCCGCCTCGAGCTCCCCACACTCGCTGTTTCCCAACTTCCCTGCTCCATTTCGCCGCATTCCCATTGTTTACCACATCGTCATCGCTCTTCTGAGCCCGTAATATGTTTTTTTTCTTCTTTTAACCAGTGGCCTCTCCTTCTCTCACCTTTGTGTTGCACGTCTCTTCTGGACTTTTTCTCTTTTTTCTTACTCTTTGGCCTTTTACTTCTGTCCATTATATTCCTTTCCCCCATTTTCTGTTTTCAGCGACCTTTTTCTGTGTATACGTTGCACCCCTTTACATTAAACAGCCCCCTATGTCTTTATACATTTCGTCCTGGCTTTTTCATCCGTTTGCCTTTATTCCCCTCATCCATGCCACGTGATTCCTTTCTACACACACTCATTTCCTGCAGAGACTGGCCTTTCTTAGGGCTTCATTCACAAAGGTAAACGTACACTTTTGTGTAAGTTTACGATTTTTCAGTTTGACTGCCCATCTTTTTATGTGCGTCAAGAGTGTGGAGTCCATGGTCGTAAAGATACTACTCGTAAAATTCCTCTGTGAATTGCAAACAATTGTAAACTTGTACAAAAGTGTACAATTACCTCTGTGAATCAGGCCCGAGTCCTTGACTAGCACTGGCTGCAGACATTGTCCTCTCCTTGTCTGTCTGCAGAACCTGATCTCTCCAGGTCTTTATTGCAGGCTGCCGTGCTTGGACCCTGAGGGTCTCCCCTTCTCACAGCTGCTGCAGACACTAGATCTTTTTACTCTGGTCTGTCTCCCACTGGCTGCAGTGCGTGTACCACCTAGGCCTGACAGTTATAGAGCTTGCCCTCTCAGAGTTTTCTCACTGGCAGCAGTGTGTGTACTCTCTAGGCCTCAGATTAGTTGCAAGACCTGGCCTCTCAGAGTTTCTCTCACTGGCTGCAGTGTGTGCACCGCCTGGCCTCATGTTAGTTATAGGGCTTGGCCTCTCAGAGTTTCTCTCACTGGCTGCAGTGTGTGCACCGCCTGGCCTCATGTTAGTTATAGGGCTTGGCCTCTCAGAGTTTCTCTCACTGGCTGCAGTGCGTGCACCGCCTGGGCTCATATTGGTTATAGAGCTTGGCCTCTCAGAGTTTTCTCACTGGCAGCAGTGTGTGTACTCTCTAGGCCTCAGATTAGTTGCAAGACCTGGCCTCTCTGAGTCTCTCACACTGGCTGCAGTGCATGTACCGCCTGGCCTCATGTTGGTTATAGAGCTTGGCCTCTCAGAGTTTCTCTCACTGGCTACAGTGCATGTACCCAGTGGGCTTTGCAAGATATGGCCTCTCTGAGTCTCTCACACTGGCTGCAGTGCATGTACCCTATTGCCTCACACTGGTTTCAGTGTCTGGTCTCTCTGGGTTTCTCGGACAAGCTGCTGTGGTTGGAACCCCAGGACCTAACATTGCCTACAAACGTGGCCTTTCTGGCCTTTGGCTGTAGTGTCAGCAGGGGTGTCGCTTTCGGGGTGGTCGGGAGAGGCTTGGGGTGTTACACCCCCCCAATAAATGTATTTTCTGATGAATAGTTGAGCACAGGTGCTTTCAGTGGGGTATGGTGGTGTAGCTGTCAGATTTGACCTGGGACTTTTGCATGCACACAGACATACACGCATACACACTCTCTCATTCTTTCCGTTTTAAAAGTCCTAAAAAATATTGGTTATTTTACAAAATATTGCTTTTTCTCTCACTTAGTAATCCTACAAGTTCCCATTCCTCTCCCTTCCCACTGCCCCTTAAGCCTTTCTCATGCACCTTGTTTTTTGTGATTGTTGGAAAATCTGAAGCTCCCGCCCCCCCAATCTCACGGACTAAGCTAAGCCGCTGAGAGGGAGGACCCTGTGGGCCTCGCATTGGTTGCAGACCATCGCCTTTCTGAGTATCTCACACTGGCTGCAGTGCAGTGCATGTACCCTCTGGCCCAGACTTTAAGTGGGATGAAAAAACTGGAGGATCTCTAAAAGGAGAATGGCCTATGTAATTAAGGGTGTGGCTTAAACCCAACATTTCTGTGATTCCTATAGCGTGCCGGGGCGCTATTTTCATTCCTCTGAGCTTTGTTACAGCATCCAGAAATTTATAACACAATAACTGACATAGACCTAAACCTACCCAGGTCTATTGCGTTTGTCAATGGGTGTTGGCTGTTTAAGATAAGTGAGAAACAACAATATGTTTTTGTAAATAACATTGAAAATGTTTAAATTCTGAAATTGTGAGACTATGAATTAAAGATGACTGAGGTCTGAGCAAGGGGTAGTGGTCTTCAGAGTGTCTCATTCACTCCTGTTTTATTCACTCTGTGCTAGACAAGCACACCCTTTTTCTTTCCACATCTCCTCCATCTGCTATCTTTCACATCCTTTTCCTGTTCAGCACCGTCTTTTCACTGTCTCCTGCATGCACTTTCTCAAACCTCCTTCATTTCACCACCCTTGAAACACACAACACACCCACTCACCTGTGAGCACTGCATTTTCTTTTACTCTATCAATGTTTTGGCAACTCTGTACCTACTTCACACACATTTGCACAGAATCCCAATTGCAACCGGATAACGAGACAATTGATCTGTGCGCTCTGCAGAGAGGCCAAGGATTGAATAGTCATATATTCTGGGGACCTTCTGACCCACTTACAGGCACTCTGAGAACCTCACACACTGTCTTCAGCCTCAATTCGAGTGCTCAATCGTGGTCTGTTATAATAACCTGGAGGCAGCTCAGTTCAAAGTATGCCCAGTCCGAGGGTAGTGTGCTGCATGAAAAAACATACAGTAGCAAATCCTGTAAGTAGCTGACACTCTTCAGGAATGCAAAATTAAGTAAAACCATTGGTCGAAGTGCATTAAAAAAAACTATGGGAACTGTGATGCTGTGTGCAGGGGGGAGTGAGTGTGGGGGCGAGGTCAAATGTGTGGCTAAAAAACTCAAAATATTCAGTAACTTTATTCAGTCTTTCACCTTCAGGTAACTACATATAAAATATTGCAGAACTTAGAGGAAAATGAAATGCAGATTATGTTAATCAGTGGGAAATGCACTATCGTACCTCATGAAACCTATATATTAGTTAATGCACTGCACAGGTCTGTGGGTAACCAGAGAACCACAGAATTGAATTCTGGTTGGTGCAGTCGAGAATATCCCCTTTCTACGTCACAGACCACAGATCTCTTCAACCACATTCATTCACTCATTCACTGGTGGGGCCCATAACACCATTCATTCATTCTTCTTTTTTAGATCTATAGTCCTCGAGAGGGGATCCTTTTATTCCATGCGCTGGAATTGGGAGGAAATATATTCACAAATCCCTGATGAGTAATAAGTTCACCTATTCATCCCTACCTCACCAGGGTCTTAAACTTTTAACCTAGCAATTCCTCCCATGGATAGGCCATGGATCAGCTGAGGTGCTGGGAAGAGCGACACTTAATTCTTCTAAACAATATACATCAATACACTTCTAAATAAACAACCCGACACAGTTCTTATAATGAATTGAAATATTTATCTAAAATAAAACATAAGAAAATCATAAAGCATTCAATATTTTGATTCGCATATTTACCTAATCTGGCTAAATGACGTCCTCTATGTCAAATTCAGATCTTTCGTCTCTGTGACCATAAATCGATTAATCAGTTCGTAAATTAATTGGGCATCTGATCAGTCCGTCAGAGTCTCTGGAAAGCAGCTGTCCAGCAGTGTCACCGTCCTCTCCGTCAGCATAACGTCAGGGAAAACAAGCTAATTGACCCTCTCTAGTCTACTTCTTTTATAGTAAAATCAACAACAAAATGTTACAATACATGTTTTTAAACAAATTTGATTGGTGGAACCAGGATCATTCTTCCTGATTCCCATGCGCTCGATGTTTCTTTAGATGTAATTCACATTTTATTAATAATTTGCAACAGTTACTTGTTCATTCAGGGCATTTTGGTTCTCATACGGGTTTGTGTCCATGGTGTCATCAATTATAACAGTTCTTAGTTTAAGGAAGTCCTTTGTCTGAAGATTGGCACCCATCCCGGTGCGACCTTCACGGGTACAGTCTGCCTGGGGTCAGGACGAGGTTATTGTTGCTCATCTTTTAGCGCAGGCGCACTTCACCCAGTGACTTCTGTATATCGTCTGTCCGTCAAAAATAGGGATGGCAGCCATTTTGTGGCCACTCCAGAAAGGTCAACTTAAGCAAAGAAACACAAAACGTATTTAATACATGGAAGTGACTATTAAAATGTTATTCCCTCACTAAACCCTTTATGTGTGTGTATTTATCTAGCAAAAGCAACACGCATTGCGGTTTATACTCACATTAAAAGCACAATTCACAAATCACATCACAAAAGCAACATATAACATGCAAATTCTAAATATCTAACATTAGTATGCGTACGAAATTAGTTTACGTATCAATCAGGCCATGCAAATGCGATTCCTACGTGTATTTTCTAATTAGTAATGTTGATTATTCAAACACAGCAAACCATTAATACTATTAATATTAATCAGTTATTCGTTTTAATTTTAACACGATAAAATGGAGGAGGTATACGAATTTTAAGGAAAACCTCACTCCAGCAATCCCCCCTTTGGTGATATTATCACCACACAACACCCAAATTTAGTACCCTTTTACAGAAATTTGAAATGACTTCTTACTCATAGCTCATAATTCAGTTTCTCCATATTCATCCTGTTTTTGCTTTTTTATACATACTTTCTTTCCACTCATCTAAGGCTATCTCTTCTAAATCCTTTTCTGGATCTTTTCCTTTTCTCTTAAGTTTATCTCTTTTTATTTTATTATTTGTTTTCTTACTTCTACAACACATACACCCTAATCTTATCACTAATAATGCAACTATCACACATGTTAATGGAAACAAAATTTTACCTATAACAGTACTACCTAGTTTAGCTAAGAAATTTTTAATAGCAGCTATTTTCTTTCCCATTCTTGTCCATACAACTTCAACCTCCAGTGGTACAAGTTCATCATGCAATTCAGTAATATTTTTTATGTAAACCTTTAGATCTTTACTCTCTTCTGGAATGTAAGTGCAACAATGTTGAACTTTCAGCATTCCACAGACTCCACCCTCTTTTGCCAATAGAATGTCAAGGGCAAGTCGATTCTGCATTACCATAGCACGCATGGCAACCATTTCAGTATTAACCAATAAGAATCCATTAGCAGTGCTTATTGACAAGCGATCCACTACTGTAGATAATCTTCTAATTTTATTTGCATTCAGAGTTATTCCCACTGCTGGTTTCAATGCACAAAAGATGTCACCTACAATTTCTGCCCAAGATTCTCTCTTTCTACGCACTAAATGACCTTTTAAACTATTTACACCTTCTTCTCTGTCCATGTGAAAGATTTTTGGAAATACCAGGCCTACATAACATGTGCCATACCAATGGTCTGGCAAACGATAATATGCCCTGTTCCCACAGATAAAATATATTCCAGGAAATACTGGATCTTTTCCACCTTTAAATCCCCATCCACCTATGATTCGGTATGTATCATGGCACTCACTATTACCTACAAAAAGATTATCATATGCAGTTTGATTCCTTCTTATACAAAACTTTCCTTTCTGAGGCCTATCTAAAGCTATTGTTGGTGTTGACTCTCCTTTTGTCAGATGTTTCTCCATTTCTATGTCCCAAGCCGTTTTCTTAACCTTTCCTTCTGATGCCTTTTTGTGCATCTTATGCCTTCTTTCCTCAACCATATTCAAAAATGTCTTTTCTTCTTTATGTAAACTGCATGTCAAATTATATTTAAACACAGCTTCTAATGTTAGTTCACTAGTCTCTAGGAAAAACTCACCTAAAACTTTAGCAGGTTTTACCTTATTTAGCTTATTATTAGCAGGCACTAAAGCAAAAATGTTATCTACATCTGAAAAATAATACTCTAATTTCCCTATCTGATAAAATAAACTAGCTATTACACTACATGTTATTCCATAAGTGGCTGGAAGGTGATGATAAGTCACTCCCTCTGCCACAGAAGCAGGTAACTGCATACAGACGTAGCAGTCCCTTACATCAATAGTCTTTACATATTCATACAATAATTTTGAAAATACATTATTGGAGAAATCGTTAATAGACCTATCTTTATGCAAATTAATGTTTGTTTCTACAGTCGGTACTACCTTTAAAATTTTACCTATATTAGTTTTGTTTTGACCATGTCCTTCTATTGTATCTATTGTGACTTTAAATGATATTACAAGAGCTAGGATGCTCCATAAAAGCATTAATAATCCTGTACAACAGCAACATGTTTTACACCATCTTTTCATGAATGTACATCTACTTTTACTACCATCTATGTTAGCCATCTTTACTAAATAGACCGTGTCTTTTGACTTAGCCTCTTCTACTTTATGACCAGTTTCTAACTCAAAGCTTCTAAGCTTCTACTTGGTTCCACTAGTTTTCTTCTTCTTCTCTTTTATTATTGTTTTCCACATCAACAGCTTCTTTGTTTATTCAGTTTGGCATCTCATCGTCCTTTGCCTCCTTCTCCCAATCAGGATACAGAATTTCCTGAATCTCCTCTTCTTCTTCTCCAATGTCGAACAAGAGAACTCTCAGGATTTCTGGTTCTTCTTCTTCTCTAACCACTTTCAGTAAAGCCTCCTCTGGATTTCCTTGACTGTCTGCCTCTTGGGGCTCTCAGGCAGGGCCACATACGTCCATTCCGGTGACTTTTACTTCTGGTTAGGTTTTATTGTTCTTCCGGACTCTTTGGTTACAACTGTTTCTTCCTCCTATGATTTTTCCTGACTCGTGACTTCATTCACCTGTTCAGCTCTTGGTGATTTCACTCGAGACAACCGATATCTTAGTCTTCTGGTTTTACAGTTCTTTCCAATTTACTTTCTTTGACATTCTTTTCATTCTTTTCTTCTCTCCAAGCTCTCTTTCTCAGAACTCGACCTTCAGGTATTTCGTTCTCACTCTCTTATGACTCTGTCCCAACTTGCTTTTCCTTTTCACCAGTCTCTTTATCCACCACTTGTTCTGTTTTCCCTACTTCTTTCCCTCCTCGGGTCTCCGACACGCAATCTTCCTGCTGACTACTTGTCCCTTCACCTAGCTGGATGTTGCAGTTTCCTACACCTCCTCGGGGGTCTTCTGCAATCTGTCCCTCTCTCTCTGTATCTGTCCCTTCTTCATTCAAATCTATTATTTCAGGTGGAATTTCTCTCAGTTTTTCATCTGGGATTTGTTTTCGTTGACTTTCTTTTACTGTTTCTTCTTTGTCTTTTCCTTCCTTCTTTTTAGGTTCTTTTCTAGGACCTTTCTTTCTATGCTCGTCTTCAGAATCTGAGCTGTCAGAAATCTACAGTCTTCTTCTCAGAGAGACACTTCTGGGAACTAGAATCTGTTTTGGTTAGTTTCCCCCCCTTTCAGGATTTTCTTGTGTTTTTGGTTCTTCGTTGTCTGATTCAGTACTTGACTCTGATTCATCATAGTACTCTTTCTCCTTGCAATCCACTGGATTTGGTATTCTCAGGGTATGGCTAGCATGGATCCAGTTTTTCAGTCCAGCACACTTCACAGCTGTTGTCGTGTTCAGAATGACTTGTCTTGGTTTTCCCCACCTGGGAACCAAACAGTTTCTTCTTCTGTGGACCTTTATCCTCACCCAATCTCCTGGGCTCAGATCATGGGCTGGCTTCTTTTCAAGGGTGGTGGCATATGCTCCAACCTGATGAAACACAGAATGAACTGCGTCAGCCAGGCCTTTACAGTACTCCAACACCTTGTCATCAGAAATCGCCATCAGTTTGTTGACTGGTATGTAAGCATGCCTCATTGCACGTCCCATAATTATTTCATGAGGACTTAACCCTGTAGTTCTATCTGGGGTTGCACGTATGGTCATCAAAACTAGAGGCAAGACATCAGGCCATTTCATTCCTGTGGCTAAACACATTTTTCCATTTCTGTTTTTGATTGTACCATTCATTTGCTCAACCACACCAGAAGCTTCTGGTCGGTAGGCACAGTGCAGTTTCTGTTATACATTCAATGCTTCACTGACCAATTTTACAATCTCATTATAGAAATGCCCTCCTCTGTCTGATTCAAAGGTCACTGGGAACCCGAACCTGGGGATGAATTCTCTCAAAAGCAGCTTTGCTACTTTCAATCCATCATTTCTCCTTGTTGGGTATGCTTCTACCCACCTGAAGAATAGGCAGACTATGACCAGAACATACCTCAATCTGTTACATGTTGGCATCTCAATGAAATCTATCTGCATTCTGGTAAAAGGCCCTCCTTCTCGGCCTATAGTTCCTAGGCTCACCACTGTCTTTCTTCCAGGATTGTATTGCTGACAAATTAGACATCTCTGACATAGACTCTCTGATATAATTCTGAATTTTGGGTTGTACCAGGTCTGTTTAAACTACCTGACCATAGCATCTCTCCCTATGTGTCCCTGGCCATGATACATCTGTGCCATGGTAGACAACATGCTATCAGGCATGACTGGTCTTCCATCTTGATAGACCCACACATGATCCTTTTCCCTTGGTGCACATCCTGCTTTTTCCCACTGCCTTGTTTCCTCATCTCCTGCTTCCTCCTGCAATTGTCTCACTTCTTCCCATGTCCCTACAACGTTAGTAAACATTAAGGAATAGGAAGTCATTTCTTTCTCCTTTGCCCGATTGACTGAATACTGATTTCTGGCACAGTACTGTGCCATGTCATTGGCATATCTGTTGCCGACAGTAACGTAATCCTCACCTTGGTTATGGGCAGTACATTTCACCACAGCCAATTGTTTAGGCAGCTGTATCGCCTCAATCAACTTTCCAACCACTTCAGCATTCTTTATAGGAGTTCCACTTGAGGTTAGGAAACCTCTTTGTAGCCACAATTGGCCAAAATCGTGGACAACTCCGAAGCCATACTGGCTGTCAGTTATCACAGTCACTCTCACACCTTTCCCAATTTTGCATGCTCGAGTCAGAGCCACTAATTCTGCTACTTGAGCAGATTTTACTCCTTTTAGATAGGATGCTTCCATCACTGCTGCAACCGTGCACACTGCATATGCTGCACTCAGCACTCCTTCTTCTGTTCTCAAACATGACCCATCAACAAACATTACATAATCATTTTCTGCCAAAGGTACATCTTTTATGTCTGGTCGCGGTTTCGTACAATACTCAAGCACATCCAAACAATCATGATCTGCTTCATCTCTCACTTCCACATTCTCAGCATCTGGTAACAACGTTGCTGGATTCTCATTCACACATCTCGCAAGGCTCACATTCGTTGCACCTAATATGACTTTCTCATACTTAGTCAGCCGACTATGTGTCATATACTGAGTACGACTCCTTGTTAAAAGAATCGCCACATCATGAGGTACAAACACTTTCAAAGGATATCCCATCACGATTCCTTCACTCTGCTCCAAACTTCGACATGTTGCAGCTACTGCTTTCAGACAACCAGGTAAGCCTACGGCTACTGGATCAAGCATCGATGAATAATATGCAATTGGTCTCCTCAATCTTCCATGCTTCTGGATTAACACAGAAAGTGCACATCCATTTCTTTCACTGCAATATGACTCAAATTATTTTTCATAATCAGGCATACCCAATGCTGGGGCTTCACATAATCCATCTTTCAATCGTTTGAATGCTGCTAATTCTTTCTTGTTCAATTCAAGGGGATCTTTTACATCACTCCTTGTTAGCTGTACCAGAGGTTTTGCAATCAGCGAAAAGTTTCTGATCCACTGGCGGCAGTACCCTACCATTCCCAGAAACATTTTTACTTCTCTTTGAGTCATGGGGCTCTCATTCCTTTTATGATTCTGATTCTGTCTATTGTTATTTTCCTCAATCCTTTTTCAATGTTATGTCCCAAATACTGTATTTCTTTCTTACAATACTGCAGTTTGGCTGGGGATACTTTTAGTCCTCCATCTGCCAGGTGATTTAGTAAGGCTATAATGTCTACTTCACAAGCTTCACGAGTTTTCGATGCCACAAGGAGGTCGTCGATGTACTGTACTAATACTGAACTCTCGGGCATTTGCAGACTTTCCAATTACTTTTTCAACAATTGATTAAATATTGAGGGGCTTTCTGTATACCCCTGTGGGATTCGGCACCATGCCAAAATACGGTCTCCAAACCGAAATGCAAAAATGTGCTGACTGTCGTGATGCAATGGGATGGAAAAGAACGCATGGCACAAATCAATCACAGTATACCATTCTGCATCATGGGGAATCTGATACAAAATCACTGATGGATTTGGTACAATGGGACAGCATGGTACAACGATTTTGTTTACCTTTCTCAGGTCTTGCACTATTCTGAACTTCCCATTTGGCTTTTTCAGGCCCATTATGGGTGAGTTACATGGACTGCTCATTATTTCTCTCAGAATTCCTTGCTTGATCATTTTCTCAATTATTGGAGTTACTCCTTCAATTATTTCAGGTGTCAATCTATACTGAGGAATGTTCGGATAGCTTACTCCTTCTTTTACAGTAATTTTTTACTGGTTCTACGTTTCTAATTAGCCCTACATCTTCTCCGGTGAAATCCCAAACCTCTGCTTTTACAGACAGTTTCAATTCTTTAGGCAGTTCATCTGGATTAAATACTGCATATGTTCCAATATTCTCACATTCTCTGTTAGCTATGGTCATTTTATACAATACATCCTCATCTGGTGTTTCAAAAGCTATTCCATCTGGAGTACAAAATTATAGTGCAATTCATCTTGCACAACAGGTCCCTACCTAGCAAGTTCACAGGACTGGTGTCACACACCACAAATCGGTGCATTTCAGAAAATTTCCCTATACTAACCTTTACGGGTTCTGTAAGGTATGTTTTTAACTGTTGGTTGGATACACCAACTACTTGGATCGTTTCATCCGAAAGAGGAAGATTCTTAACATGAGCTGATCTAACAGTAGATCGAGTAGCGCCAGTGTCTACTAGGAAAGTAATGTTATCATCATTAATCTTCCCATCTACAAATGGTCCTGTCTGGTCTACTTCTAGAGTTGCGCCAAGTACGCACTCTTCTTCCTCCCTTCGGCACCGTCAATAACCCATTTCTGAATCATTCTTATCGTGTTGCAGCCAATACTGCGAAACAGTGCGAGCGCGTGATGGTTTATTTACCTGTTCTTCATTGTAGAATCTCGATTCATTACTATACTTCTGTGAGTTTCTGTTCTGTGGAAAAGGTGGTTTTGGCACCTGATTCTGAGAGGTAACCACCTGCTGCTGTTGCTGCAGTTGACCACCCACCTCTTTCAGCACCTGTGGATTCAACGATCGATTTTCAATATTAGAATTTGGAGGGTTTTTACACTCGGATTTCCAATGCCCTAACTCACTGCAATTGTGACATGGGAATTTCTTTTTAGCTTCTTCTATATTACCTTTCCCTTTCCCAGGGCCAAATCTTGGTCTTACTCCTGGATTGTTCACTTGTTCTATCAACTGAGCTTCCTGTCGTTCAGCCACCATTACCTGTGCCCACATTGCCTTTTCTTTCAGTTTTCGCTGTTTTGCCTCAATCTCATCGCTGAAATATTTTGCATGTCTCAAAACTTCATCTATTTTCTTATTTTGCCAATCAACTGTATGCTGCTTTATCATATCACCAATTTCTGGGCGTAAACCATATACAAATCTGTATACGAAATGACTCAAATCTTTATCACTCAGGTTCTCATCTCCATTGAACTGTTTAAAAGCCTGAATTAGCCTCTCATAATATGCATGTACTGACTCCTTGCTTTCCTGATGGGTTCTGTCAATTTTTACCCAATCGGTCTCTTTAGGAGGTACCTTATTTTTCAGAAATGCCATAACCTGCTCATATTTCCTCATTACTTCTGGGTCGGGAGCTCCTGTCTTAGGGTCCCTAGGATACTCCTGAGTGGGCCAATTTATCATCAGCTTGCATTCTGTCCACAAATCTGCTGGTACTATTATATCAAATAGACTATTCAAATCTATCCATAATACCTTTGACAATTTTACAAATCTGTCTACCTGCCGGTACCACTCGACGGGCTTTTCGCGTAGTCGAGGGAAATCATTTGTGAAAGACAAAATGTCCTGTCTTGTCTATGGAACATGTACATACCCTCCTCCTGGAATCTCTCTCATGGGGTATTCTGTCGTTACCTTTTCTTTCTCTCTAACGGGAAATGCTGAAGCTGTCTTTTCTGTAGTATTATCGTGTCTTTTACACCACTTACTTCTCCATCTGTCCACATCTCCCCATTTTCTCAACAAACCGATTATGTCCTTAATCTGACCTATCCTTCCTGTAGTATTCATGTTCTCTATATCCTTTTCAGTGAAATCAACTCGATAAGATTTTTGCAGTGCTTTTACTTTGTCAAAATCTATTCCCATTTCGTTTGCAATTTCCTCTAATCTTTCATGTAAGTTTTTCGCTCTCCACGTTGCACTCTTGCAGAGAAACAACAATTCCTCATCCTGATAGTTTTTCAATTTTTCAGTAGGGATAGTTCCTACTATCAATTCCTCTAATACCATTCGTAATTTAGCGACATCTATTGACTGGGATTCTTGATCCTTTTACTGCAGCTCTCTAAGCCATTCGCTTAATTCTTCTATAGAGGGCCCTACTGGGTTATCTACATTATTTTGTTCTGGAGCCTTTTGTGGTTCTAATAATGTTTCCCCTGTCATTCTACTCTTTTCAGCATAAATTTGATTTACAAATGGATTATTTGAAACACTCGGTTCAAACATATTTATTGTCGGTCCCCACGGATTCTCAATTTGACTCTGTTCAGTATTTTCAATTAGATTTTGGCTTCTGTACGGCACTGTCAAACAATGTTCAGTATCTTTTTGTTTCACAAATATGGGCATTACTGGACCTATCGTTACTGGAACTGTTACAGCTTCTAGATTTTTGGTCAATTCTCTTATTTTCTCGGTTAATTCTAGGGTAGTTTTGGCCAGTTCTACTGAATTTAAACCATTTACCCTACTTTCTGTCTGTTTTTCTATCTCTCTTGCGGAGTTACTTTTCCCTAATTCTGTTGACATAGTCTCTGTTTTAATTATTCGTAATGATTCTCTCATTAGGGCACTTGGTGACAATGCTTCTGGTTCTGGTCGATACGGTGGTGGGTTTTTATAAAACACATCATCAAGAACATCATCTTCCGATTCATTCGCTTCATACCCACTCAAATCCACATTATGCCTTTTCTCGGTGCATTTTCTCCCTTCATTCTCTCCTACTATTCTCACAGGAAACATACCCTCAGTCATACTTGCATTCCGCCACCTTTTCATCCGGTCGTCATGTGTCGCATGTCCGTATGGTCTACCGAACATGTATCGGTAACCCCTACCACTTCTCTGCCTTTCTCGTTCATGCATTTCGTCTTCCCATTCCGTATATGCCTCAAACTGCGTCGGTCTAGGTCTTGGTTCTAAGTCCATCATTTTGTCTCGGAGATTTCTCAAAACAGCCAAATTAAAGGAACCATATTCTGGAAACGCCAGGACTCCATCGTCCTTGGTGTATTTTACCCAATTATCTAACCAAATACAAGTATGATACCCATATTTCACAATCATTATAGATGCGGGTGTTTTCGGTGGAGGAAGTAACTGTCCTTCCCTAGTCTCAACTGGTTTATCTTTCTTGAACCACTTCTTAATTTTCCCAAACCACGATTTCTTCTTTTCTGGTGGTTGGTAATACATTTTCTCGATTTCCGTGTACCGTTTAGTCTTCTTACAATGGTACCGCTATTCTGTCCACTCACAGCGCGACTCTTACTAACGCACCAATCAGGAGCGTCTATGTCACTATCACAATCCTCCAATCTCAGCGCGACTCACACTAACGCACCAATCAGGGAGCGTTTACGTCACTGTATTCCTCCACTCTTAGCGCGGCTTTACACTAACGCACCAATCCGGAGCGTTTTATGCCTCCAACCTACTGTCCAATCCCAGCGCGGTCGTTCTGACGTCAGCAGCCGCTGCGGCAGCTCTGCTCTGCTCTCGTCTACCCCTCCTTTACAAAATCCGCGCAGTAAGTTTTTGTATCAATTTCTACAATTCTGTTAGTAACAACACAAAAACATCTCCATTGGCTGATTCGCTAACCAAAGAACAGCAAAAGACCTTTCTCACGAGAATTCCGTCTTTCTCGAGAATAGCGCTTACCTCTGTCCTACTACGGAATTAGTACTTTCGTTGATAAAGTAGCACATCCCTCTACTTCACCCTTCTATCAAGCATCAACTAACCGCTTCTCTAGAATTAAATAACACTAGAGTTTTGCCATTAATTAGAATGCCTTTTTCATACACACACTGTCATACAGGGAAAATGTAGATCATTCACACAGACTTCTGTCTTTCTCGAGAGCAGCACTTACCTCTGCCCTACTACAGAATATACCATTCGTTAACAAAGCAGCGCTTCCCTCTACTTTGTCCTTCTTGCAAGCTCAGAATATACCTGCTACCTTTTCAGTAGTAAGCGTTATCGGTAGGCCATTTGGTTTCCTGGTACCTAAGACCAAAATTTCACAGGTAACCCTTTGCTATCATTCATACTTCTCTCACACAGAAATATCCCTAATGACAACACACGACGATGTTGCCGAATCGAACCCAGACAATGCGCTGTGTAACTTCGATTGCTACATGTTTCCTTCCCGTTTATCTACCCATCTTTCCCGAGAGCAGCACTTACCTCTGCTCTACTACGGAACTGTTACAAACTTCCGACTTCCTACATCCCAGAAGCCGTGCAAACAACATATAACTCGACGCGACTCAACATAGAGTGTTAGTACATAAACCAATACCAATCAATAATCAATAAGCTATTTACAAGCAATCGTCACTAAACCCAAAACAATAGCTAACCATCATTCTGCTACCAGAAAAACTGCTCCAGCACTGAATACCAAAATCCCCTTTCTACGTCACAGACCACAGATCTCTTCAACCACATTCATTCACTCATTCACTGGTGGGGCCCATAACACCATTCATTCATTCTTCTTTTTTAGAACTATAGTCCTCGAGAGGGGATCCTTTTATTCCATGCGCTGGAATTGGGAGGAAATATATACACAAATCCCTGATGAGTAATAAGTTCACCTATTCCTCCCTACCTCACCAGGGTCTTAAACTTTTAACCTAGCAATTCCTCCCATGGATAGGCCATGGATCAGCTGAGTTGCTGGGAAGAGCGACACTTAATTCTTCTAAACAATATACATCAATACACTTCTAAATAAACAACCCGACACAGTTCTTATAATGAATTGAAATATTTATCTAAAATAAAACATAAGAAAATCATAAAGCATTCAATATTTTGATTCGCATATTAACCTAATCTGGCTAAATGACGTCCTCTATGTCAAATTCAGATCTTTCGTCTCTATGCCCATACATCGATTAATCAGTTCGTAAATTAATTGGGCATCTGATCAGTCCGTCAGAGTCTCTGGCAAGCAGCTGTCCAGCAGTGTCACCGTCCTCTCCGTCAGCATAACGTCAGGGAAAACAAGCGAATTGACCCTCTCTAGTCTATGTCTTTTTATAGTAAAATCAACAACAAAATGTTACAATACATGTTTTAAAACAAATTTGATTGGTGGAACCAGGATCATTCTTCCTGATTCCCATGCGCTTGATGTTTCTTTAGATGTAATTCTCATTTTATTAATAATTTGCAACAGTTACTTGTTCAGTCAGGGCATTTTGGGTTTGTGTCCATGGTGTCATCAATTATAACAGTTCTTAGTTTAAGGAAGTCCATTGTCTGAAGATTGGCACCCATCCCGGTGCGACCTTCACGGGTACAGTCTGCCTGGGGTCAGGACGAGGTTATTGTTGCTCATCTTTTAGCGCAGGCGCACTTCACCCAGTGACTTCTGTATATCGTCTGTCCGTCAAAAATAGGGATGGCAGCCATTTTGTGGCCACTCCAGAAAGGTCAACTTAATCAAAGAAACACAAAACGTAATTAATACATGGAAGTGACTATTAAAATGTTATTCCCTCACTAAACCCTTTATGTGTGTGTATTTATCTAGCAAAAGCAACACGCATTGCGGTTTATACTCACATTAAAAGCACAATTCACAAATCACATCACAAAAGCAACATATAACATGCAAATTCGAAATATCTAACATTAGTATGCGTACGAAATTAGTTTACGTATCAATCAGGCCATGCAAATGCGATTCCCACGTGTATTTTCGAATTAGTAATGTTGATTATTCAAACACAGCAAACCATTAATACTATTAATATTAATCAGTTATTCGTTTTAATTTTAACACGATAAAATGGAGGAGGTATACGAATTTTAAGGAAAACCTCACACCAGCACTATCAGGTCCCAGGCTGTGACAGAAAGCACTGTGACTATGTAAGTCATTATCTTAAGCCAGCAAAGTATAAGATAGGCTGCTACAAAATGTGGAAAAAAAGTTTAAGATACAGTGTTTTCAAAATATATATGTTCGAGGCATATGAGCTGCAGATTACACACTATGCATAGATCGCCATCTGATGTTGGGCCCGGATGTTTGCACTTGTTTTTGTCTTGGAAAGTCTTTGGAAGTCACGAGGTATGTGACTCCTCCTTTGGATCATAGTGCGCATGGGCATCGGCTCCATCCTCCGATTGTTTTTTTCCGCCATCGGGCTCGGATGTGTTCTCGCGTTCCAGTTGGGAACCGTTAACGGTTTTCTCTTTCGACGCACAATCCTTCCCTTCTCTACGGTATTGTTTAGATCGAGTTTTCCCAATCCACGCGACCCTTCAACCTTGAAGTCTTCGATTCCAGTCGTCGACGGAGGCCTTCGGGCCTACCTGGGCCTCATCTCCGGCTCATGGAAAGGATGCCATTCAAAAAGTGTCCTCGATGTGGGTCGAAGATTCCCCACACCGACCTACATGAGGTGTGCAACCTCTGCCTCTCACCGGAGCACGAGGCCAGAGACTGTCCAGCTTGCGCCTCCTTCCGCTCCAAGAAGACGATCTGGGACCGATGAGCTCGAAGAACAATGGCGCGCTTGTCATCTTCGATCCCCGACGACATCTTCCAAGAGGGCGTCGATGTCCCGGAGCAAGGTCGGGTCGAAGAAGCCATCATCAGCGCCTTGAAGCAGATGATTCCGACGTCGAAGACATCACTCCAGCTCAAAGGGCCGTGAGTACAGACGTCGACCCCGACCCAAACCCCCCCTTGACACTATCAAAAAAGGCTTCGGTACCACCTTCACCTTCGGGCCCAGGTGCACATTGAGACACTGCCTCCCATGCCCCGCCTTCGGGCCCGGTAAAGAAGCCTATTAAGCCTTTAGGTGACTCGGGCTCGAGTCAACCTACCCTCGGTGCCGACAAACATACTCAGGCACCGAAGAAGAAGACGTCCTCGTCCTCATCCATGCCGACCGCTGCTTCGACATCAAAGCACCCGGCGTCGAAGGCTAGCACTGGTTCCTCGGCACCGACAACACCTTTGGAGCCGACTAAAAAGCGCCCACCAAAAGGCCCCGATTACTCGAAGCCAAAGAACTCGGAACTGAAAAAACAACCACAGGCACCATCAGACAAAGACACTACAAACCTAGAACCGCTACCGAGTCGACGCCGAAAAAGCTTACGGCACCGAAGCCCTCGACTCCGAAGGATCTACCGCCCACAGAGAAACTGTTAGGTCCAGATCCTACTCAAAAGACTCTTGTAAAGGATCCTAAGACTGGTCATTTAATGCTTAGCATCAAGAAAAGACCCCTGGAATCGCCTGCGCCTGCACCACCACCAAAAAAGAGAGACTTTACTACCTCCCCATTAAGGATCCCTTCTCCTCTTCCTCCTCCTCCTCCTCCTCCTCTCCCACCACACCGCTCTCCTACACCATCACCTACCCCAGTAGATGATGATGATAACACCTCAGATGATGCAGTGGGAGGTGCGGACGATCAACCCCTTGGGGACCCTACGCCTACTGGCTCCCCGGACCCCTGGGATGATTACAGTGTCCCAGATGTCCCTTACACCCCACAAGATGACATCTATCCCTCCAGGGCTTCCCCTCCAGAGGAAAATATCGGCTTCAACCAGCTCCTTCACAGAGCTGCCCAATACCACGGGGTTGCCCTTCATACAGACCCAGTAGAGGAAGATTTTCTCATGGACACTTTCGATACCACACAAAGGTCCACCTCAATTTTGCCCATGCTTAAGGGGGTCATTAAGCATGCACCAGAGATCCAGTAAGAGCTCGAGTCATCAACCCGAGAATAGAAAAAAAGTATAAGACTGCTCCTACTGATCCAGTATACATTAAAGACCCCGCACCACTAGACTCCTTGGTAGTCTCTAATGCAAGGAAGAGAGCAAATTCCCAAACATCAGGTGACGCACCACCACCAGATATGGAATCAAAACTCCTGGACGCCTCTGGCAAACGCACAGCGTCACAGGCAGTAGACTTTTGGCGCATTGCAAATACCCAAACGCTGTTAGCCAGGTATGACAGAGCACATTATGAGGAGCTTGAGTCCATAATGCAGCACCTCCCTGACAGGTATAAAAACAGGGCCAATTAACTCATACAAGAGGGTAAAACCTTCACTAACACCTCCATCCGTTGTGCCCTAGATGTAGCAGATTCCGCCTCAAGGGCAATAAACACCAGTGTCCTTTTGCGCAGGCATGCCTGGTTACGCATCTCAGGTTTTAAACCCGAAGTCCAGAGTTCTATACTCAATCAGCCTTTTGATGAGCAGCACCTATTTGGCCCCAACGTGGACGTAGCACTTGAGAAAATGAAAAAGGATACAGACACAGTCAAATCTATGGGAGCCTTGCAGTTGCAAGCTCCCTGACGGTCATTTCGTTGCTCATCCTTCAGAAGCACCCATAGAGGCTACTCCTCTGATAGCCCCTCCACCTCTTACAAGGCTCCCACCCAATCCACCTTTACTAGAGGTTACCAAAGGGGTGGTTACAGGGGGAACAACAGCAAAGACAGAGGAAAAAACAACAACTCCTGCTCTGCCTCAACCCCCTCCCCATGACTTCCCTACACTTCCCCCAGACCATTCCACTCCAGTCGGGGGAAGACTCCACCAATTCCTCCCTGCCTGGGAAAACATCACTTCAGACAGGTGGGTGCACCAAATAATTCAATCAGGCTACTGTCTCGAACTAACATCTACCCCCCAACCATACCGTCCAAACACCGTCCAATGTCACAAGAACATCTGTTCCTGCTAAAGCAGGAGGGAATCTCCCTCCTACTAACAAGTGCAATAGAACCAGTTCCCCTGCACCAACAAAACAAGGGAGTTTACTCTATTTTCTCATACCAAAGAAGGACAGATCTCTAAGGCCTATTTTAGACCTCAGACCCCTAAACCTATACATACACTCAGACCACTTCCACATGGTCACACTTCAGCAGGTCCTCCCTCTGATTTCCCAGGGCGACTTCCTTGCTACTCTAGACCTCAGGGACGCCTATTTCCACATTCCCATTCACAGCACTCACAGAAAATATCTCAGATTCGTAGTGGACGGTCAGCACTATCAATTCAAAGTACTCCCATTCGGAGTCACCACAGCACCAAGAGTTTTTACCAAGTGCCTAGCGGTGGTGGCAGTACACCTAAGAAGACAACACATCCATGTCTTCCCATATCTAGACGACTGGCTCATAAAAGCCAGCTCATACAATCAGTGTGTACAACACACTCACGCCACTATTCAACAACTTCATGACCTGGGGTTCACAATAAAGCACGCCAAGTCCCAGCTGCAACCGTCTCACACACAACAATACCTCAGTGCCACAATCAACACCTCAAGGGCGCTAGCGTATCCCAGTCCCACCAGGATAGCGAGCATACAAGCTCTTCTCACCAGATTCCAACCGCATTACTCTCTTCCAGCTCAAGTGTTCATGCAACTCATAGGGATGATGGCCTCTTGCATATTCATAGTGCCTCATGCAAGACTCCAGATGCGTCCTCTCCAAGAGTGCTTAGCACGCCAATGGAACCAGGCTCAAGGTCAGCTAACAGATCTGGTGTTGGTAGACGGTCGTACCCATCGCTCTCTGCAGTGGTGGAACACTAAGAACCTTTCCAAAGGGCGGCCCTTCCTCGAGCCGGTTCCTCAAATAGTTATGACAGCGGACGCATTGCTCTCCGGCTGGTGAGCTCACCTACTACATCACACCATGCAGGGCAGGTGGACGCCTCAGCAAAAGTTACTCCACATCAACCACCTGGAGCTATTAGCCATATTCCTAGCCTTGAAAGCATTCCAAAAACACATTTCAGGCAAAGCTGTCTTAGTCCGCACCGACAACATGACAGCCATGTATTATATACAAAAACAAGGCAGGACACACTCTCTGCAGCTCTCTCAGCTCGCACAGAGCATATGGAGGTGGGCTATACCTCAGAATTTTTTTCTCCTAGCCCAACATGTCCCAGGAGTCCAAAACACAATAGCCGATCTGTTGAGCCATCAAACACAACAAATCCACGAGTGGGAACTTCATCCACAAGTTCTTCAACCGTTTTTTCACATGTAGGGGCAACCACAGATAGACCTCTTCGCCACCCACGAAAACGCCAAATGCCCAAACTTCGCCGCCAGGTATCCTCACCCATTGTCCAAAGGCAATGCGATATGGATGAACTGGTCAGGCAGATTTGCGTATGCTTTTCCGCCTCTCCCACTCATTCCACTAGTGGTGCGCAAACTACAGCAACACTCATCCTAGTTGCTCCAACTTGGGCCAGACAACCATGGTACACCACATTGCTGGAACTCTCCGTAGTTCAGCACCAAAAATTACACCTCTCTCCACACCTCCTAACCCAGAACCATGGAGAGATACAACACCCAGACCCAGCTCAGCTCAACCTAGCGATCTGGCTCCTGAAGTCCTAGAATTCGGTTACCTCAACCTTCCTCCTGACTGTATGAACGTCATCAAAGAAGCTAGACGGCCTACCACTAGAGCATGCTATGCAGCCAAGTGGAAAAGATTTGTAATATACTGCTATAACAACAACACTGTTCCCTAGATGTGTCTATCCAACACATCATAGGCTACTTACTACACCGCCAAAGATGCAACTTAGCCTACACGTCTATCAGACTGCATCTTGCTGCCATAGCAGCATATCTACAAAATATACAACATCTATCACTTTTCAGAGTACCTGCCATAAAGGCTTTTATGGAAGGACTCAAAAGAATAATTCCCCCCAGAGTACCACCTTTACCTGTGTGGAATTTAAACATCGTTCTCACAAGGCTAATGGGGCCACCATTTGAACCTCTACATAAATGTGAGTTACAATTCTTAACATGGAAAACTGCTTTCTTAGTAGCTATTACTTCTCTACGAAGAGTTAGCGAACTACAAGCACTAACTATTCAGGAACCCTTTCTGCCAATGCATCATAATAAGGTTGTTCTCCGTACTAATCCTAAATTCCTCCCTAAAGTCATTTCTCCCTTCCACCTCAATCAATCTGTGGAGCTGCCTGTATTCTTCTCGCAGCCACAAACAGTCGCAGAAAGAGCTCTTCACTCCTTAGATGTCAAAAGAGCACTGCTGTACTACATAGAGAGAACACAACTGTTACGATGTGTTTCTAAGGTATGCCATGTAATGCCATGTTATGACCAGTACCGATAGTTGGTACATTCCGAACCACCCCCACAGTATATGGTTTGTTCCAAGTCCCTGAAGGGGACATTAGAATGTTGGTGACAGAGAGTGTATTGATGGAGAGAGGAGCAAGGAATAAAGGACTCTACACTTACCTTCATGTGGTCTACTTCATTATATCACTGGCGACGATCTGTGTAAGGGGGCAGAAGTACCTTGCTCCTCCCCTTCTGCATATCCTCCATCAGCTGTTTGTATTTATGCTTCTGGACATCGTATTCGCTGGACAAGTCAAAACTGGTTGGCGATTCTGGGTGCCTGTCACTAGAGCTGGTCAAGGACAATTCGCTATGGGGCCCTTATTGTCACATCGTCGTCGTCCTGACTCTGTTTTCTAACCATCAGGAAGCTGTGGGAATGCTCTACGGCGTGACAGTGACCAGGAATACCCTACCCGTCACGTTACTTCAGCGACGCTTCTGCTGGGAGGCACTGACTCTCTGCCTGGAAGGTGTATCGCGACCACGCTGCTTATCCTGTTGGGACCTTCCTTTGATGAGGGGCCGTAATTGCTGCATCGTTGGTGTTCTAATTTCACACCCAGGAGATAAGTCTGGCGGCGGCGGGTGACTGACATCGGAATTCCTGAGGCGCGTATGACTGTTCCAGTTTCCTGAGGCGCGCATGACTGTTCCAGTCAGGAACTCCTGAAACTATTCCACTGCGCACCATCGGTCAGGAAACACTGATCACCGCGCGAAGTTGCCAGGTTACCTTTCCGGCTGAACAACGCCGCCTGTGAGTCTCCGGGAGGCTGCCCTGGGTCCTAACGCCGGTAAGGTTGTTCGTCTAATTTTCGGAGGCACGCACTCCATGGCGTGTCCAATGCATCTTTCGGTGACACGCACACCACATTTCACCTCAAGCCAATAAAATCTTTGTTGACAATTGCGGAGACACGTACTCCAGTGTGTGTCTATGTAAGTCTTAAGGAGACGCACGCCACAGTACACGTCAAGGCTTGTGACCACATGTTGCGTGTTGAGGTGATTCTTCGGTGACACGCACACCAATCGTAAGGGGGGTAATTTCTCCTCTTGCACCTCACTGACTCTTCTATTCTCCTCAACCTCGTCATATATCTACACATACATCACAGGCTATTTTCAGTGCACAATATTCAAGCAGTCAAGGGTTATGAAGGTAGTTCCAACCTGCGTTTTACCAATAGCACTCATCAATAATTGTTGACAATAACATTTAGCTAACAAGTACTTATCCTTGACTTGTACACCAAATCGCATGTTACCACTGAGGATGCACATGTGTTGCTTATGAATTGTATCGCCAGGTCTGGGTTATGTATGTTTAGGCTTATCTAGCACATGAATACCTCCTATTTGTACGATAATTGGGAAGTTGATGTATTTCTTATGATTTAGGTGTTGGCTCCCTGGTCTCATTTGACACTGGTCACACGTCACGCTCGCTCTGTAGGCTCTTGTTAACCTTTTATTGTGTAACGCAAGTGTCCAAGCAGTTTAGTGTCATCGTAAATTTAAACATAGTACTTGTCTGGCTCTATCACAATGGCAGCTGCTAGCATGTTACAACCAACGCCATTTTTGAATGAAATAGGAGAACCAACTATTCCATGGGAAGATTGGGAGAAAGTATTTGAATCTTATCTGGTGACAATAGGAGGGGAAAAGTTCAGTGCATTCAGGAAACAGCACATACTACTACACAACTTGGGCTCAAGTGGAAGGAAGATTTTTGAGTCACTACCGGAGCCGGAGGCGGAAGAAGAGGATGAAGATGCGGATGAAAAAACGTTGTCCAAATTGCGAAGTCACTTTGGGGACAAAATCAATATAGTCTTGGAAAGACACAAATTCTTCAGTCGCGCGCAGGGCAAACAAGAAAATGTATCCACATACATTGCAGTTCTTAGAGGTTTGAGCAGACTTTGTGCTTTTAATGATCTCAATGACTCACTGATCAGAGATCAATTGGCACGCTGTACAAACAACAAAGAAATACAAAGGAAGTTATTGGAGAAACAGCCGGATCTGATGGAAGCAGTTAAAATTGCGAAGTCAATCGAACACATGGCAGTCTGTATGAAAGAAATAAATTCAACAGAGAATAACGAGAGAATATCAGAAATAGCCAATCTGGAGGAGGAATCCGAGGTATGCAAGATCAGAAATGAAGCGCTAAAGAGAAATGACAATGGGCGAAGCCAGGCGATGGACGCGGAGAGTGGCAAATTGAAATGCTATCGTTGTGGTAGCAGCAATCACTTGGCAAATGATCTCAACTGTCAAGCCAGACACGCTTGGTGTAGGAAATGCAACAAGAAGGGGCATCTTGCAAGAGTTTGTGGGTGCTTTCCAAAGAAAGTGGGGACAAGCCAAGTCACCTCAACGCCAACGCAGGTCAAGAAAATTGTGTTACAGGTTAAAGAGGAGAACACTCAAGTGCACCAGGGGTACCTGGTATGTGAGGTGTCTGTCGATGGGAAGAAGGTTAAAATGTTTGCTGATTCATGCTCGCCATTCACCCTAGTGAACTTTGCGGATTTCCGAGCTGTGTTAGAAAAAGGGCAAGACAAGCTGGATGAAGCGGATATTGCTCCTAGCGGCTATAATAGGGATCCTATACCTATGAGAGGAATGTTTAAAGCGCTGATTTCCTTTAAAGGCCGTCGTACAGTAGGAAAGGTTTACGTAGTAGAGAATGGGTCAAACCTACTGGGATGGCAACATCTAAGAGAGATAGGAATCAAATTAGACCCGAACAATCCGGAACAAGTCCTGGTAGTAAATCCTTCAGGTCAGAGCGGAAACGTTCCAAGTGAGTTTCCGGAAGTGTTTTCAGAGACTTTAGGATTGCTCAGGAACTTCCAGCACAAAATTCAGTTGAAACGGAACGCCACACCAGTGGTTCACAAGACAAGGCCAATTCCAAACTTAATGTGGGAACCACTGAGGAAGGAGCTAGACAGGTTGCAGAAACTTAACATCATCCAGCCGGTGGCTTGTTCTGAATGGGTCGCCCCGATTGTCATTGCCAAGAAGGGTCAGGGTCAGGACATTCGTATGTGCATTGATCTACGGGATCTGAATAACAACATATTAGTGGAGAGACACCCCTTACCCCGCATCCACGAGATGTTGAGCACCATGGGTGAGGCTACATGCTTTAGTGTTCTGGATCTCTCCATGGCATACCATCAAGTGGAGTTACATCCAGACTCCAAGAAGCTCACTAATTTCACCACACCCATGGGCACCTTCATGTTCTGTCGCATTCCATTCGGGTTGGCCTCTGTGGCAGGGGTCTTTCAAAAGATTATGCAGCATATTTTAAAAGGGGTGCCGAAAACGCTTTGTTTCCAAGACGATGTCCTAGCAACGCTCTGACAAATTATAGAGGGAAAGGAGAGAATCGTTGCATTTGCTTCAGGGTCCCTTACTAAAGCTGAAAAGAACTATTCGGTGGTGGAAAGGGAAGCATTGGCTTGTTTTTGGGGAGTGAAACACTTCAAGTTTTTTCTGTGGGGCATTCAATTTGGGTTACGCACTGATCATAAGCCCCTGGTTTTCATGTTCAACCCGAAGAATAACTGTTGTAAAACTCCCCGCATAGCTAGGTGGCTGCTGGGTTTAGAGGGTTTCTGTTTCACGATTAGATATGTCCCGGGTGTCCAAAATTCGGCAGCTGACTTCTTATCGAGAAGCCCCATTGACAAGGAGGAGCAATTTGAGACTCCTGAGTACCCGGTCTTACAGCTCAGTTTAGACACTTTCACCACACAGGAATGGATAGAGTGCATGAGCGCAGACACCAACATGACACAGATCATTGACCTCACAATAAAGGGCTGGCCCAATTCCTCCGATCAGGTGGGGGTAGAGTTGAAACCATTCTCGGAGGTACGTATGGAGCTGAACGTGGATCATGGTATCCTGTTCAGAAATGACAAAATAATTCCGCCAGAAACTATGAGGGGCAACATAATTGACCTCGTACATGAGGGCCACTTGGGCAGGAGCTTAACGAAGGCAAGGTTAAGGGAAAGATATTGGTTCCCCAAGATGGACTCACTAGTGGAGGCTAAAGTTAAAGATTGTGTCACATGTTCTAACAATGACAAGTCTAGAACAACCAGGAAGCCACCCTTGTCCCCCGTAACTGTACCGGACAAACCATGGGAGAAGGTTGCGTTAGACATCATTGGTCCCCTCAACTTCAAGGGGGTGGGCAAACAGTTTGCACTGGTGCTGGTTGACTTCCACTCCCACTGGACTGTGGTCAAAATGGTCCATCAGATAACGACCATATCCGTAATTCAGTTTCTGAAGGACACGTTTGCACAAGAGGGCATACCGTCCTCAATGGTAACGGATAACGGGGTCCAATTCATGTCCCATGCCATGACAGACTTCTTGAGTAAACTTAACATAACACACTTGAGAACAGCACTGTACTGTCCCAGGGCAAATGGTTTGGTGGAAAGAATGAACCGCATGGTTAAAGGGTGCATACAATTGGCGGTGGTTAACAGAATACCCACTGAACAAGCGTTACAGGAAATGTTGTGGGCTTATCACACCACTCCTAATTCGGTCACGGGAGTCTCTCCTTTTTCAGCTCTGAGAGGGAGGAAACCAGGTACCAAATTCTTCCCGTATTGGTTAGGAGGGGGGTCCCATGTCACAAGGGACAAGCACGCTTTCAGGGACAAAATCGATGCACATCAAAGTAGATACAAAACTCAATATGACACCAAACATGGGACCAAAGCTCCACAGAGGAAAGTGGGGGACTGGGTATGTGTTAGGATGCCGAGGAGGTGCGAGGGGGAAACCAAGTTTTCAGGACCAATGCGCATCAAGGGTGTAAGTAACAACACAGCCATATTAGATAATGACCAAATGTGGAGCATGGACAGGTTGGTGAAACCGCAAAGCACACACAACCAACCTAATGACCAAGCAGAGGTGCCACATAACCTTGACATCGAGGGGTTACCTGTCACACGAAGAACATGCAGGGCTCCAGGGTGGCACAAAGACTTTATTAAGTATAAATAGAAAATGTAGCCAGTTATGTATTGTCTAACTGTGTTCATTTACATTAAGGGGGAAGATGTGTTACGATGTGTTTCTAAGGTATGCCATGTAACGCCATGTTATGACCAGTACCGATAGTTGGTACATTCCGAACCACCCCCACAGTATATGGTTCGTTCCAAGTCCCTGAAGGGGACATTAGAATGTTGGTGACAGAGAGTGTATTGATGGAGAGAGGAGCAAGGAATAAAGGACTCTACACTTACCTTCATGTGGTCTACTTCATTATATCAACAACCTTTTCGTAACACCATACAACTATTTGTGTCTTTCTCACCACAACACAAGGGCAACCCCATATCAAAATCTGGTATAGCTAGGTGGATTGTCAAATGCATACAAATTTGTTACCACAAAGCAAAACGTACATTATCTGTTCCTCCTAAAGCCCACTCTACACGAAAGATAGGGGCTTCAATGGCATTTTTAGGGAACATTCCCTTAGACGATATCTGCAGAGCAGCTACATGGTCTACACCGCACACATTCACAAAACACTATTATGTCGATGTGCAAACTAAACAACAAGCTAGTGTGGGCCAGGCTGTGCTCAAAACACTATTTCAAACTACTGCAACAGATACTGGTGGTCGCCGCTAGGAGGGGATACTGCTATTCAATCTATGCGTAGTGTGTAATCTGCAGCTCATATGCCTCGAACGGAATATGCTACTTACCAGTATGCATCTGTTCTTGGCATGTAGAGCTGCAGATCTACACACGCCACCCGCCTCCCCGGCTACCTTTATCTGTTCCAGTATTATCTTACTTGGATACACCATACATGGGCATCCTTCCTGTTTCTTACAAATCTCCCTCATTTCCCTGCTGGTGAAAAACAGTCTGAGGATGGAGCCGGTGCCCATGTGCACTATGATCCAAAGGAGGAGTCACATACCTCGTGACTTCCAAAGACTTTCCAAGACAAAAACAAGTGCAAACATCCGGGCCCAACACCCGATGGCGATCTATGCATAGTGTGTAGATCTGCAGCTCTACATGCCAAGAACATATGCATACTGGTAAGTAGCATATTCCTTTTGCAGACTGTACATAGTGCATTTGTTTATACTGTCTTTTAAAAGTACACACTTCATAGCTTAGCTGGTAGCTCCCTTACAGTACCCCTCAAAAAGAATAAATGTGTGTCATCAGGAAGCACATTTTTTATAGCTGTCTTTTAAAAAAAGCACACACTTCACAGCTTTCCTGGTAGCTCCCTTAGAATACCTCACAAAAAGAATAACTGTGTCTCATCTGGAAGCATCAAGTGATTCCATCAATTAAAGCCAATATGGTTTCCTTGCTTTCTTTCCATTTCCAGACTGACCCGTAGTGCCCATTTTACATTTCTTTCAGGCAAGAGGCACTCTGGCAAGATGACATGTTTATCGGTCTGCCCCTCTGTGGTGATGTGTTCTAGCCTCTGGAATGTTCGTGTTATGTGAGGTCACTTAGAATGTGATCTCTGACCAGTGTGGAATCTGTTGGGTGACAGTTGCTCTGAGTGTCTTGACGGTGCTTGGGACGGCTCTCTGTTTATCCCAATAAACATCGCCTTTCAATCATACCTGGCCTGCCTCATTACTTCACTGGCGACAGAAGATGGGATACGAGTATACCTGGAGTTAACCACGAAGCTGAACCTCTAATGAAACTGTGAACTTGTGAGATCGTTTTACATCCTGCTATGCTTCGTGAGTTAAGGTTTCCTGTTCCGTTATCTTCAGCCTACTGTGAGTAATTTTTTTTTCCTTTCCTCATCTTTGGAATACCCTACTTTCGGCGATTCAATACAGCTTACGAAACGTACAGGGAACAAACATACAGAGAGCCGTACCCATTGTTAATTAATTAATTTTTCCCCGAGTCCGGTATCTTAAAAAAAAAAGAAAAAGACCTAATCTTCTTAGAAAACGTAAAACGGACGGACTTGGGAGTAACCAGCACTAATCCAACAGCTTTTGAAGCGCGCGACGTAGCGCGAGGGAACTTCTTACCTGTTCTCGAGGCTCGAGTGGAATCCATCTTCTGGATCTGGCTGAAACGCATGCGCGATGTTCATGACGCTGACGCGCACAGCTTTCGCACGTCCTACGCTGACGGCGTGTTTACAGTTTCCATGACAACGAAGAAGAAGCGCTACGTGTTCAGTTTAGTAAGTTTAGAAAGTCGTCTTGCGCTGACACGCACAGCTGTTGGGTGTCAATCAACATTTTTAAAAAAAAGGAATATTAAGGATTCGTAAATAGGAGGAAAGTTTTAAAGGGAACAATTTAAGTATTATTCTTGCAAGTCCTCAAAATATGTTACAAGAAGTTTGGTTTTTTTTTTTCTTTTTGTTGGTACTTTCATGAGATTGAAGGAAATCAAACCAACGCTGCCATCTAGTGGTTTAATTTATTCTGGTCTTTTATGTGCTGCACCTTCCTGCATATTTTTTTTTTTTTTTTGTTTTTGCTTCATTCTTCTTTTCAACGAGATCCTTCTTTAGTCGCAGGTATGCAAAGTGTAACACCGCCAGCTCCTTTTTTGCAAGATCCTGGAGAACCATTACTCGAATGGAAGTTGTGGATTAGGTCATTTAAAGCATATTTAGGTGCCATTGATGCGCAAAGATACAGACCAGAAAGGAAAAAGAATTTGATGTACTATCATTTGGGTGTTGAAGGACAGAATGTTTTTGATCATCTTCCTCCTTTGGAACCACCTGAAGGTCAAGATCCAGACGAATTTGAAACAGCAGTTCTACAGTTAGACAAGTATTTCACTAAAACCAAAAACATTGTTGTACACAGATATAATTTCTTTACTAGAACACAAAAACCCAATGAGAGTATAAACACTTTCATCACTGCGCTAAGAGTTCTAGCTGCTAAGTGTGAATTTGAAAATTTCACATCTCAACTTGTCCGTGATCAACTGGTTGCACGATGTCATTGCAAAAAGATACAACAAAGATTACTTACCTGCAAAGACCCCACCTTAGATGAAGCTGTTGATATCGCGAAGAGCATCGAAAGATCAATGGACGATGCTAAACAACTTGAGTCTGCTTTATCTAATGTTTCTGTTTCTGGTGCTGTGTCTGCTGCTAAACCCTCTCCTTCTCCTTCTCCTTCTCCTTCTACCTCTTTTTCTTCTAATTCTTCAAGAGGGGTTGTCATGTCTAGGGGGGGGAGGAATTTTAGACCGTTTAGAGGGGGGAGAACTTTTATACCTAATAGGCAATACAACTACAGTGTAAATTGCTATAGGTGTGGGTCCAACATGCATGTTTCATCCTTTAGAAACTGTCCTGCCTTGAATCAACAGTGTAGTCAATGTGGTAAAATGGGCCATTACGCAAAAGTTTGCATGAGTAGAAACAGAAGAGGTGTAGGTTGTGTTCTTGATGATTATAGTGAACAAATAGTAGAAGAATGTTCTGATGAAGTCACTAACCAAGAATATGTGGTTGTTGTCAGAAGTTGTTCAGAGAAAAGTACTACGCAACACATCCCTGATCCGGATGTTGATGTAACAATTGATAGCAACCACATACAACTTCTGGTGGACACCGGAGCACGTATTACAATCATTTCTCAGGAAAAGTACTCGAAATTTAAGTCTACTAAGAGTCTACTTCCCCCTGACATTCTCACGGTAGCCTTTGAAGGTAGCAAAATCGATCTAATTGGGTACTTTTGGGCTGATATAAGTGTTTTTGGAAAAACAATTAATGGAAAGGTATATGTAGCCAAACGTGGGATAAATGTTCTTGGTCTTATTCACCAAGCTGAGTTTGGTCTCACCATTAAACCAGGTTTGGCTAATCCGGTTTTCATTGATCCTCAGGTTCATTCTAATCAGTCTGATTCTGATAAGGGTGTAAGTTCTCTATCTGTCTCACGATCTGTTACTTACTGGGAACAAAAATATAGTAACATTTTTGAAGATCGTTTAGGGAAAATCACAAATTTTCAACACTTTATCAAAATAAAAGAGAATGTTACTCCCATCAAACATAAACTCAGGAATGTCCCTTTGTCGATTAGAGGTGATCTTTCAAAACATCTAGAATCACTGTGCGACCAAGGCATAATTGAAAAAGTCGAGTCTACTCTTTGGCTTTCGCCTATTGTTTTAGCTAAGAAGAGGTCTGGAGATTTGAGGATGTGTGTGGACTTGAGGAGCCTTAATGAAGCCATTTGGGTTGATGGGTTTCCCCTACCACGCATTGAAGATCTTATCTGTAAAGTGGGTTCTTCCTCTTGGTACTCCAAACTTGATCTTAAGGCGGCCTACCATCAAGTCGAACTACATCCTCAGTCCCGACACTTCACAGCTTTTGTTACTCCAGACGGGGTTTTTCAATTTTGTCGGCTTCCTTTTGGACTTGCTTCAGCTGCTGCTATATTCCAAAGGTTGATGACTGAAATGTTCCAAAATAATCCTAATGTTGTGGTGTTTCAGGACGACATTTTAATTTTCAGCAAAAACGAGGCTGAGCATGACTCTGCCCTTGACCGAGTATTCAGTGTTCTAGAGAATAGAGGAGTTACTTTACAAAAAAACAAATGTACTTTAAAAGTTAAAGAAATTGAGTATCTTAGGGTGTTGCTAAAGAAAGGATCAACTTTTGTGTGGTCTGATGAATGTGAAAAAGGTTTCCAAACCATCAAGAATCACATTGTGCAAGCTCCTGCTTTACAAGCCTTTGTTGAAGGAAAACCAACGGTTGTCACGGTGGATGCTTCTGAGTATGGTTTGGGGGCTGTACTTTCCCAACGTTCTAATGGAAGAGAGGATACCGTTGGATTTGCATCCAGGACGCTCCGTCCTGTTGAGAGAAAATATTCGGTAATCGAAAAGGAACTTCTGGCTTGTGTATGGAGTATTGAAAAGTTCAAGCAATATGTGTGGGGTAGATCCTTTATTCTCAGAACGGATCATCGTCCTTTGGTTGACATTCTTTCAGGGAAGAAAATAAAACGCACTACAGCTCGTCTGGCACGCCTATCTACAAAGCTGTTAGAGTTTAGTTTCACTGTAGAATATATTCCTGGAGGAAAGAACTGCAGAGCGGATTGTCTGTCGAGACTTCCGGTTCAGGACACTGATGAGCAAGAATGGGAAACTGAAGTAGAAGAGTGCTTCATTGCTGTAATTAATCAGGACAATTTATCTTTTGCTGAAGTTGACTGGATTGCACAGATTAGCAAAGACCCTATTCTCAAGGAAGTTATCTCTTTGATTGAGAAGGGTTGGCCAAAGGAGAAGTGTCTCTCTTACGATCTTCAGATGTTCTGGAAGGTTCATGATGAACTCTCAGTGGAGGACGGAAAAATTGTCAGAGGTGATAGACTCATTCCTCCTTCCTGCTACCGAGAAAAAATCATTCTAGCTGCACACTCAGGTCATCTTGGTGCAACTATTACTAAAAGGAAAATTAGGAATGATTTTTGGTGGCCCAGAATGGACACACAAATTGATGAAATTGTGAAGCAATGTTCCCGATGCAGCTCCAGTGACAAAGTTTTAGTGCTTGAAGGTACAGTTGACTCTCCTGTATCTTCTCCTAGCAGGGCCTGGCAAAAACTGGGCATGGATTTTCTTGGACCTTTTCACGTTCTTCCTACCAGTTCAAAATATTTTTTGGTTCTCATTGACCACTTGTCTAGGTGGGTAGAGGTTGAACCTATCTCAGTTCCGGACTCTAAAAGTGTTATCAATTGTCTGGATACTATTTTTCGTAGGGAAGGTTATCCTGAAGAAATTTTAACAGATAATGGTGTCCAATTTGTTTCTCACGAAATGACTTCATTTCTGGATGCGTGTAACATCAAACACACAAGGACTCCACTTTACCATCCGCAAAGCAATGGGAAGACTGAAAGGTTCAACAGGGTGGTAGTAGAATGTGTACAAGCAGCTTTTAGAGCCAAGTCATGTGTTTTTCAAGCTGTTAAGGACTTGGTATGGTCTTACCGCACTTCACCTCATGTGGCTACTAATTTCTCACCCTTTGAAATGATGAGAGGTAGAAAGGCTTCTTCTCAAGTTTATCCTTTTTGGATGGTAAAGTCATTTCATCTTGGTTGTGACATGGGGTGTATGTGGAGTTCTGCAAAGAAAACTTCGGATGAAGTTTCTTCAAAGTTTTGTAAGTTACCCACTAAAAGTTCTCTTAGGCTCAATATAGGAGACTGGGTTAGAATCAAAAATCCAGTTCCAGTGAGAAAAGGTTATTCTAAATATCTGGATTCATCACAAATTGTTGATATACGTAGAAATGCAGTTAAATTGTCTAATGGGAATTGGTGGAGCACTTCACGTGTTGCGAAAGATCCTTGTATCCCTAGCGAGGTTATCAAATTCAACCTGGATAATGTGGGAAAAGATGGTGTTAGGAAAAGTTCTAGGATTTGTGCAAAACCACGAAGGTTGCAAGATTATGTTTAAAGTTTATTCAACTTGTGCTTATATTGAATTCTATGCTCTTTCTTCTTTCTTTCGTTCTTCTTCTTTTCTCTTCTCATGTTTCTCTTATTTTGTTAAAAAGGGGGAGGTGTGGTGATGTGTTCTAGCCTCTGGAATGTTCGTGTTATGTGAGGTCACTTAGAATGTGATCTCTGACCAGTGTGGAATCTGTTGGGTGACAGTTGCTCTGAGTGTCTTGACGGTGCTTGGGACGGCTCTCTGTTTATCCCAATAAACATCGCCTTTCAATCATACCTGGCCTGCCTCATTACTTCACCCTCCTTCGGTTTCCAAGCACAGGAGACTCCCTGCCTTACACTTTAGCTAAAGCATTTCAACTCTTGAAAACAATGCCACACAGTTGTTTTTTTCACAAAAAGTATGCGAACTGTTTATCTTTACAAAGTATGGGCAGTCATGCCCTTCAGACCCCCCCCTCCTCCACTTGAACCACTGAGTACAACATGTAAATGGTAAATTGGAACTAAATGGCTAATGTGAACACCTTAACTTTTCTTTCTTCAGAAAGTGGTCATTGGTTTTGACGGCCAAAAAGTTAAGGAGATGGACACAGAGCCCAATAGAGACCCGTTTTAATGCCCGTTTTTGTTTACTGCCGGTTCTCAGACCCGGATGGATCAGGCCAGTGGTGGCTGGTAGGGAATGGGGATGGCAGGCAGGGGAGAGTTGAAAAATATATTAAAAAAACACTTACCTCTCCCACCATCTCTCCTCGTCGTCTCTCCGCCTCTCTTTCTGACTCCATGTCCAGAAGAAGCAGGAAGCACACAGGCTTCCCTAAGCCAATCACAATGCTGCAAAGCAGCGTTGTTATTGGTTTGAGCGCTGTTGTTCGGCGCTCAGCGGGGACTGGGAGCCTATCTATCTATCTCTCTCTCTCTCTCTCTCTCTCTCTCTCTCTATCTATCTATCTATCTATCTCTCTATCTATCAATCAATCTATCTAGCGTTACATATTGGTCTGCCTGTTGGTCCACCGGTCTGTATGTCTATCTGCCTCTGTCTGCTTCTCTCTATAACCTTGACCCTGATGGCCATTTTTCATCGACGTTTTCCCCGGAAATATGTGAACCGCCTGCATTTCCTTTTGTAAACTTTAGTGCAGACGGTTCAAGGGTCTAAAATTATGGGTAATGTGGGTTAGTTCCTAAAACTGTGCATGTATACTAAGCACTAAAAAATCGATGACCACAAGTTCACATAATTAGACAGAATCCCACACGTTAGTGTGCTCAGATCTTGAAAATCAAAAGCCGGAACTTTCCACAAATCTAGAAGTAGGGCTACAATTTTGCATTGAGAGAGGGGCTAACAATGACTTAACTGATAGTGTTCAAAAACAAACAAGCACTGGAACTAAGGCAGTCAAGAGAAAGCTCCAACATAATCAGTAACCTAAAAATAAATCTTATGAAACCCCTATTTCTAAGCCTGAATATAATAGCTTCCATGTGCCTACCTTTCTCCTTTTTTCAAAACTTACTATTTGTAGAAAGAAATCTTCCTTTTGACTTCAGAGAAAAATATCTTTATACAGACTTCTCTTTCTTTACATTATTCATTGTGAAGGATTGTCTCTTATGACATTGTGACATTGTCGACATGCATGAATACACTTGTGATAGAAGACATATAGAGGTCAGAGAAAGTGACAGAGGTATCTCAAAATGAATTGCAAAATAGGTGTCTCAGCACTACTACTTTTTTGTTTGTAACAGTAAACAGATCAATCTGATTCAAATTAACACAGTTGTTAATCATAATGTACAGACTCCATTGTATTCTTTCTTAAAATGACATTTCTTTATTCATAATCTTCATTTAACAAATAAAAAAAAACATCTTTAATTTGAGTGTAGCCAACGTGTTTCATCGTAAAAGAACCTACGTACTTCTTCAGGGCTTCGAAAAGTGTTTCCTCTGCATGATGCAATGAAAGTGTGATGTAGTTGTATAAAGTATAAGATGGATTCTCCAATAATACAAAATTCCCTCAGCTGGGAAATTGTCCACATATGGAAGGCCCACTCCATTCCTGTAGCTCAAAAGGAAGTATGCGACTGGCAGAGTTGGACTGGCCATTTATTCCATCGTGTATTTCCCCATAGGGGTGAGGTGGGCTGGGGTCATTAGAGACCTGTTATTGAAGGTCCGGGGGCTTTGCTGATGCAGGAACTTCAAGAGACAGAGAGAAAGAGAGAGGATAGAGAGTCAGAGATAGATAGTCACCTCTTCTTCTCTTGGAGCTTGAAGGGAACCATGTTGATACTATGAATGCACCTAAATAAATAAATGCAATATAAATGCAGTATATCTCTTGTTATTTGCTTTTCACTTTCCATTACTTGCTCCTTCTGTCATTGCCTTCTGCTTCACTCGTCTCTATCACTGGCTTCTTCCGTTTACTGCTTCACCTTTGAAGACATTTGTGGTTTACCCTTTGTAGTGTTTGGCAAAGAGGCCTGATGGTCAGACTTCCTAGCCTTCTTTATTGATGCCATGGTAGATGTTCACTGTGCAAATCTTGAGAGTTTAGGTAGTAACCCCTCTGTAGAGTTGCCATTTTGGGGCTTAAGAATCGGCAGCAATCACCTGTAGGAAAGACAATTGAGAAGCTAGCGTAGACACATGTACATCGCTAAGCAGGCAATCGCACTGAGACACATTGGAAAAATACTGACAATACAGATGAGCTGTAGTTAGAGGATACATTTTGGAATCTGTATCAAGAGATGTTAGTTTGGAATTGATCTTCTCCAGCACAGAACCAAAGACTTTTTGTTCTAGGTACAAGTTCAATCAATCAATCTGGATTTATAAAGCATGCAGCTTATCACCCGATAGACTTTAAATATCTTAAACAGACCAATGGATGAAGAGGGTTTCCTGATAGACTATCTATGTGTGTACGTGTGTATATGTAGATAGATATGTATATATGTGTGTGTGTATATATATATATCTATATACATACATATATATATTACCTACTGGCAGTCGCCAGTAGGTAGTAATAGTTAGGAACTATTTTCCATAGGAAATCCGCACAGTGATTCGTCAAGCGGGGGCCGAGTAAAAAGGATGGTCCCAAAATGCATTTTCCCATAGGACCTGTTGACGCAGCTACAGCCCGAACTGCTGAACGGAATTACACCAAATTTGGCAAAGAGGTAGTCCTCAATTCAGACTCGTGCCTTTTGCTTAAATCGTGTAAATCCGTTCAGTAGTTCCTGAGAAAATTAGAGTTAAAAAGATAGATATATCTGGGCGGAGCCTAACCACACATCTCATCGTGAGATCTGATTGGCTGTCAGTACTTCATCTGAGAAGTGTTGGCAGCCATCTTGGGACCAATATACATGATAGCACCTCATTAAAAAGCATTGCAGTTAATAGAAGGTTTTAAGACTTTAGTTACATTATAAATCATTTGTTGATGGTACCATACTCATTTTAGGAATTGTGGTGTGTTCTAAGGTGATTTTACCATGTGAAAAAGCCTTCTGCTGTGATATCATGAATTATGTTTGAGAGAAAACTATTTTATCATGCTTTTCCCACAGCATATTTTCAGTAAATTCACATTATCTTTCTCAGTCATGTGAGAATGACAACTGACATTCTCAGTAAAACATGTACACCCCACAAGGGCAGAGACTGTCAGTTGATTCCTTTGTGTTCTACTGCAGCTTCCCAGAGTGTTCTAAAGAAAAACTAGAGCGCTAACAGTCCTACTTATGACAAACGTATTGCACACCTGAAGCCATCTTGATTGGAATAAAGTGGTAACTCTTAAAACATTTAATTTAATAAGAAACAAAATGAGGGGGTTCATTTTGCCATAGAAAGTATGATTAGTGCTGCAGAAACATGCACTTTCAATACCAGCAGCAGACTTTCCTGGTGAGCAGTAGCTTTACTACAGTGATCTAATAAGCAACTAGAGTGCTAACATTCTGAATTTATGGCAAATGTGTGACACATCTGAATGCCTTCTTGATGGAATCAAAGTAAAAAAACTGAAAGTATTTCCTACTGAGGAGACTGTAGTAAATGAGGAAATTAGGAAACTTCATAACAAATAAGTCTCCCAAAATGGCCACCAGAGACAAAAGAGCCCAAATGTAGCCCAAATATCACCCAGATGTAGCCCAAGTATAGCCCAATGACAAAATGTCTCAGAGTGTTCTAACAAACAACTAGAGCGCTAACAGTCTTACTTATGACAAAAGTATGGCACACCTGAAGCCATCTTGATTGGAGTAAAGTGGTAACACTTAAAACATTTAATTTACAAAGGAACAACATGAGGGGGTTCATTTTGCCATAGAAATTATGATTAGTGCTGCAGAAAGAAAAATTAGGGCACATTTTGACTTCTCAAATCCTCTTCTATTTCATAAACAAATTCTGACATGCAGACTGAAACATGCACTTTGAATACCAGCAGCAGACTTCCCTGGTGAGCATTAGCTTTACTACAGTGATCTAATGAGCAGCTAGAGTGCTAAAATTCAGAATTTATGGCAAATGTGTGACACATCTGAATGCCTTCTTGATGGAACCAAAATAAAAAACTTAAAGTATTTCCTACTGAGGAGACTGCAGTAAATGAGGAAATTAGGAAACTTCATAACAAATAAATCTCCCAAGATGGCCACCAGAGACAAAAGAGCCCAACTATAGCCCAAATATCACCCAGCTGTAGCCCAAGTATAGCCCAAAGACAGAATGTCCCAGAGTGTTCTTAAGAACAACTAGAGCGCTTACTGTCTTACTTATGACAAAAGTATTGCACACCTGAAGCCATCTTGATTGGAATAAACTGGTAACACTTAAAACATTTAATTTAAAAAGGAACACAATGAGGGGGTTCATTTTGCCATAGAAATTATGATTAGTGCTGCAGAAAGAAAAATTAGGGCACATTTTGACTTCTCAAATCCTCTTCTATTTCATAAACAAATTCTGACATGCAGACTGAAACATGCACTTTGAATACCAGCAGCAGACTTCCCTGGTGAGCAGTAGCTTTACTACAGTGATCTAATGAGCAGCTAGAGTGCTAACATTCAGAATTTATGGCAAATGTGTGACATATCGGAATACCTTCTTGATGGAATCAAAGTAAAAAACTGAAAGCATTTCCTACTGAGGAGACTGCAGTAAATGAGGAAATTAGGAAACTTCATAACAAATAAATCTCCCAAGATGGCCACCAGAGACAAAAGAGCCCAAATGCAGCACAAATATCACCCAGATGTAGCCCACATGTGGCCCAATGATAGAAGTGTGCAAACACTTATTTTTTGTGTATTTGCAGTTTTATATAGTGCAGACTTGTCAGGTATTGGAGTGCTTTACATGAGCATTGGTTACATCACACAAGATCAAATTCATTTTGCTCGGAGACATGGGGAGATTAAGTGATTTGACCAGAATCACAGAATGTTGAGCTGAAGCAGAAACTTCAACCTGGTTCCCCAGTTGCAAAGTCTGCAGCTCTGGAAGTGACACCACACCCTCTCCCCTAGGTGCAACATTTAATCCAGTGGTCAACTGGATAAAAAAACATAAAGATTACAAATAATTTAATATTTCTTTGTCGCTATTTGAAAATTTAAGGCAGGTAGGAGAGTGCAGAGGCAACAATTTGACCACACTGGGCAGGCAGGAAGGGCAGTGGCAGCACAACAGACTATGGAGGGCAGTGGAAAAGGGGGGCAGGGGCAACACACCAACAATACAGGACTGGGAAGAGAGGCTGTGGCAATGTAATAGACCATTGTGGGCAGAAGGAAGAGGCAGTGGTAGTACAACCATACATGGCAACAGACCCGTTTCAGCAAGGAAACGTCCAATGTTTTTAAGCTCAAATGGGCTTTATTTGATCTGTCTCCTGTCTACAATCTCCTCGTTTTCAATGTAACTCAAAGGGGAAAATCAATACCCCAGTTTTTTTTCAAAATCTCCCTCTTACCAAGTTCAAAATGTTCGCAAGTATGGTACATTGGATCATGGTAGGCAGGAGGAATTGGGGTAGGGACATGGACTCGGATAAAAGAGGACAGGAGAGACATGGAGAGGTGCACCAAACTGACCCTACAGGGCAGGCATCAGGGTTTGCAGCAGCACAATACACCACCCAGGGCATGCGGGACGGGAGTGCAGCACAACAATCCATAGAAAGTAATAGGGAGGGGACAGGACCATGCACATGGACAACAGGGAACAGAGGGGAAAGAGGCAATGGTAGCTAGCTGACCATAATGGACAGACAGGAGAGAAAGCTGCAGCATAACAGACCATAAAGGGCAGGAGGGACGGATCAGGGGCATTACAATGGAACAGACAAGCCAGGAGGGAGGGAATAGGGGTCTGCACATGGAAACAGAGGGCTGGGGGCAAGGGGGCGGGCAGGAGCAGCAAGATGACAATGGAGGTCAGGCAGGATGGGCACTAGAAACAAGACACACCATGGAGAGCAACAATGAGACTATGATGGCATACACACAGACCATGGAGGGAAGGTGGGAGGGGGTCAGGGGCAGCTAGCTGACCACACAGGTGAAGGTGGGAGGGGCCATGGCAGCACAGAAGACCATGCATGGCAAGGGGAGAGATAGTGGCAGCACAATGGCTATGATGGGCAAGAAGGAGGGTGCAGGGGCATCCACAAAGGACCATGGAGGATAGAAGGGAGGGTCAAGACCTGGGCACAGACAAGAGAGTTCAGGGGAAGGGGCCTCACAACAGACCGCGTGGGGCAGGCAGGAGGAGTAGTTGCAGCACAACAGACCAGGGAGGGCAGAAGGGTGTGGCAGTAAAATGGACCATAGAGGACAGGAGGAAGGGGATAGGGGCATGGCATGTGGACAGGCAGAGTGGAGGTGGCAGGGACAGGTTACAATCATCTGACAATGCTAGGCAGGTGGGAGGGGAGTGGCAGCTCAACAGACCACTCAGAGTAGATAGGAGTGGCAGGTCCATGGAACATGGCGGGCAAAAAGGATGGAGCAGGGGCATGCACAAAGACATCGGAGGGCAGTGGGAAGGAGAATAGTGGCAGTAAGCTAAGCACAGAGGCTAAGCAGGAGGTCAATGATGGGCCATAGAATTGGGCAATGGAGGGCAGGAGGAGTGGACTGGTACATCATGCTAAATGGAGGGCAGTGGCAGTGCTGCAGATCAGCGCATATAAATTCTCCCTACTTCCATGGACAGAGTAAATCCACAGTCACACGCACATACACTCATCATACGCTAGGGCCCATCACACTAACATTCATTCTATTACTCTATCCACACTGAATATATAGGAGAAATCCTAAACCATCTGCATCTAAGGCGAGGTCAATGCAACCTAAAGAAATTGTCTTGAGTCATGATTTTAAACACAGGAAATACATTTGGAACTCAATAAGTGACAAAGAAATAACCACCTGACACTGGAATTCAAACAAAGGATTGTTTATCTAAATTAGTTCACAGGAAAATCAATCATTAGCAAAATCATTATTCTCATAGTTACCTATTCTAGCTAAATGGGTCAGGACAGGTCTCTCAGTAAAGACTCCCGAGTCGCCGTCCTCTCAATCAGCATCGATCCTCTCGAGCATAGGTTCAAGAAGAAGTGGCCTCAATCGGAACAGACCCTTTCTAGTCTAGTAATATTTATAGGGAAAATAACAATTTGAAAGTAACAAACAATCTCTAAACGTCCGTTGAGCCATTGAGCAGAGCGAGCAGGAAAGGATGTTGTTTTGCAACATTTAGAAAAACCTCCGCTCACAAAAAAAAAAGAAGGAAGCTCAAACTAGAAAACGATACAAACGATACATCCATGAATGCTCTTCCTCGGAACCATAGTGAAGCCACCGCAAGTTTATCAGAGTTCATTGTGGCTTTATTCTTTTCCAAGGGCAATTGGCAGCGAGCCTGGAGCTGCTGTCCTCACGGAAACTTTTAATACAGACAGAGGCTGTGGTCAGGTGACTTCCAACCATGTTCAGCGAGGCCTCTTGTCAAATTTCAATCACTCGAGTGCAGGCTGTAAATAGCGGCCATCTTGGATTAGGCCAAAACGGACCATCTTAATTAAAAGAAATACAAAACAACGTTAATACATTGTAATGATAATACAGTGTTAATACCCACTAATACCCTTATGTGTATGCAATTATCTAGCCTTCTGCGACACAAAGAAGCATTAAAGCACGTTATTTTAAAGCATCTGCACTTTTGCGACACTTATTTAATTAATTTGCACACCAACTTAGTTCACGTATTAATTAAAGCAACATAAAATGCATTCCCACGTGTAATTTCTCTCATTAGTAATGTCGATTAGTCAAGAACTTTAACAAAATTAGTAATTAATGATTAATTATCAGTAATTTTAATCATGACATACAAACAAACTGGAGTTTAAATCTCAACAAATTTTCAATAGAAAACCCTGCTCCAGCAATCCCCCTTTGGTGATATATATCACCACAAAAACCAACCCCAAAAAAAGATTTTTGTCCCATTTTTAGGAGAAATTGAAATGTCTTTTTTCTTTATGACACTACACACCAGACTCTCTTTCATCATCCCTTTTCGACTCCAAGTAAACACTCTCCCTCAATTCTTCTAATTCTATTTCCTGTGGATCTCTCTTTGACCTCTTCTGTTTCTTTTCAGTATTCTGCCTCATTATTTTCTTTTTCCCTCCCCTGTTTTTACAACACAAACACCCTAATCTAAGTATCAATAAAGCAACAATCACACATGTCAAAGGAAACAGTACTTTACCAATAATGGTACTACCTATCTTAGCAATAAAACTCTTAACAGCAACTATCTTATTAGCTAATTTAGTCCAGACACTTTCAGCTTCCAGTGGTACTAATTCTTCATGCAAATCAGTAATATTTTTGATATAGACCTTTAGATCTCTGCTTTCGTCAGGAATGTAAGTGCAACAATGTTGAACTTTCAGCATTCCACAGACTCCACCCTTTTTGGCCAATAGAATATCAAGCGCAAGTCGATTTTGCATAGACATGGCACGTACGGCAATCATCTCCGTATTTACCAAAAGAAACCCTCCAGCGGTACTTGTCGATAAGCGATCCACCACTGTTGACAGTTTCCGAATTCCATATGCATTTAATGAAATTTCCACTGCTGGAATTAAAGCTCCAAAAATATCACCTACAATTTCTGACCAAGTTTCTCTCTTAAAGCGTGTCAGTAGATTAATGTGCTCTACATCTTCTATCTTATCTATATGAAAAATCTTCGGAAAGACCAGGCCCACATAACACGTGCCATACCAATGGTCAGGCAACCTGTAATAAGCCTTATTCCCACAAATATAATACACTCCCGGGAAAACTGGATCTTCTTCACCTTTAAATCCCCATCCGGTTGCAATAAAGTATGTATCATGGCACTCACTAGTCCCTACAAAATAGCTATCATATTGGGATCTCCTTCTGGTAATGCATAGTTTACCCTTCTGTGGTGCATCTAAAGCCAAAGTTGGACTGGCCCCATTCCTCAACTCCTTTCCCATCTCAATATCCCATATTGTCTCACTCATTTTATATTTCCCTGCCTTTTCATGCATGCTCACTCTCCTTTTCTCTACCATGTCTAGGAAAGCCTTTTCTTCTTCTTTTAAACTACATGTTAAATTGTTTCTAAAAATGTAATCTAATGTTAATTCTTCTGTCTCAATAAAAATCTCACAAAAAATGTTAGCTTCTTTAGCTGGATTCAGCTTTCTATTCATAGGCAATTGCCCAAAAATGTTATCTTTGTTAGACATCTCATAATCTATTTTCCCTAACAAATAAAAAACACTACTTAACACACTACATGAAATTCCATACGTAGCTGGTAAATGATGATAAGTAACACCCTCCGAAACGGATGCAGGTAATTGCATACAAACGTAGCAATCCCTAACTTCCATTGTCTTTACGTATTCGTACAACAACTTTGAAAAAACATTGCTAGAAAAATCATTAATTGACCTATCTTTATGTATGTAAATGTTACTACTTCTAGTTGGAATTACTTTTTTTGAACTCTTCTCTATGTTAGTCACATTCTCAGCATGTATTCCAAAAGTATCTATTGTAACTCTAAAAGTAACTAATAAAGCTAGTACACCCCATAATAGCATTAAGAATCCTGTACAGCAGCAGCACATTCTACACCATCTTTTCAGGAAGGCACATCTACTTTGATTATTTTCTGTGTTAGCCATTTTATTACTTCGGCAGTGTCTTTTGACTTAGCCTCTACTACTCCACTACCGAAATTTAGAACCCTAGATTATTTCAAACAGCTAATTTCAGATTTTCTTCTTTTCACTCCTCTCCAAGTGACTCCTTCAGTTCACTCAATTTGGATTTTCATCACTTTTCACTTCTTCTTCAGCAACATCAAACTGTATCAGATCTTCAACATCCTGAGCATCCGACTCTTCTCCAATGTCAGTCAAGATAACTTTCAGGATTCCGACAGTTTTCTCCTCCTCAACCACTTCTCGTACGGTCCCCTCTGGATTTCCTTGACTTTCTGCCTCTTCACCTTCAGACAGCGCCACGTACGTCCATTCCGGTGACCTATACTTCTGGTTAGGTTTTCTGATTCTCTTGATCTCCTCTGGTTCTTTTGAGACCTTTTGTTTCTCACCTTTTGCTTGATTCTGACTAGACACCTCGTTCACCTGTTCAGCTTTCGATGAACTTGAACTTGCACTTGCTCGTGTCAGTCTGTACCTCAGCCTCTTTATTCTGTTGGGCCAAAGATCTCCTCTTACAACCCTTTTTGGTCTCACTTCTTTATTATTTCTTTCTCCGATCCAAGTTCTCTTTCTCAGAACTCGACCCTCTGATTTCTCATTCTCACTTTCATCTGATTCTGTTTCATTTGCCTCTTGTCCTTCAACAATTCTCTTTTGCTCCACAGACTTCTTTCCCACCACCGATTGAGATTTCCCCCCTATTTCTGTCCCTCCTCGGGTCTCCGACACGCAATCTTCTTGCTGTCTACTTGTCCCTTCACCTAGCTTATCTGGAATGTTCCCTACACCTCCTCGGGGGTCTTCCGCAATCTGTCCCTCTCTATCTTCTACTGACCCTACTTCTTCAGGAGTAATCTCATGTGGATTTTCAACCTCTTCATCTGATTCAGGTGTAGTCTCTGTGGATTTGTTCTTTTCTCTTCTTTCTTCACCACTTGTTGTTGGAACTTCAGGCACTCTTACAGAATCCGATCTCTCCTCTGAAACTCTCAATGTTTCTCTTGAAGTTTCTCTCGGACAGAAAAAAGAATCTCCTGACTCTCTTTCTCCTTCTCCCCTTTCAGGATTCTTTTTCCTTCTCACTGGTTCAGTCTCCGCATCATCACAAGAATCTGACTCTTCAAAATACTCCTTCCCAGTGCCATCCTTTGGATTTGGAACTCTCAGAGTATGACTTGCATGAACCCAGTGTTTCACACCAGCACACTTTACTGCAGTCGTCGCAGTCAGAATAACCTGTCTTGGCCTTCCCCACCTTGGAACCAAGCAATTTCTTCTTCTGTGCACCTTTATCCTCACCCAGTCCCCTGGACTCAGATCATGGGCTTGCTTCTTTTCAAGTGTTGTGGCGTCTTCTCCAACCTGGTGAAACACAGAATGAACTGCGTCAGCCAGGCCTTTACAGTAATCCAAAATCATGTCATCAGTTATTGTCATCAACTTGTTGACAGGTACGAAAGCATGTCTCATGGCACGGCCCATCAATATTTCATGTGGACTCAACCCTGTGGTTCTATCTGGAGTAGACCTAATAGTCATTAGCACTAGAGGCAAGACATCAGGCCATTTCATTCCAGTGGCTAAACACATCTTACCAATTCGGTTTTTGATTGTGCCGTTCATCTGTTCAACAACACCAGAAGCCTCTGGTCTGTATGCACAATGTAGCTTCTGCTGTATGCTCAATGCTTCACAAATTAAACCCATGAGCTCATTGTAGAAGTGTCCACCTCTGTCTGACTCGATTGTCACTGGGAACCCGTACCTAGGAATCAACTCTCTTAACAGTAACTTTGCCACTGTTATTCCATCATTTCTCCTAGTCGGATAGGCCTCCACCCATCTTGAGAACAAACAGACTACCACTAGAACATACCTCAATCTATTCACTTGGGGCATTTCAATGAAATCTATTTGCATTCTGGTAAAAGGACCTCCGTCTCTGCCTATTGTTCCTAGGCTTACCACTGTTTTCTTTCCAGTATTGAACTGCTGACAAATCAAACATCTCTGACAGATGCTTTCTGCAATCAGCCTGAACTTTGCATTGTACCAGGTTTGCTTAAAGGACCTAATCATTGCGTCCCTCCCCAGATGTCCCTGACCATGATACATTCTTGCCATTGTTGACAACATGCTATTTGGCATGACTGGTCTTCCATCTCTATAGATCCAAACATGATCTGTCTCTCTTGGGGCACAACCTGCCTTAATCCAATCTCTCATTTCCTCATCTCCTGCTTCATCCTGCAACTGTTTCACTTCATCCCTCGTTTCTAGGACATTAGTAAACATCACAGAAAAAAAAGACATCTCCCTTTCTCGTCCCCTGTTAATCGAATGATTGTTCTTTGCACAATACTGTGCTATGTCATTGGCAAAACGATTACCAAGAGTAACAAAATCATCTCCTTGTCCATGAGCTGCACATTTTACAACCGCTAATTCTTTAGGCAGCTGTATCGCCTCAAGCAATTTCCCAATCACTTCAGCATTCTTTATTGGAGTTCCACTCGACGTCAAGAAACCTCTCTGTAGCCAAAGTTGGCCAAAATCATGAACCACTCCAAATCCATACTGACTATCAGTCATCACAGTTACTCTCAGATTCTTCCCAATTTTGCAACCTTTCGTCAATGCCACCAATTCAGCCACTTGAGCAGATCTTACCCCTTTCAAAGACGAAGCTTCCATAACTTCCGAAACTTTGCACACTGCATATGCTGCACTCAGCACACCATCATCAGTTCTCAGACATGATCCATCCACAAACAGCACATGATCACTCTCAGGTAACGGCAAATCTCTTATGTCTGGTCTGGGTTTTGTGCAGTAGTCAAGAACATCCAAACAATCATGATCAACATCATCTCCCACATTCACATTTTCAGCATCTGGCAACAGTGTTGCTGGATTCACATTTACACATCTCTCAAGAGTCACATTTGATGCTCCCAGAATGATTTTCTCATATTTAGTCAGTCGACTGTGTGACATATATTGAGTCCTGCTTCTTGTCAAAAGAATAGCCACATCATGAGGTACGAACACCCTTACATGATATCCCATTATTATACCCTCACTCTGTTCCAAGCTTCTGCATGTAGCAGCTACTGCTTTCAGGCAACCTGGCAAACCCACAGCTACGGGGTCAAGTGTTGATGAGAAGTACGCAATTGGTCTCCTCAGTTGTCCATGTTTCTGAATTAACACTGAAAGTGCACAACCATTTCTCTCACTGCAGTGCAACTCAAACTCCTTCTCATAGTCTGGCATTCCCAAAGCAGGGGCTTCACACATTCTGCTCTTCAACTCTTCAAATGCTGCCATTTGTTCTGCATCCAGTTCCAATGGGTCTCTCACCTCACTTTTAGTCAATTTAATCAGTGGCTTTGCTATCAGGGAGAAATTACTTATCCACTGACGACAATAACCCACCATCCCCAGAAACATCCTCACTTCTCTCTGGGTCATTGGGGCTCTCATTCCTCTGATAATCTTAATCCTGTCATCGGTCACCTTCCTCAGACCCTTTTCAATATTGTGTCCAAGATAATGCACCTCTTTCTTGCAAAATTGCAATTTGGCTGGAGATACCTTTAACCCTCCATCTGCCAGATGATTCAGTAAAGCTATGGTATCCACTTCACAAGCTTCACGTGTCTTCGATGCCACAAGTAGGTCATCGATGTACTGCACTAGTACTGAACTTTCAGGCATGATCAAACTCTCCAATGATTTCTTCAATAACTGATTGAATATCGATGGACTCTCTGTATACCCCTGTGGGATACGACACCATGCTAAAATACGCTGTCCAAACCGAAATGCAAAAATCGGCTGGCTGTCATGATGCAATGGAATTGAAAAGAAAGCATGACACAAATCAATCACCGTGTACCACTCAGCATCATGAGGAATCTGATACAAAATCACTGACGGATTTGGCACAATAGGACAACATGCCACCACAATTTTGTTAACTTTTCTCAAATCTTGTACAATCCTGAACTTTCCATTAGGTTTCTTTAGCCCCATTATCGGTGAATTACACGGGCTACTCAGTAACTCTCTCAAAACACCCTGTTGAATCATCTTGTCAATTATAGGAGTTATTCCCTCAATTATCTCTGGTGTCAATCTGTACTGTGGGATATTAGGATAAACAATCCCTTCTTTCACTGAAATCTTCACTGGATCTACATTATTCATCAATCCCACATCTTCTCCAGTAAAATCCCAAACTGCTGTTTTTACTGTGTGTCTCAATTCTTGAGGCAAATCATCTGGATTAAACACAGCATATGTACCAACAATCTCACTCTCTCTATTATCTAGAGTCATCCTGTACAAAAAATCCTCATCTGGTGTCTCAAAGGCTATTCCATCTGGAGTACAAAAAATTGTGCAGTTCATCCTACACAATAAGTCCCTACCTAACAAGTTCACTGGACTAGTGTCACAGACTACAAATCTGTGCATGTCTGAAAATTTCCCTATTCTTACCCTTACTGGTTCAGTAAGACGAGTCTTAATCTGTGTATTTGCTACACCAACCACTTGGATTGCTTCGTCCGAGAGAGGAAGATTTCTTATATCTGCTGACCTGACAGTTGATTTCGTCGCTCCTGTGTCTACCAAAAAAGTAACACTCTCCCCATTTATTTTCCCATCTACAAACGGTCCTGCCTGGTCTATTTCTAGAGTTGCACCAAGTATGCATTCTTCCTCCTCTCTTCGGCACCGTCAATAGTCCCCTTCAGACTCACTCCCCTCATTCTTTAACCAGTACTGCTGTACCGGGTTAGTACGTCTCGGTTTGTTTACCTGCTCATCATTGTAGAATCCCGAGTCCTGGTTATACTTTTGGGACCCTCTATTCTGCGGCAAGGGCGGCTTTGGCTCTTGACTCTGCTGTCTGACAACCTTCTGCTGTTGCTGCTGATGATTACACCCCACGTTCTGCACCTGTTGATTCAATGATTTATTCTCATTACTCACTAATGGTGGATTGGTACACTCGGATCTCCAATGCCCCAATTGTCCACAGTTGTGACAAGGAAACTTTTTCTTCGCTTCTTCTAGATTCCCCTTTCCCTTTCCTGTGCCATATCTGGGCCTATTTCCTGGATTGTTTGCTTGTTCCACCAGCTGTGCTTCTTGTCTTTCTGCAACTTTCACCTGTGCCCACATTGCCTTTTCTTTCAGCTTTCTCTGCTTTGCCTCAATTTCATCACTGAAGTATTTTGCATGTCTTAAGATTTCATCAATCTTTTTACTCTGCCAGTCAACTGTGTGTTCACGAATCCTTTCACTGATTTCAGGTCTCAAGCCATATACAAACCTGTATACAAAATGACTCAAATCCTTATCACCCAGGTGTTCATCTCCACTGAACTGTTTAAAAGCCAGTATCAGCCTTTCATAAAAAGCATGAACTGATTCTTTCGCTTCCTGATCTATCTTAACCCAATCTGTCTCTTTCGGGGGTACCTTATTTTTCAGGAACACAATAACCTGTTCATACTTCCTCATGACCTCCGGGTCTGGAGCTCCTGTTTTCGGGTCTCTTGGATACTCCTTAGCAGGCCAATCTACAACTATTTTACACTCTGCCCACAAGTCTGCTGGAACAATTATATCAAACAGACTATTCAGGTCAATCCACAGCACTTTTGACAATTTCACAAACCTATCTACCTGCCTATACCACTCGACGGGCTTTTCTCTCAGTCGAGGGAAATCATTCGTAAATGACAAAATATCCTGTCTAGTCCATGGAACATGTACATATCCTCCTCCAGGAATCTCTCTCATAGGATAAGCATCCACTGTTTTTTCTTTTTCTCTCATAGGGAAAGCTGAATAAGTCCTGTCCACTGAATCTTCCCTTTTCTTGCACCATCTATCCTTCCACTTTTCCACATCACCCCATTTTCGCAATAAGGCAATCATTTCCTTAATCTGCCCTGTTCTGCCAACACCATTTAGATTTTCAATGTCTTTATCCGTGAAATCCATCCTGTAAGACTTCTGCAAAGCTTTCACCTTATCCATGTCAACTCCTAGTTCACTCGCTATTGCTTTTAACCTGTCATGTGTACTCTTAGCCCTCCAGGTGATACTCTTTCACATGAATAACAACTCTCCATCATGATGGTTCTTTAATATTTCTGTTGGAATTGTTCCTGCAATAAGCTCCTCCAATTCTATGCGCAACCTGGCTACATCAATTGCCTGTGAATCTTTATCCTTCTTTTGAAGAACTTTCAACCAATCATTCAAATCCTCAGCTGTTATTTCTGTAGACTTTTTCACTGCACCCACTTGTTCTGCCATCCTCTGTGGTTCCAAAATTGATCCTCCTAAACAACCAGCATTCAATCCTGTATTAGGCTGTACATCTGATCCTCCACTACATATGTCATGTCTTGACTGTCTCAAATTATTTTCTCCCGTCCTCATTCCTGATTCCTCCAAAGAACAAGAACCAACCAAACCATTTCCAACATAGGGAACTGTCAAACCATTTTCACCCATTCTTTGCTTATCAAAAATAGGCACAACCGGACCTATGGTTACCGGCACTGTAACAGCTTCTAGATTTTTCGTCAGCTCAGATGTAGTTCTGGCTAATTCTCTTGTTTTCTCATCACCGATTCGATTCTCTCTCTCTCGCTCTCTCTCTCTTTCCCTTTCCGTGAAAGAGCTACCACTTTTCAGATCAGGTGTCACAATTTCTGTTTTAATAATTCGCAAAGTATCTCTGATAGGAGTAGCAACTGGCGTTCTCTCTTCTGGTTCTGGTCTATATGGAGGTGGTCTCTTGTAAATCATGTCATCCAAGACCTCATCTTCATAATCATTAGCCCCATACCTTCTCACTTCTGCATCAGGCACCTTTTCCGTACCCTTCCTCTCTTCCTTTTCTTCAACTGTCCTCATAGGATACAATCCCTCTGACATACTAGCATCTCGACATCTCTTCATTCGATCATGATGAGTTTCACGATCATATTTCCTCCCGAAAATATACCTATAATTGCCTCCACTCCTCTGCTTTTCTCGCTCATGTACCTCATCTTCCCATTCTACCAACGCTTCGAACTGTGTCGGCCTTGGTCTAGGCTCTAGACACATCATTTTTTCCCGTAAATTTCTCAACACGGGCAGATTAAATGAACCATGTTCCGGGAACGCTAAAACACCATCCTCCTTAGTGTACTTAGCCCAGTTATTTAACCATATACAGGTATGATACCCATATTTCGCAACCATAAAGGATGCAGGAGTTCTTGTCGGAGGTAGCAATTCACCTTCTCTAGTTATTATGTTCTTATCCTTGTCGAACCACCTTTTAATTTTACTAAACAAGGATTTCTTTTTCTTTTCCTCCGTTTGGTAATACATTTTAGCGTTTACCACTATTCTCTAGTCCCTTCCGCAACTGTACGATCTTTTGTCCAATAACAGCGCGACTCACACCAACGCACCAATCCTGGAGCGTCTACGTCACACTGTACTCCTTCCAATCCCTGCGCGGCTCACACCAACGCACCAATCACAGCGCGAGCACTGTTCTAATCCACTGTCCAATCACAGCGCGGTCTGTCTCTGACTCCCTGACGTCAGTAGTCGCTGCAGACGCTTCTGCTCTTGTCTCCTGTCACTCGTCTACCCCTCCTTTACAAAACCTTCTCAGTAGACTTCGTGTCAGATTCTACAAGATCTATTAGTTACAACATATAAACATCTCCATTGTCTGCTTCGCTAACCATAGAATAGTAAAGAAAATTCTTTCTCAAAAGAATCCCACTTCTCTCTAGAACAGCGCTTACCTCTGCTCCACTACGGAATTATTACTTTCGTTGACACAGTAGCACATCCCTCTACTCTGCCCTTCCAACATGCATCCATTAACTGTTTCCTCCAGGAATGCTCCAAAGAGTCTCACAATCAACTAAATGCTCATACATTCACGCACTTTCATACCAGAAAATGTAGTACATTCACACAGAATCCTGCCTTTCCCGAGATTAGCGAACAGTCTGTCCCACTACAGAATTATAACACACGTTAACCAAGCAGCGCTTACCTCTGCCCAGTCCTTCAAACAAGCTCAGAGAATGCCTATTACTTCTCCAGCAGTAAGCTTTAACGGCAAACCTTACGGATCCCTGGGACTTAAGACCAGAGTTTCACAGATAACCTTCACTACCATACACACTCCGTTTATACCGAAAATATGTCCCTAATAGTAACACACGACGATGTAACTGATTCCGAACCCAGACAATGTGACGCGCAACTTCAATTGTCACACGTTTTTCCTGCATACATACAGGTAATTCCAACAATTCCGTCTTTCCCGAGAGCAGCACTCACTTCCCTCTGCCCTACTACGGAACTGTCACCAGCTCCCCACGTTCCAGAAGCCGTACACACTACATAAAACTCAATACGACGACTTCAACATATAGTATTAGTACATATACCAACATCAATCAATAAATCAATAAATCAAAAGCCTATGTACAAGCAATCTATCTGATCAAGACAATAATCTAACCATCATACTGCTACCAGGAAACTGCTGCAGATCGGCGCATATAAATTCTCCCTACTTCCATGGACAGAGTAAATCCACAGTCACACGCACATACACTCATCATACGCTAGGGCCCATCACACTAACATTCATTCTATTACTCTATCCACACTGAATATATAGGAGAAATCCTAAACCATATGCATCTAAGGCGAGGTCAATGCAACCTAAAGAAATTGTCTTGAGTCATGATTTTAAACAAAGGAAATACATTTGGAACTCAATAAGTGACAAAGAAATAACCACCCGACACTGGAATTCAAACAAAGGATTGTTTATCTAAATTAGTTCAAAGGAAAATCAATCATTAGCAAAATCATTATTCTCATAGTTACCTATTCTAGCTAAATGGGTCAGGACAGGTCTCTCAGTAAAGACTCCCGAGTCGCCGTCCTCTCAATCAGCATCGATCCTCTCGAGCATAGGTTCAAGAAGAAGTGGCCTCAATCGGAACAGACCCTTTCTAGTCTAGTAATATTTATAGGGAAAATAACAATTTGAAAGTAACAAACAATCTCTAAACGTCCGTTGAGCCATTGAGCAGAGCGAGCAGGAAAGGATGTTGTTTTGCAACATTTAGAAAAACATTCGCTCACAAAAATCACAAAAATAAAAACACGGAAGAAGGAAGCTCAAACTAGAAAACGATACAAACGATACATCCATGAATGCTCTTCCTCGTAACCATAGTGAAGCCACCGCAAGTTTATCAGAGTTCATTGTGGCTTTATTCTTTTCCAAGGGCAATTGGCAGCGAGCCTGGAGCTGCTGTCCTCACGGAAACTTTTAATACAGACAGAGGCTGTGGTCAGGTGACTTCCAACCATGTTCAGCGAGGCCTCTTGTCAAATTTCAATCACTCGAGTGCAGGCTGTAAATAGCGGCCATCTTGGATTAGGCCAAAACGTACCATCTTAATTAAAAGAAATACAAAACAACTTTAATACATTGTAATGATAATACAGTGTTAATACCCACTAATACCCTTATGTGTATGCAATTATCTAGCCTTCTGCGACACAAAGAAGCATTAAAGCACGTTATTTTAAAGCGTTTGCGCTTAAACAAATAACAAAATAGCACTTTTGCGACACTTATTTAATTAATTTGCACACCAACTTAGTTCACGTATTAATTAAAGCAACATAAAATGCATTCCCACGTGTAATTTCTCTCATTAGTAATGTTGATTAGTCAAGAACTTTAACAAAATTAGTAATTAATGATTAATTATCAGTAATTTTAATCATGACATACAAACAAACTGGAGTTTAAATCTCAATACATTTTCAATAGAAAACCCTGCTCCAGCAGCAGCACATCAGACCATGCATGGCAGGAGGGAGGAGGCTAGTCCATGGATTCAGACAACAGAGGATAGGGAGGAGGTGGATGGGTCAGCAAGCTAACTGTTCGGACTACTTAAAATATGAACAAGTATGCAGAATAATCTCACTTTTATTCAGGAAGAAGAGGACGTTTGTGACTGTGACTCCGGGCTCACTTGGCAGAAACACCCCCTGACCCTCGACCCCCCATCGCAAAATGTAATGCCCGTGAAAAGGGTAGGTGGACCCAGTGTTATATAGAACATAGTCCTGAGAGCACGATTGAAAATGAAAACTAGATATAGTATATGGTATAAACTATGCACCAAAAAGTGTGATATAAGATGAACCGGGGCGTGAAATATAATATGCAATACATTGTGTGCAATGACAGATTCATTGGAGAGCGCGAGATAGCACAGGCACTAGCGCGTGCTATGCGATATGCGCCTTGGAGTGTAATATGCACTGGGCAGTGTAGTGTAACCTAACTAGTCTCTAAAGTTGTAATATAAAATATGTGCTGGGGAGTGTAACGTTGCATATGCACTGTGACAAAGATATGGATCCCAGATTGTAATATTTATGGCATAGCGCTGTGCGTTATAACATAGGCATCGAGGAAGGCACGTTAGATGGGGCAATATAACCCGTGCAAAGGCAAGTGTGGCATGACATATTCACGGGGTGGTGTTACAGTGCACATGGGCTAGAGAGTGTCATAGGATACGCACTAGCTGGTGGAATACAACACAGAGGTGTGAGGCACTCGGCGGGCACTGGTGGGTGTAACACAGCATTGGGCTCAGCCAGGAGCACGCTGTGACTCTCAAGTGAGGTTCGTCTCCTTTCCAGAGAGTAAAATAAAAAGTATTACACATCCGACGGTGGATGTGTGTTTTATTAACCGTGAGGGGGGTTTCTTGCATAATTTGGTCGAATTTTTGTCGAATCCCCTTTGAATGGCTTCGTGTGTGTGTGTATTAAATGTGCCCGTCAATAGCTACCCATGTTTGTCATCAGTGATGTCATTTGAGATGTCATCAGTGATGTCATGAGTGATGTCACTGACCATGTCATGAGTGAAGTAATATGTGACGTCATCAGCAGTGCATTGCGGGCGCGCGAGTTATAGTTAGCTGAACTAACTATAACGGGGGAATTTCAATTGTTTTGTACGAGTGAAAAGTCCAGCTAACTATAACACCCCTGAAACCTATGTTTTTTTCAGTGAATTTCTAAGGTTTTTTAAATGCTAATTCCTAACTATAACATGCCTGAAACCTATGTTTTTTTCAGTGAATATATATGTATATATATATATATATATATATATATATATATATATAATATATATATATATCAGAAGAACTGCTTTTTGCCTCCCACCGATGTCTTTTCAGCAAAGCAGACACGGACCCATAATTGCGTGCTTAGAGTTGCATTTTAATGTCAGCCATTACGCGTTTCAGTCCTCTGCGGACCTTGATCACATGACAATGCTGTAAGTTTCCATAGACCATTTAAAGTGCTACACTTAGACACGTGACTAATGATGTGCAATAGAACTGAAAGAAATATTCGCAGGTTTTCATTTCAACAGTCAAACCTCCATTTTTTCCATCGGGGAAAGAAAACAATTACCATATATTTTTTACGTGCCCGAAATACCTTTACAATCAATAGAATAGTCACCATTGATGAAGTATTAATAAATAACCTTCAAAAAATGTTCAACATTAAATAAATAATGATATTATTAGAACCATGTATAAAAACGTTTTAAATACATATCAAATTTTAAAAAGGTTTCTAAAAGAGGCATTTATATGTAAAACATATAAACGTGGTAATTGAATGTATGTGTATATATATGTATGTGTGTGTGTGTATGTATATATGTGTGTGTGTGTGTGTGTATACATATATATATATATAAATGAATGAAACAAGCATGGTTGGTGTGGCCTGCCTCGCGTTGCGGAGAAACATGTGCGTCCTGTGGCATATATATATATATTCAATGAAAAAACCATAGGTTTCACACACGTTATAGTTAGGAATTAGCATTTAAAAAACCTTAGAAATTCAATGAAAAAACCAAAGGTTTCACACACGTTATAGTTAGCTGGACATTTTACTCGTAAAAAACCATTGAAATTCCCCCGTTATAGTTAGTTAAGCTAACTATAACTCGCGCGCCCGCAATGCACTGCTGATGACGTCACATATTACATCACTCATGACATGGTCAGTGACATCACTCATGACATCACTGATGACATCTCAAATGACATCACTGATGACATCACTGATGACATCATCCCGTGAATGTGTGTTTTTCTGAAAATTAAATATGTTTTATATATGTATATCTCAAGGTCGATGGAAGAATAAATGGGTATATAAGTGTCTAAATGGATGATTTGTTTTTGAAAAATTGATTGTGTAACTGACTGATTAGGTGTATCATAGTGAATACATGGCTTAGTGAGTAATGTTTAAATATGTATATATCTGTATCAGTCTTTCACTTTGTGTATAAGTGGCTGCATGGGTTGGTGAGCAGCTACATGAGTGTTTATATAGGTTATTAGTTGGTTTTTTGGGTATCAGTATAAGTGTCTGATGTCTGTATGGTTCGATGGGGGGTATTACGTAGTGCATAGGTGCATGAATGAGTGACTCACTGTTTGTATGTGTTGAAGATAGTATGTGTGCAGGACTGCATGGGTCGATGAGTGTGTGTATGGGTGTGTTAGTGAGTGAATGACTGTCTCTACAGTGTTTTTATGAGTAACTACATATGTTTTAAACTAGTATATGTGACTATTGGTGTATATAAGTGAGTATATGTGAGAGTGAGAGATTGAAAGAGTTCCTGTATGAATAAGTATGTGTTTCTATAAGTGATTGTTTAAAAGAGTAAGTATGTGTAAGTTTTTGTCGAAGTAAGTGTGGTGGTGTGTGTATAACTGTATATGCAAGTAAATGGATGTTTAATTCTTTATTAGCATGAGTGACTATGTGTGTGAGTAACTCTACGGATGAGTGGCATTGTGTAACAGGATGTATAGGTGTATGAGTACATATGATGAGTGAGTACATGTATGAGTGACTGTATAGGACTGTTGGTGAATGAGTGGATGTGTATGTGGATCTTAGAATTACTGAAGAGGTTGTTGTAACTGGTATTGGTATGTCCATTGTTTTGAAAAGTTTAGTCTCTATTTATGAATGTGTGTATCAAAGGTTATATTAGGGTGAGAGGAGGTCTGCCACTCTATCACAAGGATGATGTCATCAGTGATGTCATCAGTGATGTCATTTGAGATGTCATCAGTGATGTCATGAGTGATGTCACTGACCATGTCATGAGTGATGTAATATGTGACGTCATCAGCAGTGCATTGCGGGCGCGCGAGTTATAGTTAGCTTAACTAACTATAACGGGGGAATTTCAATGGTTTTTTACGAGTAAAATGTCCAGCTAACTATAACGTGTGTGAAACCTTTGGTTTTTTCATTGAATTTCTAAGGTTTTTTAAATGCTAATTCCTAACTATAACGTGTGTGAAACCTATGGTTTTTTCATTGAATTAGCAAGGTTTTTTAAATGCTAATTCCTAACTATAACGTGTGTGAAACCCATGGTTTTTTCAGTGAATTTGCAAGGTTTTTTAAATGTTATTTTTTTTTTTTTCTTCTATTTTTTTTAACATATTTTTAATTTAATGTTCTAACCTTTTATAAAGACTATGGTTTAATTTTTAAAATTCTTTAATATGTTTTTTTAAATATATTTCATAAAATATACATGTTATAATTTTTTCCAGTACATTTTTTCCTTTTTTTTTTAGTACGCGTACCGTAAGCTTACGGTAAGCGTACGGTTTACGCAACGCCCGTAATTTTTCTACGCTGTTTGCGTATAGTTACGCAATTTGAGTAGCCGCGCGTACTCCGCGTGGGACGCGTACGCGTGAACGCTACACGCGCACGTTACGCGGAAGTGTCGGGTAGTGACTGTTATGCGCTTGCGCGCAAGCGCGTGTCTTTTTTACGCGCATGCGCACTTTTGCCGTAAGCGTACCGTAAGCGTACCGTAAGCGTACGGTAGGTCATGTGATCATGAAACACAACTTTTGATTGGTTGAAACTACTTTCAGTTCTAGAACTCTCCTACACCACACCCATTCCCCTCATTTCTGCTTGTGATCCCTTAGGAGAAGGAGCTGGGTTGTCTTTGTGATACGATGGCAGAACAGCAGAGCTCTTCTGAGAGTGAGGCTAGCACTAGCAGCACTACCTTGAGGCAGAGAGCGAGGAAACAAAAGACTTCTTATGTATGGGATTTTTTTACTTTTCCTGAAGGCCAGCAAAAGGTAAATGCACCCTTAGTAACTTGTAAGCTGTGTAAGCGTGTACTTTCAAGAGGTAATCCTGACAGGAAGTATTCCTTTGGGAATCATACCATGATGAGGCACCTCAGGGATGTACACAGAAGGACACATGCTCGACTTTTTGGAGGTAACCCTTCAGAAAGTCAACCAAGCACATCCACAGCAGCTCAGCCTGGACCATCATCTGCAGGGCTGACTCCTTCTTCTGCAGGTCAGGTGAGCCCTTCATCTGTGGGGGGAGCATCTCCTTTTGCTGGCCCTCTGGAAATTAACCCTCGATTTCTGAGGGTTGATATTCGATGTGCCTCTTGTCATGATCTAATTTGTCATAGGGAGACCAGTGTTTCCCTAGTGAACCTCAAAATAGATCAGCACACTTGTCACAGAGACTAATTTTCCCATTCTTTCTTTCCTCTCTCCCTGCATGAACACAACGGCTCTTTTAAGAGCCAACCTTATCTTTCATCTTTTTTTTATAGATGTTTTTAAAAACTTTTTTTTTTTTTTTACCGTACGCGTACGGTGCGCGTAATTTTTTTTTTTTTTTTTTTAAAATACTAAAAATCAATAATCACATTACAAGGACTTTGAAACACTACAATTATTATTATTGACTTACCATACCCACTCAAAAAAATATTTATTCATTTGTTTTTTTTAAAAAAAATTGCTTTAAAAATGGTTCTAGTTTTCGAAAATTTTCTATATCAATCTGAAAAAAAAGAAAAAAGTATTAATATTTTTTAAACATTTTAAAATACAGTACTCGTATTTACATATTTACCAAAAAATATTTTTGCCTTATTTTTGCTGTTTTCAGAATATATTGCATTTCACTTTAAATTGTGAAAGCAATTGCATTCATCATTTAACAGCGGGCAAAAAAAAAATAACAATCTCAAAGATTGTATTAAAAAAGCCCAGAATCTCTTCTCACTTAAACTTAACATTACAGAAATGCATAATATTCTAAAAAAATATCATCAAAAAACAATACTTATTTCTTTAAAATACCGTCTGATATTTTTGTTTCAGAAGTATAATCACAATATTATATCTCAAATAACTCCACAATACATCTGATTCCATTTCCTTTAGGCCAAATAGTAATTTAAAAAAATTTTTGGGATTAAATTTCCAACGGTAATCCAATAAAATTCTAAAGTTTAATTTGTCCAGATCTCACCGATTCTCTGTAACATTTTGGTTCAAGAATTTTTTTTTAATAATTTAATAAGTCCACAATAGAATTGGTTACTTTTCCGCATGGCCAAATAGTAATTTTTAAAATCATTTTTGAAAAAATTTCCAATGGCACTCCAATAACACTCCAAAATTTAAATTGTGCAGATGTTACCGATTATCTCTAAATTATTGGTTTTTGTAAGTTTCATTAAAAATTAAAAAAGTCCACATTACAATTGGTTATCTTTCCATTAGGCCAAATGATAATTTAAAAAATCTTTTTTTTAGAAAATTCCAATGGTAATCCAGTAAAATGGTAAAATTATTTTGTCCAGATCTTGCCAAGTCTCTCTAAAATTTAGGTTTCAGGAAGATTAGATAGGAATTTGCTAAATCAAAAGGCAAACGTTGTTTGAAAATCAATTGGGAATCATTACACAGTGTCCAGCCTTTTTCACATTTAAGATAAACTGTGTAATGTCCAGAAGTAACAGTAGGTCCATCATGGAAAATTATTGCAACAGTTACAAAAGTTTTTCCTGAAATTGATAATTGCTGTCCTGTAAACTTCTTTATTAAAGTATCCAATTTTGAACCATCAGCTCTACATCGTTGCATCATTAAAATTACATACTGTCCGTATTCCTTTAAAATTAATGTTGAAAACATGTCAGATTTACACTCACCGCATTTCATGCTATGATTAGCATCTTTAACTAATTTTGCAAAAGTGACTGTTTTACTCTCTGGCAATGTTAAATAAATAAACCTTTCATTATCAACATTAGAGCCACATATATTATAACAGTTTTCACAACTATGTTCCCATTTATAAGAGAGACCAAATACATTTTCAATGGGAACCCCTTCTTCTTCCAGTACCTGAAGAAAATACATCAATAATTCCTGTGCATCTTGCTGTACATTTTGAGAAAACTGTGTTCGTCCTGAACATATATCTAAAAGTTTTCTAATTTCAGTAGCACTTTCTATTTGAGTTTTATCTTTACTCAGCTTTTGAAAAAGGAGACTCAGCTCAGAACAGAATCTTTGTCCCTGATTTACTATTATCTGCTCTTGCAAACTTTCCAGATAAAATGCAACATTCAGCACTACATTTGCGTAGCAGTTGACACCAGAGCTATTTTCAAAATGACATCCTACAACCTGTTCTTCATTTTCCTTTTTCTTTTTGCTTGCAATTACATCACTCCTCTTTTTTTTCCTCTTCTCTACATCTTCATTACAGATATTCTCATTTTTTCTTTTACGAGAAACTACACGTTTCTCCAACACAGGATACTGACCTAAATGAGGAGCATAGCTTCTTCTTAATCTATTATACTCCTTTACACAGTTTGTATCAGCACTAACTTTTGAATCATCAAAGTCTATCATGAATAAACCTGATAATGTTTTCACTCGTGACAAAGCAACATATGCCATACCTTCTTTGAACACAGTTGAACCAATGTTCACAAATGCACAATCTACAGTCAATCCTTGAGACTTGTGAATAGTTACAGCATATGCTAGAGAAAACGGAAACTGCATCCTACGTACATATAAGTCTTTCACAAGCATGAAACGAACTGTACAACGACAAATATCTTTAACTTCTTCTATCTGATCAAATTTAATTTTTAAACATTCAATTCCATCTTTTTTCTGATAATTAATAAAACCCACAACTCTTCCCATAGCTCCATTAACTAAACCTTTTTCAACATCCAAATTTCTTCTTAAAAATACTCTACAGTTCATGCAAACATATAGATTTTTTTCTAATCCAGCTGTTTTGGAGATGTTCTTCTCTAGTGAGTCCAATTTATTTTTCAGTTTGCCTGTTACTGTGACAGTAATTCTTCCATCCTCAATTTTGTCCACTGCTTCCAATTTCCTGATCTCTTCCTTTTCCAATTTCAAAAGCTCCTCATTAAATATTGAGCATTCACGTAGAGTTGGCATTAAGCAGATGACACTTTTGTTTTCTGCAATGTTCTTGTATATTTTCTCTGCAACTATTTCTTCCTTTGGAAATAAATTATGTAGCAGCCGACTCTGTAATGCTTTTTTGCCAACTTCTGTGAGTAGTCCAATTCTGATATCTTTCAGAATACTTCCATATTCTTCATCGCTTGCTTGCCTCATATTAGTAGTAAGTTCCTTGTACTCAAAGAAGGACCAAATATTTGTATTTCCGATGCTTCCCAATGACTTCTTCGTGTCTTCATGTGTGACAGTACTAAACACTGGTTGTCCTTTAACTGGAGTAAGTTGCAAAAGATCTCCAAAAACTATGACGTGTTTTCCACCAAATAACATGTCATAGTCTGTCTTCAAAATTTGCTGCATTCTTAAATGCACAAAGGCAAGCATTAAGTTTGATACCATGCTCACCTCATCAATAATGAGAACTTGCATCTTCTTCAATACTCTTGAAACTTCCAAGGATGCTTCTCCAGTTAGCTTGTTGTATTGTATTTTATTCTCATGCTCCACTGGTAACATTAGCAAACGATGTAAAGTGATTCCTTTTATGTTATATGCTGCTAACCCAGTTGGAGCAGTAACCACACAAGACAAAGTAGAATCTGTTTTTTGCTGTAGGTAGCTTCTGATGACTTTTATAAGGAAACTTTTTCCAGTTCCAGCTTGTCCGCTTACATACATCCTGATTGGATGAAATGATGTGCATGAGCACTCTTTTTTTTCATGTAGAAATCCGTGTTCAATTTTGTTTCTGATCTCTTCATAAATTTGTTGCTGCTCTTGATTCAGTTGTCTTTCCAAATTTTCTAAGTCTATAAATTCTTCTTGAGCTTGATTCATAGCCGTTTCCACTTCATTCATGGCTATTGATGCTTCATTTTCAATGATTGGTTGTCCTAGGGGATCTTGACTGAGTGTTCCTGAACTTTGGCTGTCCTGAGAACTGTCTCTAGCTATTTCTGCTGCAATTGTAGTTTCCTGTTCAATTTCTTCATTTAACATTTGCAGATAACTTGAGAATGTACTGCATTGTATGCTGTCTTTGCAAGCATTAAAAGAATCTTCATAGCTTTGAAATTCTCCCAGTAGTTCATCCTCTGTACGCCATGGTTTAAACAACTGTAAAAGAGCCAAGTAGTAAAATTCCTTCTTGTCAGTAGTGTCGCAACTCAGCTTCCTGTGATTTATCAAACTTCCTTTTGTTTGCTTCACCAAAAATACTTCCTCACCAACGACTTTATATTTTCCATTGTTGATGTCTTCTGCGGCTTTCCGTGAATAAATGTAGTTCTGCAGCACTTCATAGAGACACATGTTCTCCAGATGTTGACTTCTCTTGGGATAATATGTGTCCAACATGTTTGATTTCAAAATATCTGTACTTTCTGGGTCATTCTCGGCCAAATATTCAATTTCTCCAACAGATTTCAGTACCCGATTTCTCATTGCTGCAAGGCCTAAACTTGCCCAAATTATTCTTCTTGACTTCGAGTAGAGACTTGCAGAAGATAACCTATCTGAACATTCGTAGGATCCAATTTCTCGATGCGATAACATCTTCAAACTGAAACTGTACAGCTTCTTACTGACAGTCTTCTCGTGAGAAATCTCTTCCCACATTTCCTTCAATTCTGTTTTTTCTGATTTCGTAATGTAAGACGTTACATATCGAGCAACAGCAATGGAATTGTCAGCTACATACTGTATATCCATGTTAGCGTTCCACATGGATAAAATGACTGGGTTGTAGTCATTTATATTTTTGGATTCTTCTTTTCTTTTTAGGTTGTAGGTATTCTTAGGTGATTTCCTTGTGATAGTATGTCTCACAGCTGACATAAAACTGTTGACTCTTCCATTTGAAAGAACAGGTCTAGGAAATCCAAATCGACACTTAGTGTAGTATTTATCTTTGCTCTTGTATTTCCGTCGACAGTATTTTCCACACCGATGACTTTGGAAACGTAAAACTTGCTCCTTTAACTTTTTCTCTTCTGTGCTTTTTGGTATAGCACATGTTGCATATTCTTCAATGAAAGATAACACTGCTTCATCAGTATCTGTTCCAAACTTTGGGGCATCCTTGATCCACAACAGCATATGAATATGAGGAGCACCTCTTGCCTGGTACTCTTTTCTCCAAAAGAAATCTACTACTTCTCCAAGAGGTGGATTTTTTTATTGCAGATGAAGGACATCATAGCCTCAAATCTATGATTGAAATATCTGCAAACATTAACCGGATCCAATGAGCACAGTTCTCCTGCTGTCTTGTATTCAATGTTTTGAATGTTTGAATTTGCCTCTCGTAGAAAATCCAGTAAATCATCCCAAGCGTACTCCGCACAGCTTAGGGTAACGAACCATGTTGGTGTTCCTAAATTCCGTAACATGCATTTTAGTTCACCATGGCGTCGGTACCAATATTCATTTGTCCCACGCTGACAAGCCATCAGATTGATCAGTTGTGTTTCCAAATGATCATCTCGGTGCTGCACTTTCTCCATAAAATCCTTAGCAGACACATTTTGTAAATGTACTCCACTTTTTAAAATGTGATTTACTGCATAAGACAGTGCAGACAAGTCGCTTTCAAATAAAAGATGGAACAAATAAGGAATACTTTGTCGAAATCTTGGATCTTCAGCATATAGTCTTGTAGTCCGATACTCAGAAGCTGGAATCTGTTCTGGACGTTCATCGTATCGTCCTCCTTTTCCTTTAGGAAACAGCTGGGGAAAACATCGAGCTTCCAAGCTCTCCTCCCATACACTCACGGGAGTTCCTTTTGCTTTCTTCATCTGAAAGAGATCAATATTATCTCCCATAACTTCTTTTGAATGAAGAGGATGTATGCTAAAATGTTCATAAATTTCTTCTTCCTTTGACTTGTCCACTTTTTCAATTTGTCCAGTTGGTGTTTCTGTGTCTTCTTGTAAATCTTCTTCTTCTTCTTCTTCTATATAAATTGATTCATACCATTTGTTATTCCTTTTCAAATACAAATTTGCTCTTTGTACTTTCCGCACATCTACCAGCTCCTGCCAAATCTTCTTATTCTTTGTAGGTACACCATTAACCAGAATAATTAATGGTTCAGTTTCCAAAGTATCCGCATCAATAGTTTCCATATTTTTTTTCAAATCCAAGGGCAAATACACCACTCTTCCTTTTAAACCTCTCAGTAAATCAGAAGGAGGTAATTTACCAGTTTTGGGCTCCATACGTACTATGGTCTGGAACGGATGAACACATTGAATGAGTATAGACTCATATGTATTTAATTCAGAAAGTTCAGCAGGAATAGCATCCAATTCTAAATTATTATGTACAGCTCTGGTCGGCATTCTATTTTCCTCTAACTTGTTGTAACAGTATTTACAAATACGCTGATCTTCACCCAAATCAAAACAATTTTCTAGAAATATATATGTGGCAAAATCCTTCCACTTATAATTATCTTCATTTTCACTCTTTCTGTAGAGATCAACATTCCTAGTTTGTTTTCTATAATGAGTTCTGCGGCAACAAATACAAGTAAAATTTGGTCTTTCATTAGAGACTATTGCAAATTTTGTTATATGATCATTAAATGTGTTACTTACAGAGGGTTCTACATTCTCTTCCACTTCTTCCTCATTTACTGTGTCCTTCTCTGCACTGTTTTGTTCAGGACCAAAGTAACAAAACTGAATTTCATCAACAACCTTCTCTACATCTGATACCGTTCCTCGGAACAGAGCCCTATTCAATTCATTTAACTTTATTGCTGGACTCTTGGCAAAATACAACCGTCTCACAAACTTTCTCATTTCAGTATGATGAACAGCCAGCATCCTAAAATGATGGAAAACACTATTGCACACTTTTCTAGATAGACAAGCCAGAGAATGACCCTGCAAACCAGTATTCTCTCTCACTCTGCATGGATCCAGACTTTGAAGCACCTTAATCTTCTGTTTTATACTTTTTTTACTATAATCTCTTAGAAACTCTCGAAATTTGTCAATAGATTCCTGACGCACAGTGCAAATACTACTACAATTCCAAGTGTACACTGGGGCTTTAGGACGTCTCCCCATAGTCTCATCTGCCATCACTTGTACCTCATCTCTTGGAACCATTATCTCCTTCTCCATTATGCAACCATTTTTTACTTCGTAAGAACGACCTCTGGTGTCAACTGCATGCAGCAAACTATTACTTTGAAAATAGCTCTCTTCATTAAAAAAAGGTTCACTACTTGAACTATGCATCCACTTTCCTAAAAACACTTTACAAAAGTTTGTTCTGTTCACTACTCTTTTCCTTTTGCTATGTGATTTCAGTACATTAACCATTTTGTCTAATGTACGCATCCTATTCAAAATTAAAATGAATAGTTTCCTTTTTAATTCTAATGCCTTTGCTGCAATGGCTTCTATTTCTTTTTTTCTTTTATAAAACTTTGTCTTTTTCTTATATTTCTTCACATCCTTCATCAAATTGGACATAACTCTTCTCTGAAACATTTTTCTACGTATCTCTTTAAACGCTGTTTTTCTATTTATATAAATCTTTTCAGTTGCTGAAGGTATATTTGCATTAACTAAATTGTCAATTTTTTCCTCTCCTTTTTTGTTCAAAACATCCTTTCGAGTACAGACATTTTGTACATTTTTCATTCTTTTGAATATATTTTTTAGAAATTGTTTTTTTTGCTTACCAGAAGATTTTTTCTTTTTCCCAACATGAGCATCTTCTACTAACTTTGGTCCTCTAGTTGTCTTCAAATATAGGTTTTTTTTGTGCGTTTTTTGAACTCTGGATTTTGTAGGCATCTTAAATTTTGTCCACTGCTCTTCAGCAATACCTGAAAAAAACTAAAAAAAAAATCCTTTATTTTATTTAAATATATTACTTCATTTCTTTTCACAATAGTCACAAAACGTAATTTCTTTGCCAATTTGAATGCACACTTACTGCTCTTTTTTTTTGGCAAGTTAAGATCACTTTTACAGACTGACACATTATGAAACCACTTTTCAGATTTTTTTAAAAGCCCATGTCCAGACTGCTTTTTCAGACCACCACCATGTGTATCCTCGGTGACTGCCTACACTCCAGCAAGGGCAACCAGCCTTAGTGATGCTGAATGTATTTGCATTACAGACTGAAACCTGAAAACCCCACTCGCTTGTAAATACTGTGCATGATTATACATGGAAAGGAGCTGGGTGTGTGCTAAGAGTCTGCTTCTTCCCCCAAAAAATCGCTCCCCCTTTTTCCTACTAATGCAACTGTGAAATCACCAGAGCAAAACGCAATAAATCTCTGCCTGTAATTCCTATTTCCACACAGAGTCATGTTTTCACATTAGTCCCAAAACGAAATTTCTTTGCCAATTTGAAAGCACACTTACTGCTCTTTTTTTTTGGCAAGTGAAAATCACTTTTACAGACTGACACATTATGAAACCACTTTTCAGATTTTTTTTTAAAAGCCCATGTCCAGACTGCTTTTTCAGACCACCACCATGTGTATCCTCGGTGACTGCCTACACTCCAGCAAGGGCAACCAGCCTTAGTGATGCTGAATGTATTTGCATTACAGACTGAAACCTCAAAACCCCACTCGCTTGTAAATACTGTGCATGATTCCACATGGTAAGCAGCTGGGTGTGTGCTAAGAGTCTGCTTCTTCCCCCAAAAAATCGCTCCCCCTTTTTCCTACTAATGCAACTGTGAAATCACCAGAGCAAAACGCAATAAATCTCTGCCTGTAATTCCTATTTGCACACAGAGTCATGTTTTCACATTAGTCCCAAAACGAAATTTCTTTGCCAATTTGAATGCACACTTACTGCTCTTTTTTTTTGGCAAGTGAAAATCACTTTTACAGACTGACACATTATGAAACCACTTTTCAGATTTTTTTAAAAGCCCATGTCCAGACTGCTTTTTCAGACCACCACCATGTGTATCCTCGGTGACTGCCTACACTCCAGCAAGGGCAACCAGCCTTAGTGATGCTGAATTTATTTGCATTACAGACTGAAACCTCAAAACCCCACTCGCTTGTAAATACTGTGCATGATTATACATGGAAAGGAGCTGGGTGTGTGCTAAGAGTCTGCTTCTGCACCAAAAAAATCGCTCCCCCTTTTTCCTACTAATGCAACTGTGAAATCACCAGAGCAAAACGCAATAAATCTCTGCCTGTAATTCCTATTTGCACACAGAGGCATGTTTTCACATTAGTCCCAAAACGAAATTTCTTTGCCAATTTGAATGCACACTTACTGCTCTTTTTTTTTGGCAAGTGAAAATCACTTTTACAGACTGACACATTATGAAACCACTTTTCAGATTTTTTTAAAAGCCCATGTCCAGACTGCTTTTTCAGACCACCACCATGTGTATCCTCGGTGACTGCCTACACTCCAGCAAGGGCAACCAGCCTTAGTGATGCTGAATGTATTTGCATTACAGACTGAAACCTCAAAACCCCACTCGCTTCTAAATACTGTGCATGATTATACATGGAAAGGAGCTGGGTGTGTGCTAAGAGTCTGCTTCTTCCCCCAAAAAATCGCTCCCCCTTTTTCCTACTAATGCAACTGTGAAATCACCAGAGCAAAACGCAATAAATCTCTGCCTGTAATTCCTATTTGCACACAGAGTCATGTTTTCACATTAGTCCCAAAACGAAATTTCTTTGCCAATTTAAATGCACACTTACTGCTCTTTTTTTTGGCAAGTGAAAATCACTTTTACAGACTGACACATTATGAATCCACTTTTTAGATTTTTTAAATTGCACATGTCCAGACTGCTTTTTCAGACCACCACCATGTGTATCCTCGGTGACTGCCTACACTCCAGCAAGGGCAACCAGCCTTAGTGATGCTGAATGGATTTGCATTACAGACTGAAACCTGAAAACCCCACTCGCTTCTAAATACTGTGCATGATTATACATGGAAAGGAGCTGGGTGTGTGCTAAGAGTCTGCTTCTTCCCCCAAAAAATCGCTCCCCCTTTTTCCTACTAATGCAACTGTGAAATCACCAGAGCAAAACGCAATAAATCTCTGCCTGTAATTCCTATTTGCACACAGAGTCATGTTTTCACATTAGTCACAAAACGAAATTTCTTTGCCAATTTAAATGCACACTTACTGCTCTTTTTTTTTGGCAAGTGAAAATCACTTTTACAGACTGACACATTATGAATCCACTTTTTAGATTTTTTTAAAAAGCCCATGTCCAAACTGCTTTTTCAGACCACCACCATGTGTATCCTCGGTGACTGCCTACACTCCAGCAAGGGCAACCAGCCTTAGTGATGCTGAATGTATTTGCATTACTGACTGCAACCTCAAACCCTTAAAGTATTCCTTATTTTTACCAGTACACCTTAATTTATCATGAAAAAATTGTCCATATTATTTTACATGTTCCTCACATTTAAATTTCTCCCAAAACAGAAAATAATAAACACAACTTCTACAAAAGGAATTCCAATTCTATAATTCATTTCTTAATTTACCATATACATCCCCTCTCAAACTCTAAACTCACCTTTAAAATTAGTTAGTTGTGAAAGAAATGTGGCACTCAAACAGCAGATTATCAGAGCCAGGATCTCTGTTCTCTACACCTCTCTCCTCTCAGCAGAACCAGATAATGGCAAACTTTCCCTCTATTTTTCCACACATATACATGTAAGTTTCAAATCTCAGTGCTTCCCCCTTTTTTTCAAATGTAATCACACATTTCTATTGGTTGAAAACCAACCCTTTTCCAAAAGTACCCTGCCCCCAACTTGACTTCTGCCTAGTACCCTTCCCCCAACTTGACTTCTGCCTGCTACCATAGCAACAGCTCATGGAACACTGCTGTGTGGAGTTAGGTCAGAAGTTCGCCACACAATGTTTCAATTCCACAGAGCAAGAGTGCTTGACTTTTCAAACCTAACAGCAAATCCATAGTACTGTTCTTTGGTAACACATTTTTTTGTACCAATACAAAACATGCTTCTATTAATTTACACATACAGCCTAGTTTTTATTCTAGAATGGTATGAAACAGCCAATCAGTTCTTTTTGTTTTGAAAAAAATATGTATGCCTCCATTTCCAAACTGTCTTTCTTTTCATATTGCCATTCTACTGAAAGACACCTCCTGAGTGCATCCAGTTCTCCTTTGAAGATGTTCACAGTGTGGATTGTAGGGCACAGCTATGTCTTCTGGAGTGAAAAGTTTGCAGAGAAAACAGGTATGGTGAGAGACCTTGCTTTGCCAAATGTAGACATTAAATGGATTGGTCAGAGAGGGTTAAAGTGGCACCAATTGATGCCATTGGTGAAATCCTTCATGCAAATCCAACACCCTGACCTCATAATAGTGCACTGTGGTGGCAATGACCTAGGCACTTTGACTGGGGTAGGTCTGGAAATGCTTATGAAGGACACCTTTGCACAACTGTTTTCACTTTTCCCTAAAACTGCCTTTGTGTTTTCCAACATATGCCAAAGGCAAAAATGGAACTGGTCCAATCATTTCTGTCCGCAAATTGACAAAGCAAGAAAGCACGTCAACAAATCTGTTTCTGCTTTCCTCCGTGACTATGGTATGGGTGCCATTTACCACAACAACTTGCGTTATGACATGCAAGACATTTATAGAGGAGATGGTGTGCACTTCAATGATGAAGGGAACAGAGTCTTCCTCTTGAACCTTAGACTCTGCATCGGTACTTACTTGTAGGTACCACTTAAAAAATCACTTCATAAACACAACGGCTCTTTTTAGAGCCCCCTAATATCTAAACTCTTAAATCTGCATTTCATTTCTTTTTTAATTTTTTTTTTCTTCCGTACGCTTACCGTAAGCTTACCGTACGCGTACCCCGTGATTTTTTTTAAAATCAATAAATGTTTTCTTTGTACTTTTCTGTCCTTCTTTGACCCCCTCACAAATGTAAGGGGGTCTGTAACTCTCCTCCTTGCCCCCTTTTCTTGTTTTCACTCTTTTTTTTCTGAGTGAAACACACAAAATGGCGGCCGCCGCTTCCTGGTTTCGGCCGATTCGAATGTTTACTAAGATCTAACAGCCAATCAGAATCGCGCTCGCGCACGCCACCGTACGCGTACGGTAAGCTTACGGTAAGCGTACCGTAAGCTGGCTCAGATATATATATTGATTTAAATGCTATTTTCTCAGGACCTACTGAACAGATTTACACCAAACCTACAAAAGGCACTTCCTTGACCTAGGGACTACCTCTCTGCCAAATTTCTAGTAATTCTGTTCAGCCGTTCGGGCTGTAGCCCTGTCTAAAGGTCCTATGGAAAAATGCATGGGAAAAACGCGTTTTGGGACCCCCCTTTTATCTCAGCCCCCGCTTGACGAATCCCCCCGAGACTTTCAGGGTAGGAGCGGAGCGTAGCGCCCCACCTATTTTGAGAAATTCGCGAGGATTCGTCGACCGGCGCCAAAGTTATTCAAAATAGAATGTTGCGGATTTCCTATGGAAAAGGGGTCCTAACTATAACTACCTACTGGCGACCGCCAGTAGGTAATATCTACATATCTATCTATATCTATCTATATATATATATATATATATATATATATATATATATATATATATATATATATATATATATATATATATATATATATATATATATATATATATATATATTCACTGAAAAAACCATAGGTTTCACACATGTTATAGTTAGCGGAAATTTTAATCATAAAAAACCATTGAAATTCCCCCATTATAGTTAGTGCAGGCAACTATAACTCACGCAACCGCAATCCTCTGCTAATGACATATGTGTCTTTATGAAAAAAAAATATTTGTAATATATGTATAGCTAAAATTTAATGGAAGAAGACATGGGCAAATAAGTGTCTAAATACAGTATTAGCATCAGCAGAGGATTGCGGTTGCGTGAGTTATAGTTGCCTGCACTAACTATAACGGGGGAATTTCAATGGTTTTTTATGATTAAAATTTCCGCTAACTATAACATGTGTGAAACCTATGGTTTTTTCAGTGAATTTGCAAGGTTTTTTAAATGCTAATTCCTAACTATAACGTGTGTGAAACCTATGGTTTTTTCAGTGAATTTGTACGGTTTTTTAAATGCTAAGTTACTTTACGCCATTCGTGGCGTGCGCGCCCACTTAACGCAGTTCGTTCCGTGCGCGCAGGGTGCGCTTCGCGCACCGTGCGCGCACAGTGAGCCCACTTTACGCAGTTAGTGCCGTGCAGTGGGCATAAACAAATTCTGACATGCAGACTGAAACATGCACTTTGAATACCAGCAGCAGACTTCCCTGGTGAGCAGTAGTTTTACTACAGTGATCTAATGAGCAACTAGAGTGCTAACATTCAGAATTTATGGCAAATGTGTGACACATCTGAATGCCTTCTTGATGGAACCAAACTAAAAAGCTGAAAGTATTCCCACTGAGGAGACTGCAGTAAATGAGGAAATTAGGAAACTTCATAACAAATAAATCTCCCAAGATGGCCACCAGAGACAAATATAGAATGTTAGCAATCTAGTTGTTCATTGGGATACTGTTGAGAGACAGAGGCCAGGGGCACGGTCTCTGAAAATTGAAGGCAGGTAGGAGAGTGCAGAGGCAACAATTTGACCACACTGGGCAGGCAGGAAGGGCAGTGGCAGCACAACAGACTATGGAGGGCAGTGGAAAGGGGGGCAGGGGCAACAAACCAACAATACAGGACTGGCAAGAGAGGCTGTGGCAATATAATAGACCATTGTGGGCAGAAGGAAGAGGCAGTGGTAGTACAACCATACATGCCAACAGACCCGTTTCAGCCAGGAAACGTCCAATGTTTTTAAGCTCAAATGGGCTTTATTTGATCTGTCTCCTGTCTACAATCTCCTCTTTTTCAATGTAACTCAAAGGGGAAAATCAATACCCCAGTTTTTTTCAAAATCTCCCTCTTACCAAGTTCAAAATGTTTGCAAGTATGGTACATTGGATCATGGTAGGCAGGAGGAATTGGGGTAGGCACATGGAATCCGATAACAGGACAGGAGGGACATGGAGAGGTGCACCAAACTGACCCTACAGGGCAGGCATCAGGGTTTGCAGCAGCACAATACACCACACAGCGCATGCGGGACGGGAGTGCAGCACAACAATCCATAGAAAGCAATAGGGAGGGGACAGGACCATGCACATGGACAACAGAGAACAGAGGGGAAAGAGGCAATGGTAGCTAGCTGACCATAATGGACAGACAGGAGAGAAAGCTGCAGCATAACAGACCATAAAGGGCAGGCGGGACGGATCAGGGGCATTACAATGGAACAGACAAGTCAGGAGAGAGGGAATAAGGGTCTGCACATGGAAACAGAGGGCTGGGGGCAAGGGGGCAGGGCAGGAGCAGCAAGATGACCATGGAGGTCAGGCAGGATGGGCACTAGAAACAAGACACACCATGGAGAGCAACAATGAGACTATGATGGCATACACACAGACCATGGAGGGAAGGTGGGAGGGGGTCAGGGGCAGCTAGCTGACCACACAGGGAAGGTGGGAGGGGCCATGGCAGCACAGAAGACCATGCATGGCAAGCGGGAGGGTTAGTGGAAGCACAATGGCTATGATGGGCAAGAAGGAGGGTGCAGGGGCATGCACAAAGGACCATGGAGGATAGAAGGGAGGGTCAGGACCTGGGCACAGACAAGAGAGTTTAGGGGAAGGGGCCTCACAACAGACCGCGCGGGGCAGGCAGGAGGAGGAGTTGCAGCACAACAGACCAGGGAGGGCAGAAGGGTGTGGCACTAAAATGGACCATGGAGGACAGGAGGAAGGGGATAGGGGCATGGCATGTGGACAGGCAGGGTGGAGGTGGCAGGGCCAGGTTACAGTCATCTGACAATGCTAGGCAGGTGGGAGGGGAGTGGCAGCTCAACAAAACACTCAGAGTAGATAGGAGTGGCAGGTCCATGGAACATGGTGGGCAGAAAGGATGGAGCAGGGGCATGCACAAAGACATCGGAGGGCAGGGGGAAGGAGAATAGGGGCAGCAAGCTAAGCACAGAGGCTAAGCAGGAGGTCAATGATGGGCCATAGAATTGGGCAATGGAGGGCAGGAGGAGTGGACTGGTAAATCATGCTAAATGGAGGGCAGTGGCAGCACATCAGACCATGCATGGCAGGAGGGAGGAGACTAGTCCATGGATTCAGACAACAGAGGATAGGGAGGAGGTGGATGGGGCAGCAAGCTAACTGTTAAGAGAAGGTGGGTATTAGGAACTTTATTGTTTTTAAAATGTGTGTCTGTGCGAACTACTTAAAATATGAACAAGTATGCAGCATAATCTCACTTTTATTCAGGAAGAAGAGGACGTTTGTGACTATGACTCCGGGCTCACTTGGCAGAAACACCCCCTGACCCTCCACCCCCCATCGCAAAATGTAATGCCCGTGAAAAGGGTAGGTGGACGCAGTGTTATATAGAACATAGTCCTGAGAGCACGATTGAAAATGAAAACTAGATATAGCATAGATATAGTATATGATATAAACTATGCACCAAAAAGTGTGATATAAGATTAACCGGGGCGTGAAATATAATATGCAATACATTATGCGCAATGACAGATTCATTGGAGAGCACAGGCACTAGCGAGTGCTATGCGATATGCGCCTTGGAGTGTAATATACACAAGGCAGTGTTGTGTAACCTAACTAGTCTCTAAAGTTGTAATATAAAATATGTGTTGGGGATTGTAATGTTGCATATGCACTGTGACAAAGATATGGATCCCAGATTGTAATATGTATGGCATAGCGCTGTGCGTTATAACATAGGCATCGAGGAAGGCACGTTAGATGGGGCAATATAACCCGTGCGAAGGCAAGTGTAGCATGACATATTCACCTCCACCTGAGGCTTGATCACGGGATCAAGCCTCAGGTGGAGGTGAAACGCGTTGGGTGAAGGAGCAGTTTTGTTAATAAAGTGCCTTTGAATCTAAAGCACACGAGTGAGTGCATTCCTATACCACGAAGGGTGCTGTCGACTGGCAGCGCCTTTGTTCTTTATAAATAATTAAACCGACTGTTTCCTGTCGGAAGGATTGCACCGCCCTAAAAAGGGAGCGCCGGCGTCAATATTGGGAAACTCTGGAGGATATATATATATATATATATATATATATTCACTTAAAAAACCATAGGTTTCACACATGTTATAGTTAGCTGGGCATTTCACTCGTGAAAAACCATTGAAATTTCCACGTTATAGTTAGTGCAGGCAACTATAACTCACGCGACCGCAATCCTCTGCTGATGACGTCGGATATTACATCACTGATGACATATGTGTTTTTCTGGAAAAAAAAATATTTGTAATATATGTATAGCTAAAAATTAATGTTAGAAGACATGGGTAAATAAGTGTCTAAATACAGTATTAGCATCAACAGAGGATTGCGGTCGCGTGAGTTATAGTTGCCTGCACTAACTATAACGTGGAAATTTCAATGGTTTTTCACGAGTGAAATGCCCAGCTAACTATAACATGTGTGAAACCTATGGTTTTTTAAGTGAATTTGCAAGGTTTTTTAAATGCTAATTCCTAACTATAACGTGTGTGAAACCTATGGGTTTTTCATTGAATTTGTACGGTTTTTTAAATGCTAATTTATGTATTTATTTATTTATTTTTGTAAAGTTTTTTCTACCGTGCGCGTACGCTACGCGCACTCCGCGATTTTTCATAAAAAAATTAAAATACATTTTTGCCCTTGGGGGTCCTACTGGGACCCCCTGACCAAGGCTAGGGGGTCAGGAACTGTCCAGCCTGCCCCCTTTTCACGTTATCCACCTTTGTTTTTCAACCCCCTCAGACTGCGAGAGACAAAATGGCGGCCGACACTTCCTGGTTTCGACCGATTCGAATGTTTACTAAGATCTAACAACCAATCAGAATCGCGCTCGCACACGGCAGCGTGCGCATACGGTAAGCTTACGGTACGCCCTCGGAGCGTGCCTATAGATATATATATTGATTTAAATGCTATTTTCTCAGTAAATACTGAACAGATTTACACCAGGCACATCCCTGACCTGAGGACTACCTCTCTGCCAAATTTCAAGTAATTCTGTTCAGCCGTTCGGGCTGCAGCTTGGACTAAAGGTCCTATGGAAAAATGCATGGGGAAAACGCGTTTTGGGACCCCCCCCTTTTTCTCAGCCCCCGCTTGACGAATCCCCCCGAGACTTTCAGGGAAGGAGCGGAGCGGAGCGCCCCACCTATTTTGAAAATTTTGCGAGGATTCGTCAATCGGCGCCAAAGTTTTTCAAAATAGAATGTTGCGGATTTCCTATGGAAACACGGTCCTAACTATAACTATCTACTGGCGACCGCCAGTAGATAATATATATATATATATATATATATATATATATATATATATATATATATATATATATATATATATATTGAAAAGGTTTGCCATCTTGTGAGATGCACTCCCAGGAAGTAAGCAGACTCAGGAACTGAAGTGTTAAAACACATTGACCAGCAGTTTAATGTGACGCGTTTCAGGCTTGGCTTACGCCCTTCTTCAAAGCCAACTGCTCTCCAGGACAGCCAAACATTACTGCCAGCATTTTCCCTCCATTTATTCAAGTCACGCCCCAAGTGGGCCGGCAAATCACATTGCCCGCAAAGCATGATGGGGCTGGTAGTTCCTTACCCATGTGGGTCTGTTTGTAGCCTTCACTGTTTTTCAAAGTTCTTTAAATGGTGCTTTAAAACAAGGAAACACAGCTCTTTACAGGCCGCTCCTCCTGTTCCACCCACAGTCAATATAAAACGGCAGGCGGCCCCGCTTGGGATCTTGTGGTGGTGTTTCTCTCGACCTAGGCGGGTAGAATTATTTATTTGAAAAGGTTTGCCATCTTGTGAGATGCACTCCCAGGAAGTAAGCAGACTCAGGAATTGAAATGTTAAAACACACTGACCAGCAGTTTAATGCGACGCGTTTCAGGCTTACGCCCTTCTTCAAAGCCAACTGATCTCCAGGACAGCCAAACATTACTGCCAGCATTTTCCCTCCATTTATTCAAGTCACGCCCCAAGTGGGCCGGCAAATCACATTGCCCGCAAAGCATGATGGGGCTGGTAGTTACTTACCCATGTGGGTCTGTTTGTTGCCATCACTGTTTTTCAAAGTTCTTTAAATGGTGCTTTAAAACAAGGAAACACAGCTCTTTACAGGCCGCTCCTCCTGTTCCACCCGCAGTCAATATAAAACAGCAGGCGGCCCCGCTTGGGATCTTGCGGTGGTGCTTCTCTCGACCTAGGCGGGCCGAATAATTTATTTGAAAAGGTTTGACATTTGAGATGTCATCAGTGATGTCATGAGTGATGTCACTGACCATGTCATGAGTGATGTAATATGTGACGTCATCAGCAGTGCATTGCTGGCGCGCGAGTTATAGTTAGCTGAACTAACTATAACGGGGGAATTTCAATGGTTTTGTACGAGTGAAAAGTCCAGCTAACTATAACGCCCCTGAAACCTATGGTTTTTTCAGTGAATTTCTAAGGTTTTTTAAATGCTAATTCCTAACTATAACATGCCTGAAACCTATGGTTTTTTCAGTGAATTTCAAAGGTTTTTTAAATGCTAATTTCTAACTTTGCCTACAGAGATAGGACATGTGAAGAAAGAAGAAAAAACGCACAGAAAGAAAAAAAAGAAATGCAGAAAGAAGCAACAGAAGTCCTCAAAGACGAAGAAAAGTGCAGGAAGAAGGATAACGTGCAGAAAGAACAAAAAGAAGAGCAGAAAGAAGCCTTGTTGCAAAATCATCCTGTACCCTCAACTTTTTCAGACGGATACTGGTGGTAACTGAGTCTGACTAACCAGTCCTAGAGCCAGTGCTATGTTAAAAGACACTCAGAATACAGTGAAAACACCTACATACACTAGGGAACACTATGCGTTGGGGTCCCCCTGTGATTAGCATGACCTGCTCTGTAAGCCCCTAGGATATAATAGGGCAGGGGATTAAAACTACCTCTTAAAACGCGCCACAGGTCGTGTTTGCACACGTCGCCTCAGGCCCCGTCCCCTCCCTTCACCACTGTGTAAACACGCCCTGTGGCCGTTTTTAGTTGGGAGATTAAGTTCATTTGAATCCTGAGGGTCCCTGGGGTCCAACTAGCCCACTAGGTACCTCCAGTAAGCGCCACAAAGCTGCGTTGCAGAGAGGTGTAAAAAGTGGCACGGCCTGGACCACCTCTCTGCAACACAGCTCAGTGGCGCTTACTGGAAGCACCTGGTGGGCTAGTTAGCCCCCAGGGGCCCTCAGGATTGAAGGGGAATTATTTCCCCAACTTAAAACGCGCCATAGGGCGTGTTTGCACACGTCACCTCAGGCCCCGTCCCCTCCCTTCCCCACTGTGTAAACACGCCCTGTGGCCGTTTTTTAAGTTGGGAGATTAAGTGCCCTTGAATCCTGAGGGTCCCTAGGGTCCAACTAGCCCACTAGGTACCTCCAGTAAGCGCCACAGAGCTGCGTTGCAGACGTGTAAAAAGTGGCATGGCCTGGACCACCTCTCTGCAACGCAGCTCAATGGCGCTTACTGGAAGCACCTGGTGGGCTAGTTAGCCCCCAGGGGCCCTCAGGATTGAAGGGGAATTATTTCCCCAACTTAAAACGCGCCATAGGGCGTGTTTGCACACGTCACCTCAGGCCCCGTCCCCTCCCTTCCCCACTGTGTAAACAAGCCCTGTGGCCGTTTTTTAAGTTGGGAGATTAAGTCCCCTTGAATCCTGAGGATCCCTAGGGGCAAAATAGCCCACTAGGTACGTCTGGTAAGCGCCATTGCAGAGAGGTGTAAAAAGGGGCACGGCCTGCACCACCTCTCTGCAACGCAGCGCAGTGGCGCTTATTGGAAGCACCTGGTCGGCTAGTTGGCCCCCAGGGTCCCTCAGGATTGAAGGGGAATTATTTTCCCAACTTAAAACGCGCCACAGGGCTTGTTTGCACATGTTAACTCAGGCCCCCTCCCCTCCCTTCACCACTGTGTAAACACGCCCTGTGGCCGTTTTTAGTTGGGAGATTAAGTTCATTTGAATCCTGAGGGTCACTGGGGTCCAACTAGCCCACTAGGTACCTCCAGTAAGCGCCACAGAGCTGCGTTGCAGAGAGGTGTAAAAAGTGGCACGGCCTGGACCACCTCTCTGCAACACAGCTCAGTGGCGCTTACTGGAAGCACCTGGTGGGCTAGTTAGCCCCCAGGGGCCCTCAGGATTGAAGGGGAATTATTTCCCCACCTTAAAACGCGCCATAGGGCGTGTTTGCACACGTCACATCAGGCCCCGTCCCCTCCCTTCCCCACTGTGTAAACACGCCCTGTGGCCGTTTTTTTAAGTTGGGAGATTAAGTCCCCTTGAATCCTGAGGGTCCCTAGGGTCCAACTAGCCCACTAGGTACCTCCAGTAAGCGCCACAGAGCTGCGTTGCAGACGTGTAAAAAGTGGCACGGCCTGGACCACCTCTCTGCAACGCAGCTCAGTGGCGCTTACTGGAAGCACCTGGTGGGCTAGTTAGCCCCCAGGGGCCCTCAGGATTGAAGGGGAATTATTTCCCCAACTTAAAACGCGCCATAGGGCGTGTTTGCACACGTCACCTCAGGCCCCGTCCCCTCCCTTCCCCACTGTGTAAACACGCCCTGTGGCTGTTTTAAGTTGGGAGATTAAGTCCCCTTGAATCCTGAGGGTCCGTAGGGTCCAACTAGAACACTAGGTACCTCCAGTAAGCGCCACAGAGCTGCGTTGCAGAGAGATGTTAAAAGGGGCACGGCCTAGACCACCTCTCTGCAACGCAGCTCAGTGGCGCTTACTGGAAGCACCTGGTGGGCTAGTTGGCCCCCAGGGTCCCTCAGGATTGAAGGGGAATTATTTCCCCAACTTAAAACGCGCCACAGGGCTTGTTTGCACACGTTAACTCAGGCCCCGTCCCCTCCCTTCACCACTGTGTAAACACGCCCTGTGGTCGTTTTTAGTTGGGAGATTAAGTTCATTTGAATCCTGAGGGTCCCTGGGGTCCAACTAGCCCACTAGGCCTCCAGTAAGCGCCACAAAGCTGCGTTGCAGAGAGGTGTAAAAAGTGGCACGGCCTGGACCACCTCTCTGCAACACAGCTCAGTGGCGCTTACTGGAAGCACCTGGTGGGCTAGTTAGCCCCCAGGGGCCCTCAGGATTGAAGGGGAATTATTTCCCCAACTTAAAACGCGCCATAGGGCGTGTTTGCAGACGTCACCTCAGGCCCCGTCCCCTCCCTTCCCCACTGTGTAAACACGCCCTGTGGCCGTTTTTTAAGTTGGGAGATTAAGTCCCCTTGAATCCTGAGGGTCCCTAGGGTCCAACTAGCCCACTAGGTACCTCCAGTAAGCGCCACAGAGCTGCGTTGCAGACGTGTAAAATGTGGCACGGCCTGGACCACCTCTCTGCAACGCAGCTCAGTGGCGCTTACTGGAAGCACCTGGTGGGCTAGTTAGCCCCCAGGGGCCCTCAGGATTGAAGGGGAATTATTTCCCCAACTTAAAACGAGCCATAGGGCGTGTTTGCACACGTCACCTCAGGCCCCGTCCCCTCCATTCCCCACTGTGTAAACACGCCCTGTGGCCGTTTTTTAAGTTGGGAGATTAAGTCCCCTTGAATCCTGAGGATCCCTAGGGGCAAAATAGCCCACTAGGTACGTCTGGTAAGCGCCATTGCAGAGAGGTGTAAAAAGGGGCACGGCCTGCTCCACCTCTCTGCAACGCAGTGCAGTGGCGCTTACTGGAAGCACCTGGTGGGCTAGTTGGCCCCCAGGGTCCCTCAGGATTGAAGGGGAATTATTTCCCCAACTTAAAACGCGCCACAGGGCTTGTTTGCACACGTTAACTCAGGCCCCGTCCCCTCCCTTCACCACTGTGTAAACACGCCCTGTGGCCGTTTTTAGTTGGGAGATTAAGTTCATTTGAATCCTGAGGGTCCCTGGGGTCCAATTAGCCCACTAGGTACCTCCAGTAAGCGCCACAGAGCTGCGTTGCAGAGAGGTGTAAAAAGTGGCACGGCCTGGACCACCTCTCTGCAACACAGCTCAGTGGCGCTTACTGGAAGCACCTGGTGGGCTAGTTAGCCCCCAGGGGCCCTCAGGATTGAAGGGGAATTATTTCCCCAACTTAAAACGCGCCATAGGGCGTGTTTGCACACGTCACCTCAGGCCCCGTCCCCTCCCTTCCCCACTGTGTAAACACGCCCTGTGGCCGTTTTTTAAGTTGGGAGATTAAGTCCCCTTGAATCCTGAGGATCCCTAGGGGCAAAATAGCCCACTAGGTACGCCCGGTAAGCGCCATTGCAGAGAGGTGTAAAAAGGGGCACGACCTGCACCACCTCTCTGCAACGCAGAGCAGTGGCGCTTACTGGAAGCACCTGGTTGGCTAGTTGGTCCCCAGGGTCCCACAGGATTGAAAGGGAATTATTTCCCCAACTTAAAACGCGCCACAGGGCGTGTTTGCACACGTCACCTCAGGCCCCGTCCCCTCCCTTCACCACTGTGTAAACACGCCCTGTGGCCGTTCTAAATTGAGAGATTAAGTCCCCTTGAATCCTAAGGGTCCCTAGGGTCAAACTAGCTGCGTTTCATAGAGGTGTAAAAAGGGGCGTAGCCTCAGAACACCTGTCTGCAACGCAGCTCCCTGGCGCATACTGGAGATACTTGTTGGGCTAGTTGGCCCTCAGGGACACTCAGTATTGAAGGGGAATTAATTCCCCAACTTACAACTGGCCAGGGGGCGCATTTGCAGAGGGCTGCAAGGAGGCGGCGTTGCCTCCGGCGCGATGCCGGCCTTCTATTTATTTTCCTTTTTTAAGAAGGAGGGCTGTGTGGCCCCCCTTTTTTTTCTAATTTATTGGCCCTGGGGACCCCATCCCCCAGGGCCTACACCCTAATTTTTTTTGTTGAAAAAAATAAATTTGGCCCTCCCAAGGCCTTAATCGGCCCCGGGGACCCCAACCCCGGGTCATGGCTTTTCTTTTAATTCTTTAGGAGGGGGGCTGCGTTGCCCCCCTCCTCAGGCCACTTATGGCCCCAGGGACCCCATCTCCCGGGGGCGGCCTTTGTTTTTTATTATTTTTAAAAAATATATATTTATAGAAACACCTAGGACATGCTGGACAAACCGTATGTACCTATCACCATGACGATTTGCGTGATATTCATTAAAAGGCGACTATGCATACAATGAATCCATGTGGAATGTATTTACACCGCTAGTGAAGCTCTGACGTGTCTGACGCCCTACCGTGCCTAATCCCCAGGCCCCCGCCGGTGGGTACTCTCCAAGGAGACACCCTTGTCGTTTATTTATACAAACATGGGTAGCTATTGACGGGCACATTTAATACACACACACACCAAGCCATTCAAAGGGGATTCGACAAAAATTCGACCAAATTATGCAAGAAACCCCCCTCACGGTTAGTAAAACACACATCCACCACTGGATGTGTAATACTTTTTATTTTACTCTCTGGAAAGGAGACGAACCTCACTTGAGAGTCACAGCGTGCTCCTGGCTGAGCCCAATGCTGTGTTACACCCACCAGTGCCCGCCGAGTGCCACACACCTCTGTGTTGTATTCCACCAGCTAGTGCGTATCCTATGACACTCTCTAGCCCATGGGCCCTGTAACACCACCCCGTGAATATGTCATGCCACACTTGCCTTCGCACAGGTTATATTGCCCCATCTAACGTGCCTTCCTCGATGCCTATGTTATAAGGCACAGCGCTATGCCATACATATTACAATCTGGGATCCATATCTTTGTCACAGTGCATATCCAATGTTACACTCCCCAGCACATATTTTATATTACAACTTTAGAGACTAGTTAGGTTACACAACACTGCCCAGTGCATATTACACTCCAAGGCGCATATCGCATAGCACGCGCTAGTGCCTGTGCTATCTCGCGCTCTCCAATGAATCTGTCATTGCACACAATGTATTGCATAATATATTTCACGCCCCGGTTCATCTTATATCACACTTTTTGGTGCATGGTTTATACCATATACTATATCTAGTTTTCATTTTCAATCGTGCTCTCAGGACTATGTTCTATATAACACTGCGTCCACCTACCCTTTTCACGGGCATTACATTTTGCGATGGGGGTGGAGGGTCAGGGGGTGTTTCTGCCAAGGGAGCCCGGAGTCACAGTCACAAACGTCCTCTTCTTCCTGAATAAAAGTGAGATTATGCTGCATACTTGTTCATATTTTAAATAGTTCGCACAGACACACATTTTAAAAACAATAAAGTTCCTCCTAATACCCATCTTCTCTGAACAGTTAGCTTGCTGACCCATCCACCTCCTCCCTATCCTCTGTTGTCTGAATCCATGGACTAGCCTCCTCCCTCCTGCCATGCATGGTCTGATGTGCTGCCACTGCCCTCCATTTAGCATGATGTACCAGTCCACTCCTCCTGCCCTCCATTGCCCAATTCTATGGCCCATCATTGACCTCCTGCTTAGTCTCTGTGCTTAGCTTTCTGCCCCTATTCTCCTTCCCACTGACCTCCGATGTCTTTGTGCATGCCCCTTCTCCATCCTTTTTGCCCGCCATGTTCCATGGACCTGCCACTCCTATCTACTCTGAGTGTTCTGTTGAGCTGCCACTCCCCTCCCACCTGCCTAGCATTGTCAGATGACTGTAACCTGTCCTTGCCACCTCCACCCTGCCTGTCCACATGCCATGCCTCTATCCCCTTCCTCCTGTCCTCCATGGTCCATTTTACTGCCACACCCTTCTGCCCTCCCTGGTCTGTTGTGCTGCAACTGCTCCTCCTGCCTACCCCACGCGGTCTGTTGTGAGGCCCCTTCCCCTCTCTTGTCTGTGCCCAGGTCTTGACCCTCCCTTCTATCCTCCATGTTCCTTTGTGCATGCCCCTGCACCCTCCTTCTTGCCCATCATAGCCATTGTGCTGCCACTAACCCTCCCGCTTGCCATGCATGGTCTTCTGTGCTGCCATGGCCCCTCCCACCTTCCCTGTGTGGTCAGCTAGCTGCCCCAGACCCCCTCCCACCTTCCCTCCATGGTCAGTGTGTATGCCATCATAGTCTCATTGTTGCTCTCCATGGTGTGTCTTGTTTCTAGTGCCCATCCTGCCTGACCTCCATGGTCATCTTGCTGCTCCTGCCCTGCGCCCTTGCCCCCAGCCCTCTGTTTACATGTGCAGACCCCTATTCCCTCCCTCCTGGCTTGTCTTTTCCATTGTAATGTCCCTGATCCGTCCCTCCTGCCCTTTATGGTCTGTTATGCTGCAGCTTTCTCTCCTGTCTGTCCATTATGGTCAGCTAGCTACCATTGCCTCTTTCCCCTCTGTTCTCTGTTGTCCATGTGCATGGTCCTGTCCCCTCCCTATTGCTTTCTATGGATTGTTGTGCTGCACTCCCATCCCGCATGCCCTGTGTGGTGTATTGTGCTGCTGCAAACCCTGATGCCTGCCCTGTAGGGTCAGTTTGGTGCACCTCCCATGTCTCTCCTGTCCTCTGTTATCCGAGTCCATGTCCCTACCCCAATCATGCCTACCATGATCCAATGTACCATACTTGCGAACATTTTGAACTTGGTAAGAGGGAGATTTTGAAAAAAACTGGGGTATTGATTTTCCCCTTTGAGTTACATTGAAAAAGAGGAGATTGTAGACAGGAGACAGATCAAATAAAGCCCATTTGAGCTTAAAAACATTGGACGTTTCCTGGCTGAAACGGGTCTGTTGGCATGTATGGTTGTACTACCACTGCCTCTTCCTTCTGCCCACAATGGTCTATTATATTGCCACAGCCTCTCTTGCCAGTCCTGTATTGTTGGTGTGTTGCCCCTGCCCCCCTTTCCACTGCCCTCCATAATCTGTTGTGCTGCTACTGCCCTTCCTGCCTGCCCAGTGAGGTCAAATTGTTGCCTCTGCACTCTCCTACCTGCCTTCAATTTTCAGAGTCCGTGCCCCTGGCCTCTGCCTCTAAACAGTATCCCAATGAACAACTAGATTGTTAACATTCTATATTTATTACAAAAGTGTGGAACGCCTGACGTCATCTTGATGTAATCAAAACTGTAATACCTAGAGCATTTCCTTTAGAAATTACGTATATGAGAGGGTCTTATGTTCATCAAAATTATGGTTAGTGCTCTAAAAAACTAAAATGAGGACATATTTTCTGAGTTTTCAAATAGCGACAAAGAAATTTTAAATTATTTGTAATCTTTATGTTTTTTTATCCAGTTGACCACTTGATTAAATGTTGCACCTAGGGGAGAGGGTGTGGTGTTACTTCCAGAGCTGCAGACTTTGCAACTGGGGAACCAGGTTGAAGTTTCTGCTTCAGCTCAACATTCTGTGAGTCTGGTCAAATCACTTAATCTCCCCATGTCTCCAACCAAAATGAATTTGAACTTGTGTGATGTAACCAATGCTCATGTAAAGCACTCCAATACCTGACAAGTCTGCACTATATAAAACTGCAAATACACAAAAAATAAGTGTTTTGCACACTTCTGTCATTGGGCCACATGTGGGCTACATCTGGGTGATATTTGTGCTGCATTTGGGCTCTTTTGTCTCTGGTGGCCATCTTGGGAGATTTATTTGTTATGAAGTTTCCTAATTTCCTCATTTACTGCAGTCTCCTCAGTAGGAAATACTTTCAGTTTTTTATTTTGGTTCCATCAAGAAGGCATTCAGATGTGTCACACATTTGCCATAAATTCTGAATGTTAGCACTTTAGTTGCTCATTAGATCACTGTAGTAAAGCTACTGCTCACCACGGAAGTCTGCTGGTGGTATTAAAAGTGCATGTTTCAGTCTGCATATCAGAATTTTTTAATGAAATAGAAGAGAATTTGAGAGGTCACTCAAAATGTGCCCTAGTTTTTCTTTCTTCAGCACTAATCATAATTTCTATGGCAAAATGAACCCCCTCATTGTGTTCCTTTTTAAATTAAATGTTTTAAGTGTTACCAGTTTATTCCAATCAAGATGGCTTCAGCTGTGCCATACTTTTGTCATAAGTAAGACAGTAAGCGTTCTAGTTGTTCTTCAGAACACTCTGGGACATTCTGTCATTGGGCTATACTTGGGCTACATCTGGGTGATATTTGGGCTACAGTTGGGCTCTTTTGTCTCTTGTGGCCATCTTGGGAGATTTATTTGTTATGAAGTTTCCTAATTTCCTCATTTACTGCAGTCTCCTCAGTAGGAAATACTTTCAGTTTTTTATTTTGGTTCCATCAAGAAGGCATTCGGATGTGTCACACATTTGCCATAAATTCTGAATGTTAGCACTCTAGTTTCTCATTAGATCACTGTAGTAAAGCTACTGCTCAGCAGGGAAGTCTGCTGCTGGTATTCAAAGTGCATGTTTCAGTCTGCATGTCAGAATTTGTTTATGAAACAGATGATTTGAGAAGTTAAAATGTGCCCTAATGTTTCTTTCTGCAGCACTAATCATAATTTCTATGGCAAAATGAACCCCCTCATTTTGTTCCTTTGTAAATTAAATGTTTTAAGTGTTACCACTTTATTCTAATCAAGATGACTTCAGGTGTGCCATACTTTTGTCATAAGTAAGACTGTTAATGCTCTAGTTGTTCGTTAGAACACTATGGGTCATTCTGTCATTGGACTATACTTGGGCTACATCTGGGTGATATTTGGGCTACATTTGGGCTCATTTGTCTCTGGTGGCCATCTTGGGAGATTTATTTGTTATGAAGTTTCCTAATTTCCTCATTTACTGCAGTCTCCTCAGTAGGAAATACTTTCAGTTTTTTACTTTGGTTCCATCAAGAAGGCATTCAGATGTGTCACACATTTGCCATAAATTCTGAATGTTAGCACTCGAGTTGCTCATTAGATCACTGTAGTAAAACTACTGCTCACCAGGGAATTCTGCTGCTGGTATTCAAAGTGCATGTTTCAGTCTGCATGTCAGAATTTTTTTATGAAATAGAAGAGGATTTGAGAAGTCAAAATGTGCCCTAATTTTTCTTTCTGCAGCACTAATCATAATTTCTATGGCAAAATGAACCCCTCATTTTGTTCCTTTGTAAATTAAATGTTTTAAGTGTTACCACTTTATTCCAATCAAGATGGCTTCAGGTGTGCCATACTTTTGTGATAAGTAAGACTGTTAGCGCTCTAGTTGTTCGTTAGAACACTCTGGAACATTCTGTCATTGGGCTATACTTGGGCTACATCTGGGTGATATTTGGGCTACATTTGGGCTCTTTTGTCTCTGGTGGCCATTTTGGGAGACTTATTTGTTATGAATTTTCCCAATTTCCTCATTTACTGCAGTCTCCTCAGTAGGAAATACTTTCAGTTTTTTACTTTGGTTCCATCAAGAAGGCATTCAGATGTGTCACACATTTGCCATAAATTCTGAATGTTAGCACTCGAGTTGCTCATTAGATCACTGTAGTAAAGCTACTGCTCACCAGGGAGTTCTGCTGCTGGTATTCAAAGTGCATGTTTCAGTCTGCATGTCAGAATTTTTTTATGAAATAGAAGAAGATTTGAGAAGTCAAAATGTGCCCTAATTTTTCTTTCTGCAGCACTAATCATAATTTCTATGGCAAAATGAACCCCTCATTTTGTTCCTTTGTAAATTAAATGTTTTAAGTGTTACCACTTTATTCCAATCAAGATGGCTTCAGGTGTGCCATACTTTTGTGATAAATAAGACTGTTAGCGCTCTAGTTGTTCGTTAGAACACTCTGGGACATTCTGTCATTGGGCTATACTTGGGCTACATCTGGGTGATATTTGGGCTACATTTGGGCTCTTTAGTCTCTGGTGGCCATTTTGGGAGACTTATTTGTTATGAATTTTCCCAATTTCCTCATTTACTACAGTCTCCTCAGTAGGAAATACTTTCAGTTTTTTACTTTGATTCCATCATGAAGGCATTCAGATGTGTCACACATTTGCCATAAATTCAGAATGTTAGCACTCTAGTTGCTTATTAGATCACTGTAGTAAAGCTACTGCTCACCAGGGAAGTCTGCTGCTGGTATTGAAAGTGCATGTTTCTGCAGCACTAATCATACTTTCTATGACAAAATGAACCCCCTCATTTTGTTTCTTATTAAATTAAATGTTTTAAGAGTTACCACTTTATTCCAATCAAGATGGCTTCAGGTGTGCAATACGTTTGTCATAAGTAGGACTGTTAGCGCTCTAGTTGTTCTTTAGAACACTCTGGGAAGCTGCAGTAGAACACAAAGGAATCAACTGACAGTCTCTGCCCTTGTTGGATGTACATGTTTTACTGAGAATGTCAGATGTCATTCTCACATGACTGAGAAAGATAATGTGAATTTACAGAAAATATGCTGTGGGAAAAGCATGAGAAAATAGTTTTCTCTCAAAGATGATTCATGATATCCCAGCAGAAGGCTTTTTCACATGGTAAAATCACCTTAGAACACACCACAATTCCTAAAATGAGTATGTTACCATCAACAAATGATTTATAATGTAACTAAAGTCTTAAAACCTTCTATTAACTGCAATGCTTTTTAATGAGGTGCTATCATGTATATTGGTCCCAAGATGGCTGGCAACACTTCACGGATGAAGTACTGACAGCCAATCAGATCTCGCGATGCGATGTGTGGTTAGGCTCCGCCCAGATATATCTATCTTTTTAACTCTAATCTTCTCAGGAACTACTGAACGGATTTACACTATTTAAGCAAAAGGCACGAGTCTGAACTGAGGACTACCTCTTTGCCAAATTTGGTGTAATTCCGTTCAGCAGTTCGGGCTGTAGCTGCGTCAACAGGTCCTATGGGAAAATGCATGGGGAAAATGCGTTTTGGGACCCTCCTTTTTTCTCGGCCCCCGCTTGACGAATCACCGTGAAATTTTCAGGATAAGAGCGGACCGGAGCTGGCCAAAAGTTTGGAAAATTTCGCAAAGATTTGTCAATCGGTGCCAACGTTATTCCAAATAGAATGTTGCGGATTTCCTATGGAAAATAGGTCCTAACTATAACTACCTACTGGCGACTGCCAGTAGGTAATATGTGTGTGTGTATATATATATATATATATATATATTTTTTTTTTTTTTTTTTTTTTTGAGGCATGAGTGGCTATATATACACATGCTTTGCATACTCCTGCCATCCACTGTTGAGCCCGAATGTGTGCAAGTTGTTTTTCTTCGAAGAAGTAATTTGAGTCTTGAGGTACTGTGACTCCTCCTCATTGTGATAATGCACATTGTCCTTGACTCCATTGTTAGAGTTTTTTTCCTTTCCACCGTCAAGTTCAGACCTGTGCTCCAGTGCTCTGGGTCGACACTGTTGTGGTGCTCTTTTTTGCTCACACATTTTCCTTACCTCTGTCGGTATTGTACTTTAATCGCGTCTCCCATACTCTCCACCTCGGGTCGACGTTTGATTACTTTGCTCGAGTGGGGTCTGGATCGGCCATGGCCTCTCCTGGGTCTCGCCCTTTAGGGCCTCCACCCGTCTCTTGGTCATGTCTCTCCACCATGCCTCGACAGCGATAGAACGGATGCCATTTTGGTACTATCCTCGCTGCCATGCAAAATATCCTCAGAATGATCTCCATTAGGTCTGCAATCTATGCCTGTCATCAAAACACAATGAGACCACCCGGGAAGCCTACTGCTCCTTCCGTTACAAGAAGACTCTTTGCGACTATTGGGCACGTCGACTCGCGATGTCGCATAGGGGCGGTGACGACAACCCCGATTCTTCAGTCCAGAGGACATCAAGCGGTAATAATTTCAACAACGGTCGCCTGCAGATGGAGAGGCTTTCTGCCCTGAAGAAAGCTCTGGCTCTGATCTGGAGATCGAGGACCTTCCGCCAGCTTAGCAGTCTGTGACTATGTCACCCCCTCCTCTCAAAACTGCTCTCTTTCCAAGCAGCCCTCTGCCATAGGGCACTCAGCAACTCTGTAGCACCAGAGACAGGCATTCGGACCACCACTGCCTTCAGGGCAAGGTCGGCACTGACAGACCACTTTGGACACCCCGCAGAGCTCTAACTCGGTCCCGAAGAAGCCTTCAAGACAGGCCAGCTATCCCGACACCAGCACCAAGCTGATCCTCAGTGGAAGGTTACTTACCCTGTAAGGATCTGTTCGTGGTATATAATTCTGTCAATTCACATGCTGTGCATACTCCCACCATCTAGTATTGGGCCCGGATGTGTGCAAATTGGTTTTCTTTGAAGAAGTGTTTCGAGTCACGAGGTACTATGAATCCTCCTCCTGTTGATAATGCGCATGGTCATCAACTCCAATGTTAGACTGTTTCCCCCCCCCGGTCGGTGAGAATGGAATGATAAGCAAAGATACCCGTGACGATGTGTTGAGGTGCTTTTCTGTGAGTACCACGCTACTCCAGAAACCAAGAGACATGTGAGTCTGTTAGTTATATTGAATAGGATAATGGAGGGATAGAAGAGGGAAGAATCTGGTGTGTCATGGAGGGATAGAGGGGGGAAGAGTCTTAAAAGGTTTAGGTTGGAGATCATAGTTGTAGAATAAAGTTAGGGATGAGCCAGAGACTGGAGGTAGAGGATATATTGAGAGAGGTATAGGGAGAGACACGGTAGTGCATTGGAGAGAGTAACAATTTTTTTTCTTCTTCTTCTTCTTGTACAGTAGGAGTAAAGAAATATATATTCCGGAATCAACAATAATGTTCTCCAGGCACACAGAGATAAATTGAGGTCATGGTTTCAGTAGTTCTTTTATTTACTTGTAAATATACAAGTTTAGTAGTATTAAGCGAGCCAAGTAAGAGAAGTACTCACTCAGTCTCTTAACAGATCTTATATCGTTTGGATGAAGTAGTACTAATGGTTGCCAATTGAATGTGGAAAAAAAGGACCAATGTGTCATGGCATCAATCTGTATCCCTAAAGTAATAAATATATAGGTACAGAGCTACATAGAATGGGTATACATGTATAAGGAAGATAATATATTGAGATTTAAAGATAAAGTGTAATAAATGTATCTATTTATTTATTTTATATATATATACATACATCAAGATATATTTCAATAGTGAAGCACTTGTAGATAAAGAGTTATGATACTATTTACATATTGTGATAGATGAACAAAACAGGGACTCATAAGCTTCTAATTAAATAACTTACATGAATACTGTTAGACCTGTCAGCCCTTTGGGTGGTCCCTCCTCATCATTATTTATTTTGTCCCACTTTTGCCTCAAACCCTGTTTGAATTTTTCCTTTTTGGGAACCACCAGACTTTTTCGTGTTGCTGCAGATTCAGGGAGCCATTTTAGCTACCCCTGAAACTTCTGTCTGAGGGCCTGGAGCACAAAATGGTGGCCACCTGTGACATCACCAGCATCCACTGGAACCTACCAGCACCTTCCAGAACATTCCAGAACCCTGTGACAGTTGGAGGCGGTTTAGAATGTTGGGAAGTTAAGAGAGAGAGTTGGCAGTTGGAGCTGGCAGTTGGCACCTGACTGGTGAAGAGTGAGCAGCACAAACTTGAAGGAGGAAGGAGTGAAGCAGCAGGGGTGGAAACTTGTGCCTGGAGTGGGGTCCATAAACCCACCCTTGATACTAGTCCCTACTGACGGAGCCCAGCCTAGAGCCCTGTGTGGGAAGAAGTCAGAAAAACCATCCTAAGGACCTGGACAGCAGGAACAGGCCTTAGAAACAAGAGAACAGCAAGATCCTGACCTGGAAGCTGGTTTCCCTGAAGTCCGACGTCGAGTAGCCTAAGACCTGGAGCCCGAGGTGGAGAAGCGGCGCTGACTGGAAAAGCAGACGTCGTACCCGGAGCCGCCAGAGGTCGAGAGAGGGCGCCGTCAGAGGTCGTGAGGAATACCAGAGGTCGAGGAGGAAGTCACCCGAGGTCGAGTGAGCGGCGTCATCGGAGGAGTGAAGTCCGCCCTCCGGAGTCGTCGGAGACCGAGGTGAAGTGTACCGGAGGTCGGGAGTGAGGATCGCACTCCGGAGTCGCCGGAACCTGTGAGGAGCACCGGAGGTCGGGAGTGAGGATCGCACTCCGGAGCCGCCGGAAGTCGACATCGAGGCAAGGCCGGCCGACGTCATCGAAGCCGAGGTCGCCATCGGACCGGAGCCGCCCGAAGTCGACGTCGAGTAAAGACTGCCCGACGCCATCGAATCGGAGGTCGAGATCGAACCGAGGCCGCTGACATCGAGACCGGAGCCGCCTGCCGGCGTCGTCAAAGAACTGACATTGTGCCGAGGCCGCCGACGTCGATCTGGAACCGCCTCACGGCGTCGACACGACTCCAGCGGCGTCGGAGCATCAGAAAAAGGGCAGTAAGTGGAGTAGAGGGCGCCTAAGGCCCTGTGGAGACCTGAGAGACTGCTCTAGGGTGCCAGGGGTGAACTGGGACTAATCTAGAGAGGTTGTGTGGAGAGAGAGAGCCAGGTCTCTGGTATTCCCCCCTTGATCTACCTCAGTTTAGGCCTCAGCCTTGTCCAAGCCAGGGAGTAGACACCCTCAAGCCTTCCACATCCCCACAAGCTGTGCCTGGGCCAAATCAGCCCTTAGGAATTCAAAAGTGATCTGATTCTATGAGTGTCACTGTCAGCTTTTAAGTATTTATTAGGGGCACTGTATTTATTGTATTTAACCTATTTATTGTTCCACTGTATTTATTGGTCCACAGTATTTATTGATGCACAATATTTATTGGTTACAGTATTTATTGCCTCAGAATATTTAATTGCCTGTATGTATTGCACTTTTATTTATGCCTTCAGTATTTATGATCACCCCTATTTATTGAATCATTAAGCCAGTATTTATTTGACCTGCACTATTTAAAGTTTGTATATTGTGATTGATATTTATTTTATCCAATCAGCAACTAAGAGAAAAAGAAGATAAAGAAAGATATTTTCATAATTTTTACGGTGTAGAGTCGTTTTTGGAACGGATGCACGCATGGTTATTGTATGGGTATGTCGTCTGCTTAGCACGGAGCCTGATTCCTGACCACTCGAGCCAAGCTACCACAGTGTGTCCGGAAGAACACCACCACCCTTTCAGAGTGGGAGTGTGGTTTTCCAACATAAATTGGTGTTCAGCGGTGGGATAGAGCTGTGCCTACGTATACTCAACAATAACTGTGGGTAGTCCATAGGCCTACACCGGGAGTTTTCTCAAAGCGGCCTTCCTAATTGTGGGTTTTTGTTTTTTCCAAATTTACTCTGGTGGTGGGAGGAGGTATTATTAAAGGTACCCCCCTGCATTGTTACTGCAAATAACTGTCCTCTAACCTGAGTGGGCGAGATGGAATTTGTACTAGAAAATCTAGAAACGTACACTGTGGCCCAACTCAGGGAGTTTTGCCAGCGGGAGGGGGTGTACTGTCCCCCAGGAGCAAAGAAGGGTGCACTCCAAACCAGCTTAAGGGCTTGGGGGGAGGCACGCCGAGAAAGCAAGGCTGAGGAGGAGGACAGGGATAGAGAGCCTGACACCGAGGGGGCTGAGATGTACCAACCTGAGGTGGGGAACCTGTCAGCGGGGCCCAGAACCATTTCTAGGAAGGGCAGCAGTGCCTCTAGCGGTGGCTTGTCTGAAGTGGAGTTAACAGACCGGAGGGAGAAAAGACAGCTCACATGGGACTTAGCAAGGCTGGAGAAGGAGAAGGAGGAGCAGAGGATGGCCCATGAATTACGACTGAAAGAAATAGATCTTCAGATCCTGAGAATCGGGGCACAACCTGTTCCTAATGGTGGCAGCCAAACCCAAGAGATCACCAGGGAACCTAAACCATACCTGCCAAAGGACATAGTAGCTAGCTATGGAGTGGGCGACGATATCGCCAAGTGGCTAGCGGCCTATGAGGTCTCGTTGAGGGCCCATGGGATTCCAGAGAAGTACTGGGGAGGGGGATTGTACAAGTACATGCCTCCAGCTGGTAGGGATGCTTTATTGGCCCTCGAAGAGGATGAGCAGACCCACTACCCCACCATGAAACTGGCGCTCATAAGGAAGTTTGGACTAACACCCGAAAAGTACAGACAGAAGTTCAGGGGTAGTCACAAACTGGGCACACAGAATTGGGTGGACTTCCTGGACTATGCAAAGAAGGCACTGGAAGGTTGGATTCAGGGCAGTGAAGTGAGGAACTACGAGGGGTTGTTTGATCTAGTACTGAAGGAACACCTGCTCGAGAAATGTTTCCCTGAACTGCGGCAACACCTGGTGGATAGCAAGCTGACCAGTCCCCGGAAGCTTGCTGAGGAGGCGGACATTTGGGCTAGTACCCGGGTGTCCACAAGGGGGACTGGAGGGGATACTCAAAAGGCCGGACAGGGCGCCCCCCAGAAGAAAGAGGGAGGGGAAAAGAAAAAGGAGTTCTCCAAAGGCCCCCAAAATAACTTCCAAGGGAAGGGAACAGGATTCACCCCTAGGGCTAACCCACCCAGAAACCCTAATCCTGGCCAGAGTCAGCAGCCAAGGGTTGTCCATTGCTATGAGTGCGGTGGCGTTGGACACTATAAAGGAGATCCGAAGTGCTTGAAACGACCACCCCCTCCCACTGGAGGAAAGACCCCCGGAGTAGCTAGTGTAGTGCTCGGGGAGGAGATGCCCTTAACTAAGGGAAGGGAGTGGGCGGCTGTCAATTTAGTGTCCCTGGGAGAACGGGAGATGGTTCCCAAGATCCAGGTGCCCGCAAATACCGCAAAGTATGGGCAATGGGTCACCATCAACGGCCAAAGAGGGGAGGCTCTGAGAGACACAGGAGCCAGTATGACTATGGTGCGTAGCCAACTGGTGTCTCCAGAGCAGGTAATTCCCGATGTACTCCACCCAGCCGCGATGGCTGACGGCAGAACAGGCCACTATCCCGTGGCCGAGGTTCCCTTTGAATGGGGGGGGGTTGCAGGTTCACTTCGAGTTGCCGTAAGCCCTGCCGTGCCAGTCGATTGTCTGCTGGGGAATGACATGGAGCACAACGCTTGGAAGGAGGTGGAATACCGGACTCACACCGAGATGCTGGGTACACCTGATTGGGCCTGTGTTAGCACAAGGTCCGCGACTACCCGAAGAGGGAGTTCATTTCGGCTGGAGCCTGGAACAAAGGCCCAGCCAGCTGCCAGTCAAGGGAAGAACCGAGGACAGGAGGAGCCTGCCTCGGCGTCCCCACCCCGTAGGATGGATAGGCCACCGGAGGTGATGGACCAGGAGTCTGCGGTGGGGGACGTTACCAACCTGGAGGACCTACCCATCCCGGCCGAGTGGCACGTGGAGGGAGGCCCGTCCAGGGAGGAATTCTGCCAGGGCCAGAGGGAGTGCCCTACCCTTGAGGGGCTGAGGCGACAGGCCGAAGCCCAGGCAGCAGGGAACGTTGAAGGGAACTACAGTGTTTACTGGGAGGATGGCCTCCTCTACAGTGAACCCAAGGCACCCCTACATGGATCGTCACGAGCCTTGGTAGTTCCTCAACGTTATCGAGCCTTCCTTCTGGAGTTGGCTCACGAGATACCATTGGCAGGACACCTGGGGCAAGACAAGACCTTCGCCCGTCTTGTCCCACACTTTTATTGGCCTCAGATGAAAGTGTCGTCCGATACCTACTGCCGGACATGTGTGTCTTGCCAAGCCAGTGGGAAAACAGGGGTGAAGCTGAAAGCTCCCCTGGAACCACTTCCTGTCGTTAGCACCCCCTTTGAAAGGGTGGGCATCGACATTGTGGGTCCGTTAGATCCACCGACTACAGCTGGTCACAGCTTTATCCTGGTTCTGGTGGATCATGCCACACGGTACCCAGAGGCAATACCTCTGAGGACCATAACAGCACCTGTTGTGGCTAGGGCCCTGATGGGAATCTTTACCCGAGTGGGTTTTCCCAAGGAAGTTGTGTCCGACAGGGGGACCAACTTCATGTCAGCGTACATGCGGGCCATGTGGAAGGAGTGTGGAGTGACATACCGGTTCACCACTCCTTACCACCCCCAGACAAATGGTCTGGTGGAGAGGTTTAACAAAACCTTGAAGGGCATGATCAGAAGTCTGCCTGAAAGACTGCGGAGGAAATGGGACGTCCTCCTACCCTGTTTACTTTTTTCCTACAGGGAAGTGCCACAGAAGGGAGTGGGCTTCAGCCCCTTCGAGCTTCTGTATGGGCACCCTGTACGTGGACCTCTCAACCTGGTGAGAGACGGATGGGAAAGAACTCCCAGAAAGCTTCCCCAGGATGTGGTGAGCTACATGCTGGCCTTCCTGAGCCAAATGGCTAAGTTGTGGAAGCAAGCTTCTGACAACTTGGAAGCCAGCCAAGCAGTGATGAAGGCGTGGTATGACCACAACGCTCACCCGGTGGAGTTGGAGCCTGGCCAGAAGGTGTGGGTGATCGAACCAGGAGAGCTTAGCGCCCTCCAGGATCGCTGGTCAGGACCCTTTGAGGTGTTGGAGAAGAAGGGTAAGGCTACCTACTTGGTGGACCTGAAGACCCCTCGCCAGCCCCTGCGGGTGCTGCATGCCAACCGCCTCAAACCCCACCACGAGAGGCCCGAAGTCATCTTGATGATGGTGACTGACGGAGGAGAGGACGTGGAAAGCGAGCCTCTCCCTGATCTGTTTGCGTCTCAAGAGAAGGATGGGTCGGTGGAGGGAGTGATTCTCTCCCCATCCCTAACTCCTGAACAGCAGGAGGACTGTCGCCAGGTCCTGGGGCAGTACTCTTCGTTGTTCTCCCTTGTCCCGGGTAGGACTCACCTGTGCGTCCATGACGTGGACACAGGAGACAGCCCACCTGTGAAGTCCAAGATCTACCGGATGTCAGACAAGGTGAAGGCCAGCATTCATAGTGAAGTCACTAAGATGCTGGAGCTAGGAGTGATCGAACCTTCTAGCAGCCCCTGGTCCAGTCCGGTGGTGTTAGTACCAAAAGCTGCACCACCGGGTGCCCAACCAGAACTGAGGTTCTGTGTGGACTATCGGGGACTGAATTCAGTGACCAAAACTGATGCTCATCCGATCCCTAGGGCGGATGAATTGATTGACCGGCTGGGAGCTGCCCAATATCTAAGTACCTTTGACCTTACTTCTGGGTACTGGCAGATCTCTTTGACTGATGGAGCAAGGGAAAGGTCAGCCTTCTCCACGCCCAATGGCCACTACCAGTTCTGTGTGATGCCCTTTGGGCTCAAGAACGCACCTGCCACGTTTCAGCGCCTGGTAAACCAGATCCTCACCGGAATGGAGAGTTTCTCTGCTGCTTATCTGGATGACATAGCCGTCTTCAGTAACAGCTGGGAGGATTACTTGCGTCACCTGCAAGCTGTTCTCCAGGCCCTGAGACAAGCTGGATTGACGATCAAGGCCAGCAAGTGCCAGATCGGGCAGGGGTCGGTAGTGTACCTTGGACACTTGGTGGGTAGGGGAGCGGTGCAACCCCTCCAGGCGAAGATCGAGGCCATCATGGCCTGGGAACCCCCCAAGACACAGACTGAGGTCCGAGCATTTTTGGGCCTCACGGGATACTACCGCCGCTTCGTGAAGGGGTACGGTACCATCGTAGCCCCCCTCACGGAGCTCACGTCCAAGAAACAACCTCGACGGGTAGTCTGGACGGAGGCTTGTCAGCAAGCCTTTGAGAGATTGAAGAAAGCCATGTGCGAGGCCCCGGTCTTAAGGGCCCCAGACTTTTCCAAGGAGTTCATTGTCCAGACAGATGCATCAGAACATGGCATTGGGGCAGTGTTATCGCAACTCAACGAAGAGGGTCTGGATCAACCCGTGGTCTTCCTATCCCGGAGACTACTTCCCAGGGAACAGAAGTGGAGTGCAATAGAGCGTGAAGCCTTTGCAGTGGTATGGGCTCTGAAGAAGTTGCGGCCATACCTGTTTGGCTCGCACTTCCTGGTTCAGACCGACCACAGACCCCTTCGTTGGCTGATGCAAATGAAGGGGGAGAATCCCAAGTTGTTGAGGTGGTCTATTTCCCTACAGGGAATGGACTTTCAGGTGGAACATCGGCCTGGAGTGGACCACGCCAATGCAGACGGTCTCTCAAGGTATTTCCGCCTTAGTGATGAGAACTCCCAAGGGGTTGGGTAGCTCTCCCCACTTTCAGCTGGGGGGGACGCGTGTTAGACCTGTCAGCCCTTTGGGTGGTCCCTCCTCATCATTATTTATTTTGTCCCACTTTTGCCTCAAACCCTGTTTGAATTTTTCCTTTTTGGGAACCACCAGACTTTTTCGTGTTGCTGCAGATTCAGGGAGCCATTTTAGCTACCCCTGAAACTTCTGTCTGAGGGCCTGGAGCACAAAATGGTGGCCACCTGTGACATCACCAGCATCCACTGGAACCTACCAGCACCTTCCAGAACATTCCAGAACCCTGTGACAGTTGGAGGCGGTTTAGAATGTTGGGAAGTTAAGAGAGAGAGTTGGCAGTTGGAGCTGGCAGTTGGCACCTGACTGGTGAAGAGTGAGCAGCACAAACTTGAAGGAGGAAGGAGTGAAGCAGCAGGGGTGGAAACTTGTGCCTGGAGTGGGGTCCATAAACCCACCCTTGATACTAGTCCCTACTGACGGAGCCCAGCCTAGAGCCCTGTGTGGGAAGAAGTCAGAAAAACCATCCTAAGGACCTGGACAGCAGGAACAGGCCTTAGAAACAAGAGAACAGCAAGATCCTGACCTGGAAGCTGGTTTCCCTGAAGTCCGACGTCGAGTAGCCTAAGACCTGGAGCCCGAGGTGGAGAAGCGGCGCTGACTGGAAAAGCAGACGTCGTACCCGGAGCCGCCAGAGGTCGAGAGAGGGCGCCGTCAGAGGTCGTGAGGAATACCAGAGGTCGAGGAGGAAGTCACCCGAGGTCGAGTGAGCGGCGTCATCGGAGGAGTGAAGTCCGCCCTCCGGAGTCGTCGGAGACCGAGGTGAAGTGTACCGGAGGTCGGGAGTGAGGATCGCACTCCGGAGTCGCCGGAACCTGTGAGGAGCACCGGAGGTCGGGAGTGAGGATCGCACTCCGGAGCCGCCGGAAGTCGACATCGAGGCAAGGCCGGCCGACGTCATCGAAGCCGAGGTCGCCATCGGACCGGAGCCGCCCGAAGTCGACGTCGAGTAAAGACTGCCCGACGCCATCGAATCGGAGGTCGAGATCGAACCGAGGCCGCTGACATCGAGACCGGAGCCGCCTGCCGGCGTCGTCAAAGAACTGACATTGTGCCGAGGCCGCCGACGTCGATCTGGAACCGCCTCACGGCGTCGACACGACTCCAGCGGCGTCGGAGCATCAGAAAAAGGGCAGTAAGTGGAGTAGAGGGCGCCTAAGGCCCTGTGGAGACCTGAGAGACTGCTCTAGGGTGCCAGGGGTGAACTGGGACTAATCTAGAGAGGTTGTGTGGAGAGAGAGAGCCAGGTCTCTGGTATTCCCCCCTTGATCTACCTCAGTTTAGGCCTCAGCCTTGTCCAAGCCAGGGAGTAGACACCCTCAAGCCTTCCACATCCCCACAAGCTGTGCCTGGGCCAAATCAGCCCTTAGGAATTCAAAAGTGATCTGATTCTATGAGTGTCACTGTCAACTTTTAAGTATTTATTAGGGGCACTGTATTTATTGTATTTACCCTATTTATTGTTCCACTGTATTTATTGGTCCACAGTATTTATTGATGCACAATATTTATTGGTTACAGTATTTATTGCCTCAGAATATTTAATTGCCTGTATGTATTGCACTTTTATTTATGCCTTCAGTATTTATGATCACCCCTATTTATTGAATCATTAAGCCAGTATTTATTTGACCTGCACTATTTAAAGTTTGTATATTGTGATTGATATTTATTTTATCCAATCAGCAACTAAGAGAAAAAGAAGATAAAGAAAGATATTTTCATAATTTTTACGGTGTAGAGTCGTTTTTGGAACGGATGCACGCATGGTTATTGTATGGGTATGTCGTCTGCTTAGCACGGAGCCTGATTCCTGACCACTCGAGCCAAGCTACCACAGTGTGTCCGGAAGAACACCACCACCCTTTCAGAGTGGGAGTGTGGTTTTCCAACAAATACTATGCAGTAAACAACAATATATATATTTTATGTTATGTTTAAATGCCCTAAATCTAAATCAAGGTGACAGGTCTTTCAAAGTTTACACTTAAATGCCATTTGGACACTAAGTGTTGGAAGGTTTGAAGTAATTTACAACTGCAGCGCCAACAGTACATTTTGCAGGGTTAAGGATCACTGTGGTCATAGATACCTAAAGACTTTGTGTACAGTATCTAAGCAGGCAAAGTGCGTGTGATTGTGCAATGTATATGTTCACACATTCCTGCTTGATAAAGTTCGAGCACATTGAAAGCAGTACCATTTCTATGTACCATGACCTGTGGGTATTTGAAGCATTTGTAATTTTTGTGACTCACTGATTGAGAAAGGCTGTGCGCAGCCGAAACGCGTCTCAGTGATCTGTTTTGCTGGGCCTGGAGATGACAACACTTTATTAAAGCAGCCAATTAGTGAATCCTCGTGTGCGTGCTCCGTTTTTCGTAGATAAAGTGAGATTTTGTTTGATATATATATATATATACTATATCCTTGCACTTTGTATACTATGCACTATCTTGATTGGCGCTTTGATATAGACATGTTATTGTACATTTAAGATGGTTATTTGTATCATATATGCTCATTGTTTACGTACATAACCAGGATTTACCCACTTGGGTCTCATTTGCACACATTGTGTCTTTTGCACAGCAGATTGCGTTGTTGCACATGCAGGTGTTCAGTTTTTTACATACAAAACATTTAAAGCTTGTTTTAAACTGCCACTGTCCGTTGGTTTTTACCTTTAATTTAGATCGCACCGTATATCAGTGCTTTCTTTGTTTTTAAGGATTGTTGTACCAATTGTTGAGCATAATTCGTGACTTTTATGTATTTTACTAAAAGTGAACTACGAATAGCCTTGTTTAATATTTTCAGTGTATTTCTTTCATTTCTATCACGCCAATTATGCGTTAGCCAATCATGTATGTTATACCTTGCACTTGCACTTTAAATTGCCCCTGCTTAGCCTCGGCGTCATGTGATCAAGGCCTTTCGTAGGCTGAAACGCGTCATGCAGGCATTGCTGTTAAAATGAAAATAAATTAATTCTCTCACCCGCATCCTGGGTCAGCCTTCGTCTGTTCCTGTTTTCCTTTGGATCTTTGGTGCAAAGGAGCGCTCTTGACGAAATACTCCGTAATAGATATATATATATATATATATATATATATATATATATATATATTATCTACTGGCGGTCGCCAGTAGATAGTTATAGTTTTATAGTTACAACCTAGTTTCCATAGGAAATCTCAAAATTCTATTTTGAATAACTTTGGCGCCGGTTGACGAATCCTCGCGAAATTTTCAAAACTAATGGGGCGCTCCGTTCAGCTCCTACCCTGAAAGTCTCGGGGTGATTCGTCAAGCTGGGGCCGAGACAAAAGGGGGGTCCCAAAACGCGTTTTCCCCATGCATTTTTCCATAGGACCTTTAGACACAGCTACAGCCAGAACGGCTGAACAGAATTACTTGAAATTTGGCAAAGAGGTAGTCCTCAGGTCAGGCATGTGCCTTTTGCATATATGGTGTAAATCCGTTCAGTAGTTCCTGAGAAAATCAAAAGTAAAATCATATACATATCTGGGCGGAGCCTAACCACACATCTCATTGTGAGATCTGATTGGCTGGCAGCACTTCATCCAAGAAGTGTTGGCAGCCATCTTGGGGTCAATATACATGATGTGTTCTACTGCAGCTTCCCAGAGTTTTCCAAAGAACAACTAGAGCGCTAACAGTCTTACTTATGACAAAGGTATGGCACACCTGAAGCCATCTTGATTGGAATAAAGTGGTAACATTTAAAACATTTAATTTAAAAAGGAACAAAATGAGAGGGTTCATTTTGCCATAGAATGTATGATTAGTGCTGCAGAAAGAAAAATTAGGGCACATTTTGAGTGACTTCTCAAATCCTCTTCTATTTCATTAAAGAATTCTGACATGCAGACTGAAACATGCACTTTCAATACCAGCAGCAGACTTCCCTGGTGAGCAGTAGCTTTACTACAGTGATCTAATGAGCAACTAGAGTGCTAACATTCTGAATTTATGGCAAATGTGTGACACATCTGAATGCCTTCTTCATTGAATAAAAGTAAAAAACTGACAGTATGCCTACTGAGGAGACTGCAGTAAATGAGGAAATTAGGAAACTTCATAACAAGTCTCCCAAGATGGCCACCAGAGACAAAAGAGCCCAAATGTAGCACAAATATCACCGAGATGTAGCCCAAGTATAGCCCAATGACAGAAATCCCAGAGTGTTTTAAAGAACAACTAGAGCGCTAACAGTTTTACTTATGTCAAAAGTATGGCACACCTGCAGCCATCTTGATTGGAATAAAGTGGTAACATTTAAAACATTTAATTTGCAAAGGAACAAAATGAGGGGGTTCATTTTGCCATAGAAATTATGACTAGTGCTGCAGAAAGAAAACTTAGGGCGCATTTTGACTTCTCAAATCCTCTTCTATTTCATTAAAAAGTTCTGACATGCAGACTGAAACATGCACTTTGAATACCAGCAGCAGACTTCCATGGTGAGCAGTAGCTTTACTACAGTGATCTAATGAGGAACTAGAGTGCTACCATTCATAATTTATGGCAAATGTGTCACATCTGAATGCCTTCTTGATGGAACCAAAGTAAACAAGCATTGAAAATGCAATAGGTCTCGCCCTCGTTTAAGTTAAAGCAATTCTGTTTGTAATTAGGTGGCTTTTTAGCTTTGCTTTTATTAGTGTTTTTCAAAATTTCATGTAAATAAGATGCATATCTGTATATGTATGCATGCATTTATATTTGTATTCATATAGATATGCAGATTATATATATGTTTATATATGTATGTATATACATATATATACACATACATATATATAAATGCATATATGTGCATATGTGTGCGTGTAGAGAGAGGTAGAGAGAGGTAGAGAGGTAGAGATGTAGAGGTAGAGACGTAGAGGAAGAGGTGTAGAGGTAGAGAGGTAGAGGTAGAGAGGTAGAGGTAGAGAGGTAGAGAGTAGTAGAGAGAGAGGTAGAGAAAGGTAGAGAGGTAGAGAGTAGAGGATGAGTAATAGAGAGTAGAGAGTAGAGAGAGAGTAGTAGAGAGAGTAGTAGAGAGTAGTAGAGAGAGTAGCAGAGAGTGAGTAGGAGAGAGTAGTAGTGAGTAGTAGAGAGTGAGTAGTAGAGAGTAGTAGCGAGTGAGAAGTAGAGAGTAGTAGAGAGTGAGTAGTAGAGGGAGTAGTACAGAGTAGTAGAGAGTGAGTAGTAGAGGGAGTAGTAGAGAGTGAGTATTAGAGAGTGAGCAGTAGAGAGTAGTAGAGAGTGAGTAGTGGAGACTGAGTAGCAGAGAGAGAGTAGTAGAGAATGAGTAGTAGAGAATGAGTAGTAGAGTGAGTAGTAGAGAGTAGTAGAGAGTGAGTAGTAGAGAGTAGTAGAGAGTAGTAGAGAGAGTAGTAGAGAGTGAGTAGTAGAGAGTGAGTAGTAGAGAGAGAGTAGTAGAGAGAGTGAGTAGTAGAGAGTAGTACAGAGTAAGTAGTAGAGAGTGATTAGTAGAGAGTAGTGGAGAAGTAGAGAGTGAGTAGTAGAGAGTAGTAGAGAGTGAGTAGTAGAGTGAGTACATGGGAGTAGTAGGGAGTAGTAGAGTGAGTAGTAGAGTGAGTAGTAGAGAGCAAGTAGTAGAGAGTGTGTAGTAGAGAGAGAGTAGTAGAGGGTGAGTAGTAGAGAGTGAGTAGTAGAGAGAGTAGTAGAGAGTAGTAGAGTAGTAGAGAGTGAGTAGTAGAGAGGGAGTATTAGAGAGTAGTAGAACGTGAGTAGCAGAGAGAGTAGTAGAGAGTAGTAGAGAGTAGTAGAGTTAGAGTGAGTAGTAGAGAGTGAGTAGTAGAGAGAGAGAGTAGTAGAGAGTGAGTGGTAGAGAGTAGTAGAGTGAGTAGTAGAGTGAGTAGTAGAGAGAGTAGTAGAGTGAGTAGTTGAGAGTGAGTAGTAGAGAGTAGTAGAGAGTAGTAGAGAGTGAGTAGTAGAGAGTAAGTAGTAGAGAGAGTAGTAGAGAGGGAGTAGTAGAGAGAGAGAGTAGTAGAGAGAGAGTAGTAGAGAGTAGTAGAGAGTGAGTAGTAGAGTAGTAGAGAGTGAGTGGTAGAGAGTAGTAGAGAGTGAGTAGTAGAGAGTGAATAGTAGAGAGTAGTAGAGAGTAGTAGAAAGTGAGTAGTAGAGAGTGAGTAGTAGAAAGTAGTAGCGAGTGAGTAGTAGAGAGTGAGTAGTTTAATTTAAAAGGAACACAATGAGGAGGTTCATTTTGCCATAGAAATTATGATTAGTGAGGAAAAAAGAAAAATGAGGGCACATTTTGAGTGACTTATCAAATCCTCTTCTATTTCATTAAAAAATTCTGACATGCAGACTGACACATGCACTTTCAATACCAGCAGCAGACTTCCCTGGTGAGCAGTAGCTTTACTACAGTGATCTAATGAGCAACTAGAGTGCTACCATTCAGAATTTATGGAAAATGTGGGACACATCTGAATGCTTTCTTGATGGAATCAAAGTAAACAAGCATTGAAAATGCAATAGGTCTCGCCCTCGTTTAAGTTAAAGCAATTCTGTTTGTAATTAGGTGGCTTTTTAGCTTTGCTTGCATTAGAGTTTTTCAAACTTTCATGTACATACCATGCATATGTATGCATATATGTATATGTTTGCATGAATTTATATTTATATAGATATGCAGATTATATTTATATGTTTATATATTCACTGAAAAAACCATAGGTTTCACACACGTTATAGTTACGAATTAGCATTTAAAAAACCTTGCAAATTCACTTAAAAAACCATAGGTTTCACACATGTTATAGTTAGCTGGACATTTCACTCGTAAAAAACCAATGAAATTCCCCCATTATAGTTAGTGCAGGCAACTATAACTCACGCGACCGCAATCCTCTGCTGATGACGTCAGATATTACATCACTGTATTTAGACACTTATTTACCCATGTCTTCTTCCATTAATCTTTAGCTATACATATATTACAAATATTTATTTTTCATAAAGACACATATGTCATCAGTGATGTAATATCTGACGTCATCAGCAGAGGATTCCGGTCGCGTGCGTTATAGTTGCCTGCACTAACTATAACGGGGGAATTTCATTGGTTTTTTACGAGTGAAATGTCCAGCTAACTATAACATGTGTGAAACCTATGGTTTTTTAAGTGAATTTGCAAGGTTTTTTAAATGCTAATTCGTAACTATAACGTGTGTGAAACCTATGGTTTTTTCAGTGAATATATATATATATTTATATATTATCTACTGGCGGTCGCCTGTAGATAGTTACAGTTAGGACCTAGTTTCCATAGGAAAAGTGTTTTTTCTTTTCCCAATAACTTTGGCGCCGAATAACGAATCTTCGCGAAATGTTCAAAACTAGTGGAGCGCTACGGTCTGTTCCTATCCTGAAAGTTTCAGGGTGATTCGTCAAGCGGAGACCGAGAAAAAAGGGGGGGCCCAAAACGCGTTTTCCCCATGTTATTTCCCATAGGAAATTTTAGACACGGCTACAGCCCGAACTGCTGAACGGAATTACACCAAATTTGGCAAAAAGGTAGTCCTTGGTTCAGAAAGCACCCTTTCTTTTAAATGGTGTAAATCCGTTCAGTAGTTCCTGAGAAATTCAAAACATAGAGGTCAAAAAATCAATTTCCCATAGGAAACTTTAGACACGGTTACAGCCAAAACTGCTGAACGGAATTACACCACATTTGGAAAAAGGATAGTGCTTGGTTCAGAAAGCGCCGTTCTTTTTAAATGGTGTAAATCTGTTCAGTAGTTTTCGAGATATTAAAGGAAAAAAATCTTTATATATCTGGGCGGGACCTAACTACACAAGCACATGCTTGGCTCTAATTGGCTACCAACACATCAATCCAGGAAGTGTTGGCAGCAATCTTGGTGCAACGCTTTTTAAGGCTCGCCTAGCGACGCAGCGCATGCGCTACACACTACACAAACGCCACTGCACTGCCCTAAACCCTTATACACTACCCTAGCATGACCCCCTACACTACCGGAACACCACTGCACTCCCCTAAACCCTAAAACACTACCCCCAGCACGACCCCCTACACTGCCCGAACACCACTGCACTGCCCTAAACCCTGAAACACCAGCCCCAGCACAACCCCCTACACTGCCCGAACACCACTGCACTGCCCTAAACCCTGAAACACCAGTCCCTGCACGACCCCCTACACTGCCCGAACACCACTGCACTGACCTAAACCCTGAAACACCAGCCCCTGCACGACCCCCTACACTGCCCAAACACCACTGCACTGCCCTAAACCCTGAAACACCAACCCCAGCACGACCCCTACACTTCCCGAACACCACTGCACTGCCCTAAACCCTGAAACACCACACCCAGCATGACCCCCTACACTGCCCGAACACCACTGCACTGCCCTAAAACCCTGAAACATCATCCCCAGCAAGACCCCCTACACTGCCCGAACACCACTGCCCTAAACCCTGAAACACCACCCCCAGCACGACCCCCTACACTACCCGAACACCACTGCACTGCCCTAAACCCTGAAACACCAGCCCCAACAAGACCCCCTAAACTGCGCAAACAGCACTGCACAGACCTAAACCCTGAAACACCAGCCCCAGCAAGACCCGCTACACTGCCTAACACCACTGCACTAAACCCTGAAACACCACCCCCAGCATGACCCCCTACACTGCCCGAACAACACTGCACTGCCCTAAACCCAGAAACACCACCCCCTGCACGACCCCCTACACTGCCCAAACACCACTGCACTGCCCTAAACCCTGAAACACCAGCCCCAGCATGACCCCTACACTTCCCGAACACCACTGCACTGCCCTATACCCTGAAACACCACCCCCAGCAAGACCCCCTACACTGCCCGAACACCACTGCACTAAACCCTGAAACACCACCCCCAGCAAGACCCCTACACTGCCCAAACACCACTGCACTCCCCTAAACCCAGAAACACCACCCCCTGCACCACCTCCTACTCTGCCCGAAAACCACTGCACTGCCCTAAACCCTGAAACACCAGCCCCAGCACGACCCCCTACACTGCCCGAACACCACTGCACTGCCCTAAACCCTGAAACACCAGCCCCAGCGCGACCCCTACACTTCCCGAACACCACTGGACTGCCCTAAACCCTGAAACACCACCCCCAGCATGATTCTCTACACTGCCCGAACACCACTGCACTGCCCTAAACCCTGAAACATCATCCCCAGCAAGACCCCCTACACTGCCGAACACCACTGCCCTAAACCCTGAAACACCAGCCCCAGCAAGACCCCCTACACTGCCTAACACCACTGCACTAAACCCTGAAACACCACCCCCAGCATGACCCCCTACACTGCCCGAACACCACTGCACTGCCCTAAACCCTGAAACACCACCCCCTGCACAACCCCCTATACTGCCCGAACACCACTGCACTGCCCTAAACCCTGAAACACCAGCCCCAGCAAGACCCCCTACACTTCCCGAACACCACTGCACTGCCCTAAACCCTGAAACACCACCCCCAGCAAGACCCCCTACACTGCCCGAACACCACTGCACTAAACACGGACACACCAGCCCCAGCAAGACCGCCTACACTGCCCGAACACCACTGCACTGCCCTAAACCCTGAAACACCACCCCCAGCAAGACCCCCTACACTGCCTGAACACCACTGCACTAAACCCTGAAACACCACCCCCTGCACGACCCCCTACACTGCCCGAACACCACTGCACTGCCGCTAAACCCTGAAAAACTCGCCCCAGCATGACCCCTACACTGCCCGAACACCACTGCACTGCCCTAAACCCTGAAACACCAGCCCCAGCAAGACCCCCTACACTGCCCGAACACCACTGCACTAAACCCTGAAACACCACCCCCAGCAAGACCCCCTACACTGCCCGAACACCACTGCACTGCCCTAAACCCTGAAACACCACCCCCTGCACGACCCGCTATATTGCCCGAACACCACTGCACTGCCCTAAACCCTGAAACACCACCCCCTGCACGACCCTCTACACTGCCCGAACACCACTGCACTGCTCTAAACCCTGAAACACCACCCAATGCACAACCCCCTACACTGCACGAACACCACTGCACTGCCCTAAACCCTGAAACACCATCCCCAGCTAGACCCCCTACACTGCCCGAACATCACTGCACTGCCCTAAACCCTGAAACACCACCCCCAGCAGGACCACCTACACTGCCCGAACACCACTGCACTAAACCCTGAACCAACACCCCCAGCAAGACCCCTACACTGCCCGAACACCACTGCACTGCCCTAAACCCTGAAACACCAGCCCCAGCACCACCCCCACACTGCCTGAACACCACTGCACTGCCCTAAAGCCTGAAACACCAGCCCCAGCACGACCCCCTACACTGCCCGAACACCACTACACTGCCCTAAACCCTGAAACACCAGCCCCAGCACGACCTCTACACTTCCCGAACACCACTGCACTGCCCTAAACCCTGAAACACCACCCCCTGCACGACCCCCTACATTGCTCGAAAACGACTGCACTGCCCTAAACCCTGAAACACCACCCCCTGCACGACACTCTACATTGCCGAAACACCACTGCACTGCCCTAAACCCTGAAACACCAGCCCCAACAAGACCCCCTACACTGCCCGAACACCACTGCACACACCTAAATCCTGAAACACCAGCCCCAGCAAGACCCCCTACACTGCCTAACACCACTGCACTAAACCCTGAAACACCAATCCCAGCATGACCCCCTACACTTCCCCAACACCACTGCACTGCCCTAAACCCTGAAACACCAGCCCCAGCACGACCCCCTACACTGCCAGAAAACCACTGTACTGCCCTAAACCCTGAAACACCAGCCCCAGCAAGACCCCCTACATTGCTCGAACACCACTGCACTGCCCTAAACCCTGAAAGGCCACCCCCAGCAAGACCCCCTACACTGCTCGAACACCACTGCACTAAACCCTGAAACACCATCCCCAGCAAGACCCCACTACACTGCCCGACACCACTGCGCTGCCCTTCACCCTGAAACACTAGCCCCAGCACGACCCCTACACTTCCCGAACACAACTGCACTGCCCTAAACCCTGAAACACCACCCCCAGCACAACCCCCTACACTGCCCGAACCCCGCTGCACTGCCCTAAACCCTAAAACATCAGCCCCAGCAAGACCCCCTACACTGCCCGAACACCACTGCACAGACCTAAACCCTAAAACACAAGCCCCAGCAAGACCCCCTACACTGCCTGAACACCACTGCACTGCCCTAAACCCTGATTCATCACCCCGAGCACGACCCCTACACTGCCCTAAACCCTGAAACATCACCCCCAGCAAGAACACCTACACTGCCCGAAAACCACTGCACTGCCCAAAACCCTGAAACACCACCCCCAGCACGACCCCCTACACTGCCCGAACACCACTGCACTGCCCTAAATCCTGAAACACCAGCCCCAGCAAGACCCCCTACACTGCCCGAACACCACTGCACTTCCCTAAACCCTGAAACACCAGCCCCAGCACGACCCCCTACACTGCCCGAACACCACTTCACTGCCCTAAACCCTGAAACACCAGCCCCTGCACGACCCCCTACACTGACCGAACACCACTGCACTGCCCTAAACCCTGAAACACCAGCTCCTGCACGACCCCCTACACTCCCCGAACACCACTGCTCTGCCCTAAACCCTGAAACACCAGCCCCAACACGACCCCTACACTGCCCGAACACCACTGCACACACCTAAATCCTGAAACACCAGCCCCAGCAAGACCACCTACACTGCCTAACACCACTGCACTAAACCCTGAAACACCAATCCCAGCATGACCCCCTACACTGCCCCAACACCACTGCACTTCCCTAAACCCTGAAACACCAGCCCCAGCACGACCCCCTACACTGCCAGAAAACCACTCTACTGTCCTAAACCCTGAAACACCAGCCCCAGCAAGACCCCCTACATTGCTCGAACACCACTGCACTGCCCTAAACCCTGAAAGGCCACCCCCAGCAAGACCCCCTACACTGCTCGAACACCACTGCACTAAACCCTGAAACACCATCCCCAGCAAGACCCCACTACACTGCCCGACACCACTGCGCTGCCCTAAACCCTGGAACACCAGCCCCAGCACGACCCCTACACTTCCCGAACACAACTACACTGCCCTAAACCCTGAAACACCACCCCCAGCACAACCCCCTACACTGCCCGAACCCCACTGCACTGCCCTAAACCCTAAAACATCAGCCCCAGCAAGACCCCCTACATTGCCCGAACACCACTGCACAGACCTAAACCCTAAAACACAAGCCCCAGCAAGACCCCCTACACTGCCCGAACACCACTGCACTGCCCTAAACCCTGATTCATCACCCCGAGCACGACCCCTACACTGCCCTAAACCCTGAAACATCACCCCCAGCAAGAACACCTACACTGCTCGAAAACCACTGCACTGCCCAAAACCCTTGAACACCACCCCCAGCACGACCCCCTACACTGCCCGAACACCACTGCACTGCCCTAAATCCTGAAACACAAGCCCCAGCAAGACCCCCTACACTGCCCGAACACCACTGCACTTCCCTAAACCCTGAAACACCAGCCCCAGCACGACCCCTTAACTCCCCGAACACCACTGCTCTGCCCTAAACCCTGAAACACCAGCCCCAACACGACCCCTACACTGCCCGAACACCACTGCACTGCCCTAAACCCTGAAACACCAGCCCCAGCATTACCCCCTACCCTGCCCGAACACCACTGCACTGCCCTAAACCCTGAAACACCAGCCCCTGCACGACCCCCTACATTGCCCGAACACCACTGCACTGCCCTAAACCCTAAAACACCACCCCCTGCATGACACTACACTGCCCGAACACCACTGCACTGCCCTAAACCCTGAAACACCACCCCCTGTACAACCCCCACACTGCACGAACACCACTGCACTGCCCTAAACCCTGAAACACCAGCCCCAGCAAGACCCCTCACACTGCCTGAACACCACTGCACTGCCCCAAACCCTGAAACACCACCCCCAGCAAGACCCCCTACATTGCCTGAACACCACTGCACTAAACCCTGAAACACCACCCCCAGCAAGACCCCTACACTGCCCAAACACCACTGGACTGCCCTAAACCCTGAAACACCAGCCCCAGCACGACCCCCTACACTGCCTGAACACCACTGCACTGCCCTAAACCCTGAAACACCAGCCCCAGCACGACCCCCTACACTGCCCGAACACCACTACACTGCCTTAAACCCTGAAACACCAGCCCCAGCACGACCCCTACACTTCCCGAACACCACTGCACTGCCCTAAACCCTGATACACCACCCCCAGCACGACCCCCTACACTGGCCGAACACCACTGCACTGCCCTAAACCCTGAAACATCATCCCCAGCAAGACCCCCTACACTGCCCAAACACCACTGCCCTAAACCTTTAAACACCACCCCCAGCACGACCCCCTACACTGCCCAAACAGCACTGCACTGCCCTAAACCCTGAAACACCAGCCTCAACAAGACCCCCTACACTGCCCCAACACCACTGCACTTCCCTAAACCCTAAAACACCAGCCCCAGCACAACCCCCTACACTGCCAGAAAACCACTGTACTGTCCTAAACCCTGAAACACCAGCCCCAGCAAGACCCCCTACATTGCTCGAACATCACTGCACTGCCCTAAACCCTGAAAGGCCACCCCCAGCAAGACCCCCTACACTGCTCGAACACCACTGCACTAAACCCTGAAACACCATCCCCAGCAAGACCCCACTACACTGCCCGACACCACTGCGCTGCCCTAAACCCTGAAACACCAGCCCCAGCACGACCCCTACACTTCCCGAACACAACTGCACTGCCCTAAACCCTGAAACACCACCCCCAGCACAACCCCCTACACTGCCCGAACCCCACTGCACTGCCCTAAACCCTAAAACATCAGCCCCAGCAAGACCACCTACACTGCCCGAACACCACTGCACAGACCTAAACCCTAAAACACAAGCCCCAGCAAGACCCGCTACACTGCCCGAACACCACTGCACTGCCCTAAACCCTGATTCATCACCCCGAGCACGACCCCTACACTGCCCTAAACCCTGAAACATCACCCCCAGCAAGAACACCTACACTGCCCGAAAACCACTGCACTGCCCAAAACCCTTGAACACCACCCCCAGCACGACCCCCTACACTGCCCGAACACCACTGCACTGCCCTAAATCCTGAAACACAAGCCCAAGCAAGACCCCCTACACTGCCCGAACACCACTGCACTTCCCTAAACCCTGAAACACCAGCCCCAGCACGACCCCCTTCCCTCCCCGAACACCACTGCTCTGCCCTAAACCCTGAAACACCAGCCCCAACACGACCCCTACACTGCCCGAACACCACCGCACTGCCCTAAACCCTGAAACACCAGCCCCAGCATTACCCCCTACCCTGCCCGAACACCACTGCACTGCCCTAAACCCTGAAACACCACCCCCTGCACGACCCGCTATATTGCCCGAACACCACTGCACTGCCCTAAACCCTGAAACACCACCCCCTGCACGACCCTCTACACTGCCCGAACACCACTGCACTGCTCTAAACCCTGAAACACCACCCAATGCACAACCCCCTACACTGCACGAACACCACTGCACTGCCCTAAACCCTGAAACACCAGCCCTAGCTAGACCCCCTACACTGCCCGAACATCACTGCACTGCCCTAAACCCTGAAACACCACCCCCAGCAGGACCACCTACACTGCCCGAACACCACTGCACTAAACCCTGAACCAACACCCCCAGCAAGACCCCTACACTGCCCGAACACCACTGCACTGCCCTAAACCCTGAAACACCAGCCCCAGCACCACGCCCACACTGCCTGAACACCACTGCACTGCCCTAAAGCCTGAAACACCAGCCCCAGCACGACCCCCTACACTGCCCGAACACCACTACACTGCCCTAAACCCTGAAACACCAGCCCCAGCACGACCCCTACACTTCCCGAACACCACTGCACTGCCCTAAACCCTGAAACACCACCCCCTGCACGACCCCCTACATTGCTCGAAAACGACTGCACTGCCCTAAACCCTGAAACACCACCCCCTGCACGACACTCTACATTGCCGAAACACCACTGCACTGCCCTAAACCCTGAAACATCAGCCCCAACAAGACCCCCTACACTGCCCGAACACCACTGCACACACCTAAATCCTGAAACACCAGCCCCAGCAAGACCCCCTACACTGCCTAACACCACTGCACTAAACCCTGAAACACCAATCCCAGCATGACCCCCTACACTTCCCCAACACCACTGCACTGCCCTAAACCCTGAAACACCAGCCCCAGCACGACCCCCTACACTGCCAGAAAACCACTGTACTGCCCTAAACCCTGAAACACCAGCCCCAGCAAGACCCCCTACATTGCTCGAACACCACTGCACTGCCCTAAACCCTGAAAGGCCACCCCCAGCAAGACCCCCTACACTGCTCGAACACCACTGCACTAAACCCTGAAACACCATCCCCAGCAAGACCCCACTACACTGCCCGACACCACTGCGCTGCCCTTCACCCTGAAACACTAGCCCCAGCACGACCCCTACACTTCCCGAACACAACTGCACTGCCCTAAACCCTGAAACACCACCCCCAGCACAACCCCCTACACTGCCCGAACCCCACTGCACTGCCCTAAACCCTAAAACATCAGCCCCAGCAAGACCCCCTACACTGCCCGAACACCACTGCACAGACCTAAACCCTAAAACACAAGCCCCAGCAAGACCCCCTACACTGCCTGAACACCACTGCACTGCCCTAAACCCTGATTCATCACCCCGAGCACGACCCCTACACTGCCCTAAACCCTGAAACATCACCCCCAGCAAGAACACCTACACTGCCCGAAAACCACTGCACTGCCCAAAACCCTGAAACACCACCCCCAGCACGACCCCCTACACTGCCCGAACACCACTGCACTGCCCTCAATCCTGAAACACCAGCCCCAGCAAGACCCCCTACACTGCCCGAACACCACTGCACTTCCCTAAACCCTGAAACACCAGCCCCAGCACGACCCCCTACACTGCCCGAACACCACTTCACTGCCCTAAACCCTGAAACACCAGCCCCTGCACGACCCCCTACACTGACCGAACACCACTGCACTGCCCTAAACCCTGAAACACCAGCTCCTGCACGACCCCCTACACTCCCCGAACACCACTGCTCTGCCCTAAACCCTGAAACACCAGCCCCAACACGACCCCTACACTGCCCGAACACCACTGCACACACCTAAATCCTGAAACACCAGCCCCAGCAAGACCACCTACACTGCCTAACACCACTGCACTAAACCCTGAAACACCAATCCCAGCATGACCCCCTACACTGCCCCAACACCACTGCACTTCCCTAAACCCTGAAACACCAGCCCCAGCACGACCCCCTACACTGCCAGAAAACCACTGTACTGTCCTAAACCCTGAAACACCAGCCCCAGCAAGACCCCCTACATTGCTCGAACACCACTGCACTGCCCTAAACCCTGAAAGGCCACCCCCAGCAAGACCCCCTACACTGCTCAAACACCACTGCACTAAACCCTGACACACCATCCCCAGCAAGACCCCACTACACTGCCCGACACCACTGCGCTGCCCTAAACCCTGAAACACCAGCCCCAGCACGACCCCTACACTTCCCGAACACAACTACACTGCCCTAAACCCTGAAACACCACCCCCAGCACAACCCCCTACACTGCCCGAACCCCACTGCACTGCCCTAAACCCTAAAACATCAGCCCCAGCAAGACCCCCTACATTGCCCGAACACCACTGCACAGACCTAAACCCTAAAACACAAGCCCCAGCAAGACCCCCTACACTGCACGAACACCACTGCACTGCCCTAAACCCTGAAACACCAGCCCCAGCTAGACCCCCTACACTGCCCGAACATCACTGCACTGCCCTAAACCCTGAAACACCACCCCCAGCAGGACCACCTACACTGCCCGAACACCACTGCACTAAACCCTGAACCAACACCCCCAGCAAGACCCCTACACTGCCCGAACACCACTGCACTGCCCTAAACCCTGAAACACCAGCCCCAGCACCACGCCCACACTGCCTGAACACCACTGCACTGCCCTAAAGCCTGAAACACCAGCCCCAGCACGACCCCCTACACTGCCCGAACACCACTACACTGCCCTAAACCCTGAAACACCAGCCCCAGCACGACCCCTACACTTCCCGAACACCACTGCACTGCCCTAAACCCTGAAACACCACCCCCTGCACGACCCCCTACATTGCTCGAAAACGACTGCACTGCCCTAAACCCTGAAACACCACCCCCTGCACGACACTCTACATTGCCGAAACACCACTGCACTGCCCTAAACCCTGAAACACCAGCCCCAACAAGACCCCCTACACTGCCCGAACACCACTGCACACACCTAAATCCTGAAACACCAGCCCCAGCAAGACCCCCTACACTGCCTAACACCACTGCACTAAACCCTGAAACACCAATCCCAGCATGACCCCCTACACTTCCCCAACACCACTGCACTGCCCTAAACCCTGAAACACCAGCCCCAGCACGACCCCCTACACTGCCAGAAAACCACTGTACTGCCCTAAACCCTGAAACACCAGCCCCAGCAAGACCCCCTACATTGCTCGAACACCACTGCACTGCCCTAAACCCTGAAAGGCCACCCCCAGAAAGACCCCCTACACTGCTCGAACACCACTGCACTAAACCCTGAAACACCATCCCCAGCAAGACCCCACTACACTGCCCGACACCACTGCGCTGCCCTTCACCCTGAAACACTAGCCCCAGCACGACCCCTACACTTCCCGAACACAACTGCACTGCCCTAAACCCTGAAACACCACCCCCAGCACAACCCCCTACACTGCCCGAACCCCACTGCACTGCCCTAAACCCTAAAACATCAGCCCCAGCAAGACCCCCTACACTGCCCGAACACCACTGCACAGACCTAAACCCTAAAACACAAGCCCCAGCAAGACCCCCTACACTGCCTGAACACCACTGCACTGCCCTAAACCCTGATTCATCACCCCGAGCACGACCCCTACACTGCCCTAAACCCTGAAACATCACCCCCAGCAAGAACACCTACACTGCCCGAAAACCACTGCACTGCCCAAAACCCTGAAACACCACCCCCAGCACGACCCCCTACACTGCCCGAACACCACTGCACTGCCCTAAATCCTGAAACACCAGCCCCACCAAGACCCCCTACACTGCCCGAACACCACTGCACTTCCCTAAACCCTGAAACACCAGCCCCAGCACGACCCCCTACACTGCCCGAACACCACTTCACTGCCCTAAACCCTGAAACACCAGCCCCTGCACGACCCCCTACACTGACCGAACACCACTGCACTGCCCAAACCCTGAAACACCAGCCCCAGCAAGACCCCCTACATTGCTCGAACACCACTGCACTGCCCTAAACCCTGAAAGGCCACCCCCAGCAAGACCCCCTACACTGCTCAAACACCACTGCACTAAACCCTGACACACCATCCCCAGCAAGACCCCACTACACTGCCCGACACCACTGCGCTGCCCTAAACCCTGAAACACCAGCCCCAGCACGACCCCTACACTTCCCGAACACAACTACACTGCCCTAAACCCTGAAACACCACCCCCAGCACAACCCCCTACACTGCCCGAACCCCACTGCACTGCCCTAAACCCTAAAACATCAGCCCCAGCAAGACCCCCTACATTGCCCGAACACCACTGCACAGACCTAAACCCTAAAACACAAGCCCCAGCAAGACCCCCTACACTGCCCGAACACCACTGCACTGCCCTAAACCCTGATTCATCACCCCGAGCACGACCCCTACACTGCCCTAAACCCTGAAACATCACCCCCAGCAAGAACACCTACACTGCTCGAAAACCACTGCACTGCCCAAAACCCTTGAACACCACCCCCAGCACGACCCCCTACACTGCCCGAACACCACTGCACTGCCCTAAATCCTGAAACACAAGCCCCAGCAAGACCCCCTACACTGCCCGAACACCACTGCACTTCCCTAAACCCTGAAACACCAGCCCCAGCACGACCCCCTTCTCTCCCCAAACACCACTGCTCTGCCCTAAACCCTGAAACACCAGCCCCAACACGACCCCTACACTGCCCGAACACCGCCGCACTGCCCTAAACCCTGAAACACCAGCCCCAGCATTACCCCCTACCCTGCCCGAACACCACTGCACTGCCCTAAACCCTGAAACACCAGCCCCTGCACGACCCCCTACATTGCCCGAACACCACTGCACTACCCTAAACCCTAAAACACCACCCCCTGCACGACACTACACTGCCCGAACACCACTGCACTGCCCTAAACCCTGAAACACCACCCCCTGCACAACCCCTACACTGCACGAACACCACTGCACTGCCCTAAACCCTGAAACACCAGCCCCAGCAAGACCCCTTACACTGCCTGAACACCACTGCACTGCCCCAAACCCTGAAACACCACCCCCAGCAAGACCCCCTACATTGCCTGAACACCACTGCACTAAACCCTGAAACACCACCCCCAGCAAGACCCCTACACTGCCCAAACACCACTGGACTGCCCTAAACCCTGAAACACCAGCCCCAGCACGACCCCCTACACTGCCTGAACACCACTGCACTGCCCTAAACCCTGAAACACCAGCCCCAGCACGACCCCCTACACTGCCCGAACACCACTACACTGCCTTAAACCCTGAAACACCAGCCCCAGCACGACCCCTACACTTCCCGAACACCACTGCACTGCCCTAAACCCTGATACACCACCCCCAGCACGACCCCCTACACTGGCCGAACACCACTGCACTGCCCTAAACCCTGAAACATCATCCCCAGCAAGACCCCCTATACTGCCCAAACACCACTGCCCTAAACCTTTAAACACCACCCCCAGCACGACCCCCTACACTGCCCAAACAGCACTGCACTGCCCTAAACCCTGAAACACCAGCCCCAACAAGACCCCCTACACTGCCCCAACACCACTGCACTTCCCTAAACCCTAAAACACCAGCCCCAGCACAACCCCCTACACTGCCAGAAAACCACTGTACTGTCCTAAACCCTGAAACACCAGCCCCAGCAAGACCCCCTACATTGCTCGAACATCACTGCACTGCCCTAAACCCTGAAAGGCCACCCCCAGCAAGACCCCCTACACTGCTCGAACACCACTGCACTAAACCCTGAAACACCATCCCCAGCAAGACCCCACTACACTGCCCGACACCACTGCGCTGCCCTAAACCCTGAAACACCAGCCCCAGCACGACCCCTACACTTCCTGAACACAACTGCACTGCCCTAAACCCTGAAACACCACCCCCAGCACAACCCCCTACACTGCCCGAACCCCACTGCACTGCCCTAAACCCTAAAACATCAGCCCCAGCAAGACCCCCTACACTGCCCGAACACCACTGCACAGACCTAAACCCTAAAACACAAGCCCCAGCAAGACCCCCTACACTGCCCGAACACCACTGCACTGCCCTAAACCCTGATTCATCACCCCGAGCACGACCCCTACACTGCCCTAAACCCTGAAACATCACCCCCAGCAAGAACACCTACACTGCCCGAAAACCACTGCACTGCCCAAAACCCTTGAACACCACCCCCAGCATGTCCCCCTACACTGCCCGAACACCACTGCACTGCCCTAAATCCTGAAACACAAGCCCAAGCAAGACCCCCTACACTGCCCGAACACCACTGCACTTCCCTAAACCCTGAAACACCAGCCCCAGCACGACCCCCTTCACTCCCCGAACACCACTGCTCTGCCCTAAACCCTGAAACACCAGCCCCAACACGACCCCTACACTGCCCGAACACCACCGCACTGCCCTAAACCCTGAAACACCAGCCCCAGCATTACCCCCTACCCTGCCCGAACACCACTGCACTGCCCTAAACCCTGAAACACCACCCCCTGCACGACCCCCTACATTGCCCGAACACCACTGCACTGCCCTAAACCCTGAAACACCACCCCCTGCACGACACTACATTGCCCGAACACCACTGCACTGCCCTAAACCCTGAAACACCACCCCCTGCACAACCCCTACACTGCACGAACACCACTGCACTGCCCTAAACCCTGAAACACCAGCCCCAGCAAGACCCCTTACACTGCCTGAACACCACTGCACTGCCCCAAACCCTGAAACACCACCCCCAACAAGACCCCCTACATTGCCCGAACACCACTGCAATAAACCCTGAAACACCACCCCCAGCAAGACCCCTACACTGCCCAAACACCACTAGACTGCCCTAAACCCTGAAACACCAGCCCCAGCACGACCCCCTACACTGCCTGAACACCACTGCACTGCCCTAAATCCTGAAACACCAGCCCCAGCACGACCCCCTACACTGCCCGAACACCACTACACTGCCTTAAACCCTGAAACACCAGCCCCAGCACGACCCCTACACTTCCCGAACACCACTGCACTGCCCTAAACCCTGATACACCACCCCCAGCACGACCCCCTACACTGGCCGAACACCACTGCACTGCCCTAAACCCTGAAACATCATCCCCAGCAAGACCCCCTACACTGCCCAAACACCACTGCCCTAAACCTTTAAACACCACCCCCAGCACGACCCCCTACACTGCCCAAACAGCACTGCACTGCCCTAAACCCTGAAACACCAGCCCCAACAAGACCCACTACACTGCCCGAACACCACTGCACAGACCTAAATCCTGAAACACCACCCGCAGCACGACCTCATACACTGCCTGAAAAGCACTGCACTGCCTTAAACCCTGAAACATCATCCCCAGCAAGACCCCCTACACTGCCTGAACACCACTGCTCTAAACCCTGAAACACCAACCCCAGCATGACCCCCTACACTGCCCGAACACCACTGCACTGCCCTAAACCCTGAAACACCAGCCCCAGCACGACCCCCTACACTGCCCGAAAACCACTGTACTGCCCTAAACCCTGAAACACCAGCCCCAGCAAGACCCCCTACATTGCTCGAACACCACTGCACTGCCCTAAACCCTGAAAGGCCACCCCCAGCAAGACCCCCTACACTGCTCGAACACCACTGCACTAAACCCTGACACATCACCCCCAGCAAGACCCACTACACTGCTCGAACACCACTGCACTGCCCTAAACCCTGAAACACCACTCCCTGCACGACCCCCTGCACTGCCCAAAAACCACTGTACTGCCCTAACCCTAAAACACCAGCCCCAGCAAGACCCCCTACATTGCTCGAACACCACTGCACTGCCCTAAACCCTGAAACACCACCCCTTGCACGACCCCCTACACTGCCCGAACACCACTGCACTGCCCTAAACCCTGAAACACCACCCCCTGCACGACCCCCTACAATGCCCGAACACCATGGCACTGCCCTAAACGCTGAAACACCCCCCAGCACGACCCCCTACACTGCCCGAACACCACTGCACTGCCCTAAACCCTGAAACACCAGCCGCAGCACGACTCCTACACTGCCCTAACACCACTGCACTGCCATAAACCCTGAAACACCACCCCCAGCACAACCCCCTACACTTCCCGAACACCACTGCACTACACTAAACCCTGAAACATCATCCCCAGCAAGACCCCCTACACTGCCCAAACACCACTGCCCTAAACCCTGAAACAACACCCCCAGCACGACCCCCTACACTGCCCGAACACCACTGCACTGCCCTAAACCCTGAAACACCAGCCTCAGCAAGACCCCCTACACTGCCCGAACACTACTGCACAGACCTAAACCATGAAACACCAGCCCCAGCAAGACCCCCTACACTGCCTAACACCACTGCACTAAACCCTGAAACACCACCCCCTGCACAACCCCTAAACTGCCCTAACACCACTGTACTGCCCTAAACCCTGAAACACCACCCCCTACACAACCCCCTACACTGCCAGAACACCACTGCACTGCCCTAAACCCTGAAACCCCACCCGCAGCACGACCTCCTAAACTGCCTGAAAACCACTGCACTGCCCTAAACCCTGAAACACGAGCCCCAGCACGACCTCCTTCACTGCCCGAACACCACTGCACTGCCCTAAACCCTGAAACACCAGCCCCTGGAAGACCCCATACACTGCCGGAACACCACTGCACTGCCCTAAACCCTGAAACTCCAGCCCCTGCATGGCCCCCTAGACTGCCCTAAACCTTGAAACACCTCCCCCAGCACGACCCCCTACACTGCTGCAACACCTCTGCAATGCCCTAAATCTTAAAACACCACCCCCAGCACGACCCCCTACACTGCCCGAACACCACTGCACTGCCCTAAACCCTGAAACATCATCCCAAGCAAGCCCCCGTACACTGCCGGAACACCACTGCCCTAAACCCTGAAACACCACCCCAGCACAATCCCTACACTGCCCGAACACCACTGCACTGCCCTAAACCCTGAGACACCAACCCCTGCACGACCCCCTACACTGCCCGAACACCACTGCACTGCCCTAAACACTGAAGCACCAGCCCCTACACAACCCCCTACACTGCCCGAACACCACTGCACTGCCCATAACCCTGAAACACCAGCCCCTGCACGTCCCCTACACTGCCCGAACACCACTGCACTGCCCTAAAACCTGAAACACCAGCCCCTGCACGACCCCTACACTGTCCGGACACCACTGCAGTACCCTAAACCCTGAAACACCAGCCCCAGCACGACCCCTACACTGCCTGAACACCACTGCACTGCCCTAAACCCTGACACACCAGCCCCACCACGACCCCCTGCACTGCCTGAACACTACTGCACTGCCCTAAACCCTGAAACACCAGCCCCAACATGACCCCCTACACTGCCCAAACACCACTGCACTGCCCTAAACCCTGAAACACCATCCCCTGGAAGTCCCCCTACACTGCACGAACACCACTGCACTGCCCTAAACCCTGAAACACCAGCCCCTGCACGATCCCCTAGACTGCCCTAAACCCTGAAACACCACCCCCAGCACGACCCCCTACACTGCCGGAACACTACTGTACTGCCCTAAACCCTGAAACACCACCCCCAGCATGACCCTCTACACTACCCGAACACCACTGCACTGCCCTAAACCCTGAAACACCAGCCGCAACACGACCCCTACACTGCCCGAACACCACCGCGCTGCCCTAATCCCTGAAACACCAGCTCCACCACGACCCCTTACACTGCCTGAACACCACCGCACTGCCCTAAACCCTGAAACACAAGCCCCTGCAAGATCCACTACACTGCCCGAACACCACTGCACTGCCCTATACCCTGAAACACCAGCCCCTGTACGACCCCCTACACTACCCTAAACCCTGAAACACCACCCCCAGCATGACCCCATACACTGCCGGAACACCACTGCACAGCCCTAAACCCTGAAACATCATCCCAAGCAAGACCCCGTACACTGCCCAAACACTACTGCCCTAAACCCTGAAACACCAGCCCCAGCAAGACCCCCTACACTGCTCGAACACCACTGCACTGCCCTAAACCCTGAAACACCAGCCCCAGCAAGACCCCCTACAGTGCCCGAACACCACTGCACTTCCCTAAACCCTGAAACACCAGCCGCAGCACGACCCCTACAGTGCCCGAACACCACTGCACTGCCCTAAGCCCTGAAACACCAGCCCCTGCATGACCCCCTACACTGCCCGAACACCACTGCACTGCCCTAAACCCTGAAACACCACCCCCAGCACGACCCCCTACACTGCCCAAACACCACTGCCCTAAACCCAGAAACACCAGCCCCTGGAAGACCCCCTAGACTGCCCTAAACCCTGAAACACCACCCCCAGCAGGACCCCCTACACTGCCGGAACACCACTGCACTGTCCTAAACCCTGAAACACCACCCCCATCACGACCCCCTACACTGCCCAAACACCACTGCACTTCCCTAAACCCTGAAACATCATCCCAAGCAAGCCCCCGTACACTTCCCGAACACCACTGCCCTAAACCCTGAAACACCACCCCCAGCACGATCCCTACACTGCCAGAACACCACTGCACTGCCCTAAACTCTGAAACACCAGCCCCTGCACGACCCCCTACAATGCCCGAACACCACTGCACTGCCCTAACCCCTGAAACACCAGCCCCTGCACGACCCCCTACACTGCCCGAACACCACTGCACTGCCCTAAACCCTGAACCACCCCAGCACAACCCGCTACACTGCCCGAACCCCAGTGCACTGCCCTAAACTCTAAAACATCAGCCCCAGCAAGACCCCCTACACTGCCCGAACACCACTGCACAGACCTAAACCCTAAAACACAAGCCCCAGCAAGACCCCCTACACTGCCCGAACACCACTGCATTGCCCTAAACCCTGATTCATCACCCCGAGCACGACCCCTACACTGCCCTAAACCCTGAAACATCACCCCCAGCAAGAGCACCTACACTGCCCGAAAACCACTGCACTGCCCTAAACCCTGAAACATCATCCCAATCAAGACCCCGTACACTGCCCGAACAATACTGCCCTAAACCCTGAAACACCACCCCCAGCACGACCCCCTACACTGCCCGAACACCACTGCACTACCCTAAACCCTGAAACACCAGCCCCAGCACGACCCCCTACACTGCCCGAACACCACTGCACTGCCCTAAACCCTGAAACACCAGCTCCTGCACGACCCCCTACACTCCCCGAACACCACTACTCTGCCCTAAACCCTGAAACACCAGCCCCAACACGACCCCTACACTGCCTGAACACCACCGCACAGCCGTAAACCCTGAAACACCAGCCCCAGCATGACCCCCTACACTGCCCGAACACCACTGCACTGCCCTATACCCTGAAACACCAGCCCCTGTATGTCCCCCTACACTACCCTAAACCCTGAAAAACCACCCCCAGCACGACCCCCTACACTACCGGAACACCACTGCACTGCCCCAAACCCTGAAACATCATCCCAAGCAATACCCCGTACACTGCCCGAACACTACTGCCCTAAACCCTGAAACACCAGCCCCAGCAAGACACCCTACACTGCCCGAACACAACTGCACTGCCCCTAACCCTGAATCACCAGCCCCAGCAAGACCCCCTACACTGCCCGAACACCACTGCACTGCCCTAAACCCTGAAACACCAGCCCCTTGCACGACCCCCTACACTGCCCGAACACCACTGCACTACCCTAAACCCTGAAACACCAGCCCCTGCACGTCCCCCTACACTGCCCGAACACCACTGCACTTCCCTAAACCCTGAAACACCAGCCCCTGCACGTCCCCCTACAATGCCCGGACACCACTGCACTGCCCTAAACCCTGAAACACCAGCCCCAGCACGACCCCCTGCACTGCCAGAACACCACTGCACTGCCCTAAACCCTGAAACACGAGCCCCAGCATGACTCCCTACACTGCCGGAACACCACTGCACTGCCCTAAACCCTGAAACACCAGCCCCTGCACTGCCCCCTAGACTGCCCTAAACCCTGAAACACCACCCCCAGCACGACCCCCTACACTGCCGGAACACCACTGCACTAACCTTAACCCTGAAACACCACCCCCAGCACGACCCCCTACACTGCCCGAACACCACTGCACTGCCCTAAACCCTGAAACACCAGCCCCAGCACGACCCCCTACACTGCCCGAAAACTACTGCACTGCCCTAAACCCTGAAACACCAGCCCCAGCAAGACCCCCTACATTGCTCAAACACCACTGCACTGCCCTAAACCCTGAAAGGCCACCCCCAGCAAGACCCCCTACACTGCTCGAACACCACTGCACTAAACCGTGACACATCACCCCCAGCAAGACCCACTACACTGCTCGAACACCACTGCACTGCCCTAAACCCTGAAACACCACCCCCTGCACGACCCCCTACACTGCCCGAAAACCACTGTACTGCCCTAAACCGTGAAACACCAGCCCCAGCAAGACCCCCTACATTGCTCGAACACCACTGCACTGCCCTAAACCCTGAAACACCACCCCCTGTACGACCCCCTACACTGCCCGAACACTACTGCACTGCCCTAAACCCTGAAACACCACCCCCTGCACGACCCCCTACAATGCCCGAACACCACTGCACTGCCATAAACCCTGAAACACCACCCCAGCACAACCCCCTACACTGCCCGAACACCACTGCACTGCACTAAACCCTGAAACATCATCCCCAGCAAGACCCCCTACACTGCCCGAACACCACTGCCCTAAACCCTGAAACAACACCCCCAGCACGACCCCTTACACTGCTAGAACACCACTGCACTGCCCTAAACCCTGAAACACCAGCCTCAGCAAGACCCCCTACACTGCCCGAACACCACTGCACAGACCTAAACCATGAAACACCAGCCCCAGCAAGACCCCCTACACTGCCTAACACCACTGCACTAAACCCTGAAACACCACCCCCTGCACGACCCCTAAACTGCCCTAACACCACTGTACTGCCCTAAACCCTGAAAAACCACCCCCTACACAACCCCCTACACTGCCGGAACACCACTGCACTGCCCTAAACCCTGAAACACCAGCCCCAGCAAGACCCCCTACAGTGCCCGAACACCACTGCACTTCCCTAAACCCTGAAACACCAGCCCCAGCACGACCCCTACACTGCCCGAACACCACTGCACTGCCCTAAACCCTGAAACACCAGCCCCTGCATGACCCCCTACACTGCCCGAACACCACTGCACTGCCCTAAACCCTGAAACACCAGCCCCAGCACGACCCCCTACACTGCCCGAACACCAATGCCCTAAACCCAGAAACACCAGCCCCTGGAAGACCCCCTAGACTGCCCTAAACCCTGAAACACCACCCCTAGCAGGACCCCCTACACTGCCGGAACACCACTGCACTGCCCTAAACCCTGAAACACCACCCCCAGCACGACCCCCCTACACTGCCCAAACACCACTGCACTTCCCTAAACCCTGAAACATCATCCCAAGCAAGCCCCCGTACACTGCCCGAACACCACTGCCCTAAAGCCTGAAACACCACCCCCAGCACGATCCCTACACTGCCAGAACACTACTGCACTGCCCTAAACTCTGAAACACCAGCCCCTGCACGACCCCCTACAATGCCCGAACACCACTGCACTGCCCTAACCCCTGAAACACCAGCCCCTGTACGACCCCCTACACTGCCCGAACACCACTGCACTGCCTAAACCCTGAACCACCCCCAGCACAACCCGCTACACTGCCCGAACCCCAGTGCACTGCCCTAAACCCTAAAACACCAGCCCCTGCACGATCCCCTAGACTGCCCTAAACCCTGAAACACCCCCCCAGCTAGACTCCCTACACTGCCCGAACACCACTGCACTGCCCTAAACACTGAAACACCACACCCAGCACGTCCCCCTACACTGCCCGAACACCACTGCACTGCCCTAAACCCTGAAACACCAGCCGCAGCACGACTCCTACACTTCCCTAACACCACTGCACTGCCATAAACCCTGAAACACCACCCCCAGCACAACCCCCTACACTGCCCAAACACCACTGCACTGCACTAAACCCTGAAACATCATCCCCAGCAAGACCCCCTACACTGCCGGAACACCACTGCCCTAAACCCTGAAACAACACCCCCAGCACGACCCCCTACACTGCCCGAACACCACTGCACTGCCCTAAACCCTGAAACACCACCCCCTGCACGACCCCCTACACTGCCCGAAAACCACTGTACTGCCCTAAACCCTGAAACACCAGCCCCAGCAAGACCCCCTACATTGCTCGAACACCACTGCACTGCCCTAAACCCTGAAACACCACCCCCTGTACGACCCCCTACACTGCCCGAACACTACTGCACTGCCCTAAACCCTGAAACACCACCCCCTGCACGACCCCCTACAATGCCCGAACACCACTGCACTGCCATAAACCCTGAAACACCACCCCAGCACAACCCCCTACACTGCCCAAACACCACTGCACTGCACTAAACCCTGAAACATCATCCCCAGCAAGACCCCCTACACTGCCCGAACACCACTGCCCTAAACCCTGAAAAACCACCCCCTACACAACCCCCTACACTGCCGGAACACCACTGCACTGCCCTAAACCCTGAAACACCAGCCCCAGCAAGACCCCCTACAGTGCCCGAACACCACTGCACTTCCCTAAACCCTGAAACACCAGCCCCAGCACGACCCCTACACTGCCCGAACACCACTGCACTGCCCTAAACCCTGAAACACCAGCCCCTGCATGACCCCCTACACTGCCCGAACACCACTGCACTGCCCTAAACCCTGAAACACCAGCCCCAGCACGACCCCCTACACTGCCCGAACACCACTGCCCTAAACCCAGAAACACCAGCCCCTGGAAGACCCCCTAGACTGCCCTAAACCCTGAAACACCACCCCCAGCAGGACCCCCTACACTGCCGGAACACCACTGCACTGCCCTAAACCCTGAAACACCACCCCCAGCACGACCCCCCTACACTGCCCAAACACCACTGCACTTCCCTAAACCCTGAAACATCATCCCAAGCAAGCCCCCGTACACTGCCCGAACACCACTGCCCTAAAGCCTGAAACACCACCCCCAGCACGATCCCTACACTGCCAGAACACCACTGCACTGCCCTAAACTCTGAAACACCAGCCCCTGCACGACCCCCTACAATGCACGAACACCACTGCACTGCCCTAACCCCTGAAACACCAGCCCCTGCACGACCCCCTACACTGCCCGAACACCACTGCACTGCCTAAACCCTGAACCACCCCCAGCACAACCCGCTACACTGCCCGAACCCCAGTGCACTGCCCTAAACCCTAAAACACCAGCCCCTGCACGATCCCCTAGACTGCCCTAAACCCTGAAACACCCCCCCAGCTAGACTCCCTACACTGCCCGAACACCACTGCACTGCCCTAAACACTGAAACACCACCCCCAGCACGTCCCCCTACACTGCCCGAACACCACTGCACTGCCCTAAACCCTGAAACACCAGCCGCAGCACGACTCCTACACTTCCCTAACACCACTGCACTGCCATAAACCCTGAAACACCACCCCCAGCACAACCCCCTACACTGCCCAAACACCACTGCACTGCACTAAACCCTGAAACATCATCCCCAGCAAGACCCCCTACACTGCCCGAACACCACTGCCCTAAACCCTGAAACAACACCCCCAGCACGACCCCCTACACTGCCCGAACACCACTGCACTGCCCTAAACCCTGAAACACCAGCCTCATCAAGACCCCCTACACTGCCCGAACACCACTGCACAGACCTAAACCATGAAACACCAGCCCCAGCAAGACCCCCTACACTGCCTAACACCACTGCACTAAACCCTGAAACACCACCCCCTGCACGACCCCTAAACTGCCCTAACACCACTGTACTGCCCTAAACCCTGAAACACCACCCCCTACACAACCCCCTACACTGCCGGAACACCACTGCACTGCCCTAAACCCTGAAACACCAGCCCCTGCACGACCCCCTACACTGCCCGAACACCACTGCACTGCCCTAAACCCTGAAACACCAGCCCCTGCACGACCCCCTACACTGCCCGAACACCACTGCACTGCCCTAAACCCTGAAACACCAGCCCCTGCACGACCCCCTACAATGCCCGGACACCACTGCACTGCCCTAAACCCTGAAACACCAGCCCCAGCATGACCCCCTGCACTGCCAGAACACCACTGCACTGCCCTAAACCCTGAAACACGAGCCCCTGCACGACTCCCTACACTGCCGGAACACCACTGCACTGCCCTAAACCCTGAAACACCAGCCCCTGCACGGCCCCCTAGACTGCCCTAAACCCTGAAACACCACCCCCAGCACGACCCCCTACAGTGCCGGAACACCACTGCACTACCCTTAACCCTGAAACACCACCCCCAGCACGACCCCCTACACTGCCCGAACACCACTGCACTGCCCTAAACCCTGAAACACCAGCCCCAGCACGACCCCCTACACTGCCCGAAAACCACTGTACTGCCCTAAACCCTGAAACACCAGCCCCAGCAAGACCCCCTACATTGCTCGAACACCACTGCACTGCCCTAAACCCTGAAAGGCCACCCTCAGCAAGACCCCCTACACTGCTCGAACACCACTGCGCTAAACCCTGACACATCACCCCCAGCAAGACCCACTACACTGCTCGAACACCACTGCACTGCCCTAAACCCTGAAACACCACCCCCTGCACGACCCCCTACACTGCCCGAAAACCACTGTACTGCCCTAAACCCTGAAACACCCGCCCCAGCAAGACCCCCTACATTGCTCGAACATCACTGCACTGCCCTAAACCCTGAAACACCATCCCCTGTACGACCCCCTACACTGCCCGAACACCACTGCACTGCCCTAAACCCTGAAACACCACCCCCTGCACGACCCCCTACAATGCCCGAACACCATGGCACTGCCCTAAACGCTTAAACACCCCCCCAGCATGACCCCCTACACTGCCCGAAAGCCACTGCACAGCCCTAAACACTGAAACACCACCCCCAGCACGTCCCCCTACACTGCCCGAACACCACTGCACTGCCCTAAACCCTGAAACACCAGCAGCAGCACGACTCCTACACTGTCCTAACACCACTGCACTGCCATAAACCCTGAAACACCACCCCCAGCACAACCCACTACACTGCCCAAACACCACTGCACTGCACTAAACCCTGAAACATCATCCCCAGCAAGACCCCCTACACTGCCAGAACACCACTGCTCTAAACCCTGAAACAACACCCCCAGCACGACCCCCTACACTGCCCGAACACCACTGCACTGCCCGAAACACTGAAACACCAGCCTCAGCAAGACCCCCTACACTGCCCGAACACCACTGCACAGACCTAAACCATGAAACACCAGCCCCAGCAAGACCCCCTACACTGCCTAACACCACTGCACTAAACCCTGAAACACCACCCCCTGCACGACCCCTAAACTGCCCTAACACCACTGTACTGCCCTAAACCCTGAAACACCACCCCCTACACAACCCCCTACACTGCCGGAACACCACTGCACTGCCCTAAACCCTGAAACCCCACCCGCAGCACGACCTCCTACACTGCCTGAAAACCACTGCACTGCCCTAAACCCTGAAATACGAGCCCCAGCACGACCTCCTTCACTGCCCGAACACCACTGCACTGCCCTAAACCCTGAAACACCAGCCCCTGGAAGACCCCATACACTGCCCAAACACCACTGCACTGCCCTAAACCCTGAAACACCAGCCCCTGCACGGCCCCCTAGACTGCCCTAAACCTTGAAACACCTCCCCCAGCACGACCCCCTATACTGCTGCAACACCACTGCACTGCCCTAAATCTTGAAACACCACCCCCAGCACGACCCCCTACACTGCCCGAACACCACTGCACTGCCCTAAACCCTGAAACATCATCCCAAGCAAGCCCCCGTACACTGCCCGAACACCACTGCCCTAAACCCTGAAACACCACCCCAGCACGATCCCTACACTGCCCGAACACCACTGCACTGCCCTAAACCCTGAAACACCAGCCGCAACACCACCCCTACACTGCCCGAACAACACCACGCTGCCCTAATTCCTGAAACACCAGCTCCATCATGACCCCCTACACTGCCCGAACATCACCGCACTGCCCTAAACCCTAAAACACAAGCCCCTGCAAGATCCCCTACACTGCCCGAACACCACTGCACTGCCCTATACCCTGAAACACCAGCCCCAGCATGACCCCCTGCACTGCCAGAACACCACTGCACTGCCCTAAACCCTGAAACACGAGCCCCTGCACGACTCCCTACACTGCCGGAACACCACTGCACTGCCCTAAACCCTGAAACACCAGCCCCTGCACGGCCCCCTAGACTGCCCTAAACCCTGAAACACCACCCCCAGCACGACCCCCTACAGTGCCGGAACACCACTGCACTACCCTTAACCCTGAAACACCACCCCCAGCACGACCCCCTACACTGCCCGAACACCACTGCACTGCCCTAAACCCTGAAACACCAGCCCCAGCACGACCCCCTACACTGCCCGAAAACCACTGTACTGCCCTAAACCCTGAAACACCAGCCCCAGCAAGACCCCCTACATTGCTCGAACACCACTGCACTGCCCTAAACCCTGAAAGGCCACCCTCAGCAAGACCCCCTACACTGCTCGAACACCACTGCGCTAAACCCTGACACATCACCCCCAGCAAGACCCACTACACTGCTCGAACACCACTGCACTGCCCTAAACCCTGAAACACCACCCCCTGCACGACCCCCTACACTGCCCGAAAACCACTGTACTGCCCTAAACCCTGAAACACCCGCCCCAGCAAGACCCCCTACATTGCTCGAACATCACTGCACTGCCCTAAACCCTGAAACACCATCCCCTGTACGACCCCCTACACTGCCCGAACACCACTGCACTGCCCTAAACCCTGAAACACCACCCCCTGCACGACCCCCTACAATGCCCGAACACCATGGCACTGCCCTAAACGCTTAAACACCCCCCCAGCATGACCCCCTACACTGCCCGAAAGCCACTGCACAGCCCTAAACACTGAAACACCACCCCCAGCACGTCCCCCTACACTGCCCGAACACCACTGCACTGCCCTAAACCCTGAAACACCAGCAGCAGCACGACTCCTACACTGTCCTAACACCACTGCACTGCCATAAACCCTGAAACACCACCCCCAGCACAACCCACTACACTGCCCAAACACCACTGCACTGCACTAAACCCTGAAACATCATCCCCAGCAAGACCCCCTACACTGCCAGAACACCACTGCCCTAAACCCTGAAACAACACCCCCAGCACGACCCCCTACACTGCCCGAACACCACTGCACTGCCCGAAACACTGAAACACCAGCCTCAGCAAGACCCCCTACACTGCCCGAACACCACTGCACAGACCTAAACCATGAAACACCAGCCCCAGCAAGACCCCCTACACTGCCTAACACCACTGCACTAAACCCTGAAACACCACCCCCTGCACGACCCCTAAACTGCCCTAACACCACTGTACTGCCCTAAACCCTGAAACACCACCCCCTACACAACCCCCTACACTGCCGGAACACCACTGCACTGCCCTAAACCCTGAAACCCCACCCGCAGCACGACCTCCTACACTGCCTGAAAACCACTGCACTGCCCTAAACCCTGAAATACGAGCCCCAGCACGACCTCCTTCACTGCCCGAACACCACTGCACTGCCCTAAACCCTGAAACACCAGCCCCTGGAAGACCCCATACACTGCCCAAACACCACTGCACTGCCCTAAACCCTGAAACACCAGCCCCTGCACGGCCCCCTAGACTGCCCTAAACCTTGAAACACCTCCCCCAGCACGACCCCCTATACTGCTGCAACACCACTGCACTGCCCTAAATCTTGAAACACCACCCCCAGCACGACCCCCTACACTGCCCGAACACCACTGCACTGCCCTAAACCCTGAAACATCATCCCAAGCAAGCCCCCGTACACTGCCCGAACACCACTGCCCTAAACCCTGAAACACCACCCCAGCACGATCCCTACACTGCCCGAACACCACTGCACTGCCCTAAACCCTGAGACACCAACCCCTGCACGACCCCCTACACTGCCCGAACACCACTGCACTGCCCTAAACACTGAAACACCAGCCCCTACACAACCCCCTACACTGCCCGAACACCATTGCACTGCCCATAACCCTGAAACACCAGCCCCTGCACGTCCCCTACACTGCCCGAACACCACTGCACTGCCCTAAAACCTGAAACACCAGCCCCTGCACGACCCCCTACACTGCCCGGACACCACTGCACTGCCCTAAACCCTGAAACACCAGCTCCTGCACGACCCCCTACACTCCCCGAACACCACTGCTCTGCCCTAAACCCTGAAACACCAGCCCCAACACGACCCCTACACTGCCCGAACACCACTGCACACACCTAAATCCTGAAACACCAGCCCCAGCAATACCTCCTACACTGCCTAACACCACTGCACTAAACCCTGAAACACCAATCCCAGCATGACCCCCTACACTGCCCCAACACCACTGCACTGCCCTAAACCCTGAAACACCAGCCCCAGCACGACCCCCTACACTGCCAGAAAACCACTGTACTGCCCTAAACCCTGAAACACCAGCCCAGGCAAGACCCCCTACATTGCTTGAACACCACTGCACTGCCCTAAACCCTGAAAGGCCACCCCCAGCAAGACCCCCTACACTGCTCGAACACCACTGCACTAAACCCTGAAACACCATCCCCAGCAAGACCCCACTACACTGCCCGACACCACTGCGCTGCCCTAAACCCTGAAACACCAGCCCCAGCACGACCCCTACACTTCCCGAACACAACTGCACTGCCCTAAACCCTGAATCACCACCCCCAGCACAACCCCCTACACTGCCCTAAACCCTAAAACATCAGCCCCAGCAAGACCCCCTACACTGCCTGAACACCACTGCACAGACCTAAACCCTAAAACACAAACCCCAGCAAGACCCCCTACACTGCCCGAACACCACTGCACTGCCCTAAACCCTGATTCATCACCCCGAGCACGACCCCTACACTGCCCTAAACCCTGAAACATCACCCCCAGCAAGAACACCTACACTGCCCGAAAACCACTGCACTGCCCAAAACCCTGAAACACCACCCCCAGCACGACCCCCTACACTGCCCGAACACCACTGCACTGCCCTAAATCCTGAAACACCAGCCCCAGCAAGACCCCGTACACTGCCCGAACACCACTGCACTTCCCTAAACCCTGAAACACCAGCCCCAGCACGACCCCCTACACTGCCCGAACACCACTTCACTGCCCTAAACCCTGAAACACCAGCCCCTGCACGACCCCTACACTGACCGAACACCACTGCACTGCCCTAAACCCTGAAACACCAGCTCCTGCACGACCCCCTACACTCTCCGAACACCACTGCTCTGCCCTAAACCCTGAAACACCAGCCCCAACACGACCTCTACACTGCCCAAACACCACCGCACTGCCCTAAACCCTGAAACACCAGCCCCAGCATTACCCCCTACCCTGCCCGAACACCACTGCACTGCCCTAAACCCTGAAACACCACCCCCTGCACGACCCCCTACATTGCCCGAACACCACTGCACTGCCCTAAACCCTGAAACACCACCCCCTGCACGACACTACACTGCCCGAACACCACTGCACTGCCCTAAACCCTGAAACACCACCCCCTGCACAACCCCTACACTGCACGAACATCACTGCACTGCCCTAAACCCTGAAACACCAGCCCCAGCAAGACCCCTTACACTGCCTGAACACCACTGCACTGCCCCAAACCCTGAAACACCACCCCCAGCAAGACCCCCTACATTGCCCGAACACAACTGCACTAAACCCTGAAACACCACCCCCAGCAAGACCCCTACACTGCCCAAACACCACTGGACTGCCCTAAACCCTGAAACACCAGCCCCAGCACGACCCCCTACACTGCCTGAACACCACTGCACTGCCCTAAACCCTGAAACACCAGCCCCAGCACGACCCCCTACACTGCCCGAATACCACTACACTGCCTTAAACCCTGAAACACCAGCCCCAGCACGACCCCTACACTTCCCGAACACCACTGCACTGCCCTAAACCCTAATACACCACCCCCAGCACGACCCCCTACACTGGCCGAACACCACTGCACTGCCCTAAACCCTGAAACATCATCCCCAGCAAGACCCCCTACACTGCCCAAACACCACAGCCCTATACCTTTAAACACCACCCCCAGCACGACCCCCTACACTGCCCAAACAGCACTGCACTGCCCTAAACCCTGAAACACCAGCCCCAACAGGACCCACTACACTGCCCGAACACCACTGCACAGACCTAAATCCTGAAACACCACCCGCAGCACGACCTCATACACTGCCTGAAAACCACTGCACTGCCTTAAACCCTGAAACATCATCCCCAGCAGGACCCCCTACACTGCCTGAACACCACTGCTCTAAACCCTCAAACACCAACCCCAGCATGACCCCCTACACTGCCCGAACACCACTGCACTGCCCTAAACCCTGAAACACCAGCCCCAGCACGACCCCTACACTGCCCGAAAACCACTGTACTGCCCTAAACCCTGAAACACCAGCCCCAGCAAGACCCCCTACATTGCTCGAACACCACTGCACTGCCCTAAACCCTGAAAGGCCATCCCCAGCAAGACCCCCTACACTGCTCTAACACCACTGCACTAAACCCTGACACATCACCCCCAGCAAGACCCACTACAATGCTCGAACACCACTGCACTGCCCTAAACCCTGAAATACCACCCCCTGCACGACCCCCTAAACTGCCCGAAAACCACTGTACTGCCCTAAACACTGAAACACCAGCCCCAGCAAGACCCCCTACATTGCTCGAACACCACTGCACTGCCCTAAACCCTGATACACCACCCCCTGCACGACCCCCTACATTGCCCGAACACCACTGCACTGCCCTAAACCCTGAAACACCACCCCCTGCACGACCCCCTACAATGCCCGAACACCATGGCACTGCCCTAAACGCTGAAACACCCCCCAGCACGACCCCCTACACTGCCCGAACACCACTGCACTGCCCTAAACACTGAAACACCACCCCCAGCACGTCCCCCTACACTGCCCGAACACCACTGCACTGCCCTAAACCCTGAAACACCAGCCGCAGCACGACTCCTACACTGCCCTAACACCACTGCACTGCCATAAACCCTGAAACACCACCCCCAGCACAACCCCCTACACTTCCCGAACACCACAGCACTGCACTAAACCCTGAAACATCATCCCCAGCAAGACCCCCTACACTGCCCGAACACCTCTGCCCTAAACTCTGAAATAACACCCCCAGCACGACCCCTTACACTGCCCGAACACCACTGCACTGCCCTAAACCCTGAAACACCAGCCTCAGCAAGACCCCCTACACTGCCCGAACACCACTGCACAGACCTAACACCAGCCCCAGCAAGACCCCCTACACTGCCTAACACCACTGCACTAAACCCTGAAACACCACCCCCTGCACGACCCCTAAACTGCCCTAACACCACTGTACTGCCCTAAACCCTGAAACACCACCCCCTACATAACCCCCTACACTGCTGGAACACCACTGCACTGCCCTAAACCCTGAAACCCTACCCACAGCACGACCTCCTACACTGCCTGAAAACCACTGCACTGCCCTAAACCCTGAAACACGAGCCCCAGCACAACCTCCTTCACTGCCCGAACACCACTGCACTGCCCTAAACCCTGAAACACCAGCCCCTGGAAGACCCCATACACTGCCCGAACACCACTGCACTGCCCTAAACCCTGAAACACCAGCCCCTGCACGGCCCCCTAGAAAACCCTAAACCTTGAAACACCTCCCCAGCACGACCCCCTACACTGCTGCAACACCACTGCACTGCCCTAAATCTTGAAACACCACCCCCAGCACGACCCCCTACACTGCCCGAACACCACTGCACTGCCCTAAACCCTGAAACATCATCCCAAGCAAGCCCCCGTACACTGCCTGAACACCACTGCCCTAAACCCTGAAACACCACCCCAGCACGATCCCTACAGTGCCCGAACACCACTGCACTGCCCTAAACCCTGAGACACCAACCCCTGCACAACCCCCTACACTGACCGAACACCACTGCACTGCCCTAAACACTGAAACACCAGCCCCTACACAACCCCCTACACTGCCCGAACACCACTGCACTGCCCATAACCCTGAAACACCAGCCCCTGCACGTCCCCTACACTGCCCGAACACCACTGCACTGCCCTAAAACCTGAAACACCAGCCCCTGCACGACCCCCTACACTGCCCGGACACCACTGCACTGCCCTAAACCCTGAAACACCAGCCCCAGCACGACCCCTACACTGCCTGAACACCACTGCACTGTCCTAAACCCTGACACACCAGCCCACCACGACCCCCTGCACTGCCTGAACACTATTGCACTGCCCTAAACCCTGAAACACCAGCCCCAACATGACCCCCTACACTGCCCAAACACCACTGCACTGCCCTAAACCCTGAAACACCATCCCCTGGAAGTCCCCCTACACTGCACGAACACCACTGCACTGCCCTAAACCCTGAAACCCCAGCCCCTGCACGATCCCCTAGACTGCCCTAAACCCTGAAACACCACCCCCAGCACGACCCCCTACACTGCCAGAACACCACTGCACTGCCCTAAACCCTGAAACACCACCCCCAGCACGACCCTCTACACTACCCGAACACCACTGCACTGCCCTAAACCCTGAAACACCAGCCGCAACACGACCCCTACACTGCCCGAACACCACCGCGCTGCCCTAATCCCTGAAACACCAGCCCCAGCACGACCCCCTACACTGCCTGAACACCACTGCACTGCCCTAAATCCTGAAACACCAGCCCCAGCACGACCCCCTACACTGCCCGAACACCACTACACTGCCTTAAACCCTGAAACACCAGCCCCAGCACGACCCCTACAATTCCCGAACACCACTGCACTGCCCTAAACCCTGATACACCACCCCCAGCACGACCCCCTACACTGGCCGAACACCACTGCACTGCCCTAAACCCTGAAACATCATCCCCAGCAAGACCCCCTACACTGCCCAAACACCACTGCCCTAAACCTTTAAACACCACCCCCAGCACGACCCCCTACACTGCCCAAACAGCACTGCACTGCCCTAAACCCTGAAACACCAGCCCCAACAAGACCCACTACACTGCCCGAACACCACTGCACAGACCTAAATCCTGAAACACCACCCGCAGCACGACCTCATACACTGCCTGAAAAGCACTGCACTGCCTTAAACCCTGAAACATCATCCCCAGCAAGACCCCCTACACTGCCTGAACACCACTGCTCTAAACCCTGAAACACCAACCCCAGCATGACCCCCTACACTGCCCGAACACCACTGCACTGCCCTAAACCCTGAAACACCAGCCCCAGCACGACCCCCTACACTGCCCGAAAACCACTGTACTGCCCTAAACCCTGAAACACCAGCCCCAGCAAGACCCCCTACATTGCTCAAACACCACTGCACTGCCCTAAACCCTGAAAGGCCACCCCCAGCAAGACCCCCTACACTGCTCGAACACCACTGCACTAAACCCTGACACATCACCCCCAGCAAGACCCACTACACTGCCCGAAAACCACTGTACTGCCCTAAACCCTGAAACACCAGCCCCAGCAAGACCCCCTACATTGCTCGAACACCACTGCACTGCCCTAAACCCTGAAACACCACCCCCTGCATGACCCCCTACACTGCCCGAACACCACTGCACTGCCCTAAACCCTGAAACACCACCCCCTGCAAGACCCCCTACAATGCCCGAACACCATGGCACTGCCCTAAACGCTGAAACACCCCTTAGCACGACCCCCTACACTGCCCGAACACCACTGCACTGCCATAAACCCTGAAACACCAGCCGCAGCACGACTCCTACACTGCCCTAACACCACTGCACTGCCATAAACCCTGAAACACCACCCCCAGCACAACCCCCTACACTGCCCGAACACCACTGCACTACACTAAACCCTGAAACATCATCCCCAGCAAGACCCCCTACACTGCCCAAACACCACTGCCCTAAACCCTGAAACAACACCCCCAGCACGACCACCTACACTGCCCGAACACCACTGCACTGCCCTAAACCCTGAAACACCAGCCTTAGCAAGACCCCCTACACTGCCCGAACATTACTGCACAGACCTAAACCATAAAACACCAGCCCCAGCAAGACCCCCTACACTGCCTAACACCACTGCACTAAACCCTGAAACACCACCCCCTGCACAACCCCTAAACTGCCCTAACACCACTGTACTGCCCTAAACCCTGAAACACCACCCCCTACACAACCCCCTACACTGCCAGAACACCACTGCACTGCCCTAAACCCTGAAACCCCACCCGCAGCACGACCTCCTACACTGCCTGAAAACCACTGCACTGCCCTAAACCCTGAAACACGAGCCCCAGCACGACCTCCTTCACTGCCCGAACACCACTGCACTGCCCTAAACCCTGAAACACCAGCCCCTGGAAGACCCCATACACTGCCGGAACACCACTGCACTGCCCTAAACCCTGAAACTCCAGCCCCTGCACGGCCCCCTAGACTGCCCTAAACCTTGAAACACCTCCCCCAGCACGACCCCCTACACTGCTGCAACACCTCTGCACTGCCCTAAATCTTAAAACACCACCCCCAGCACGACCCCCTACACTGCCCGAACACCACTGCACTGCCCTAAACCCTGAAACATCATCCCAAGCAAGCCCCCGTACACTGCCGGAACACCACTGCCCTAAACCCTGAAACACCACCCCAGCACGATCCCTACACTGCCCGAACCCCACTGCACTGCCCTAAACCCTGAGACACCAACCCCTGCACGACCCCCTACACTGCCCGAACACCACTGCACTGCCCTAAACACTGAAGCACCAGCCCCTACACAACCCCCTACACTGCCCGAACACCACTGCACTGCCCATAACCCTGAAACACCAGCCCCTGCACGTCCCCTACACTGCCCGAACACCACTGCACTGCCCTAAAACCTGAAACACCAGCCCCTGCACGACCCCCTACACTGTCCGGACACCACTGCAGTGCCCTAAACCCTGAAACACCAGCCCCAGCACGACCCCTACACTGCCTGAACACCACTGCACTGCCCTAAACCCTGACATACCAGCCCCACCACGACCCCCTGCACTGCCTGAACACTACTGCACTGCCCTAAACCCTGAAACACCAGCCCCAACATGACCCCCTACACTGCCCAAACACCACTGCACTGCCCTAAACCCTGAAACACCATCCCCTGGAAGTCCCCCTACACTGCACGAACACCACTGCACTGCCCTAAACCCTGAAACACCAGCCCCTGCACGATCCCCTAGACTGCCCTAAACTCTGAAACACCACCCCCAGCACGACCCCCTACACTGCCGGAACACTACTGCACTGCCCTAAACCCTGAAACACCACCCCCAGCACGACCCTCTACACTACCCGAACACCACTGCACTGCCCTAAACCCTGAAACACCAGCCGCAACACGACCCCTACACTGCCCGAACACCACCGCGCTGCCCTAATCCCTGAAACACCAGCTCCACCACGACCCCTTACACTGCCCGAACACCACCGCACTGCCCTAAACCCTGAAACGCAAGCCCCTGCAAGATCCCCTACACTGCCCGAACACCACTGCACTGCCCTATACCCTGAAACACCAGCCCCTGTACGACCCCCTACACTACCCTAAACCCTGAAACACCACCCCCAGCATGACCCCATACACTGCCGGAACACCACTGCACTGCCCTAAACCCTGAAACATCATCCCAAGCAAGACCCCGTACACTGCCCAAACACTACTGCCCTAAACCCTGAAACACCAGCCCCAGCAAGACCCCCTACACTGCTCGAACACCACTGCACTGCCCTAAACCCTGAAACACCAGCCCCAGCAAGACCCCCTACAGTGCCCGAACACCACTGCACTTCCCTAACCCCTGAAACACCAGCCCCAGCACGACCCCTACACTGCCCGAACACCACTGCACTGCCCTAAGCCCTGAAACACCAGCCCCTGCATGACCCCCTACACTGCCCGAACACCACTGCACTGCCCTAAACCCTGAAACACCACCCCCAGCACGACCCCCTACACTGCCCGAACACCACTGCCCTAAACCCAGAAACACCAGCCCCTGGAAGACCCCCTAGACTGCCCTAAACCCTGAAACACCACCCCCAGCAGGACCCCCTACACTGCCGGAACACCACTGCACTGCCCTAAACCCTGAAACACCACCCCCAGCACGACCCCCTACACTGCCCAAACACCACTGCACTTCCCTAAACCCTGAAACATCATCCCAAGCAAGCCCCCGTACACTTCCCGAACACCACTGCCCTAAACCCTGAAACACCACCCCCAGCACGATCCCTACACTGCCAGAACACCACTGCACTGCCCTAAACTCTAAAACACCAGCCCCTGCACGACCCCCTACAATGCCCGAACACCACTGCACTGCCCTAACCCCTGAAACACCAGCCCCTGCACGACCCCCTACACTGCCCGAACACCACTGCACTGCCTAAACCCTGAACCACCCCAGCACAACCCGCTACACTGCCCGAACCCCAGTGCACTGCCCTAAACTCTAAAACATCAGCCCCAGCAAGACCCCCTACACTGCCCGAACACCACTGTACAGACCTAAACCCTAAAACACAAGCCCCAGCAAGACCGCCTACACTGCCCGAACACCACTGCATTGCCCTAAACCCTGATTCATCACCCCGAGCACGACCCCTACACTGCCCTCAACCCTGAAACATCACCCCCAGCAAGAGCACCTACACTGCCCGAAAACCACTGCACTGCCCTAAACCCTGAAACATCATCCCAATCAAGACCCCGTACACTACCCGAACAATACTGCCCTAAACCCTGAAACACCACCCCCAGCACGACCCCCTACACTGCCCGAACACCACTGCACTACCCTAAACCCTGAAACACCAGCCCCTGCACGACCCCCTACTCTGCAAGAACACCACTGCACTGCCCTAAACCCTGAAACACCAGCTCCTGCATGACCCCCTACACTCCCCGAAGACCACTGCTCTGCCCTAAACCCTGAAACACCAGCCCCAACACGACCCCTACACTGCCTGAACAGCACCGCACAGCCGTAAACCCTGAAACACCAGCCCCAGCATGACCCCCTACACTGCCCGAACACCACTGCACTGCCCTATACCCTGAAACACCAGCCCCTGTATGACCCCCTACACTACCCTAAACCCTGAAAAACCACCCCCAGCACGACCCCCTACACTACCGGAACACCACTGCACTGCCTCAAACCCTGGAACATCATCCCAAGCAATACCCCGTACACTGCCCGAACACTACTGCCCTAAACCCTGAAACACCAGCCCCAGCAAGACACCCTACACTGCCCGAACACCACTGCACTGCCCCTAACCCTGAATCACCAGCCCCAGCAAGACCCCCTACACTGCCCGAACACCACTGCACTGCCCTAAACCCTGAAACACCAGCCCCTGCACGACCCCCTACACTGCCCGAACACCACTGCACTGCCCTAAACCCTGAAACACCAGCCCCTGCACGTCCCCCTACACTGCCCGAACACCACTGCACTGCCCTAAACCCTGAAAACCCAGCCCCTGCACGATCCCCTACAATGCCCGGACACCACTGCCCTAAACCCTGAAACACCAGCCCCAGCACGACCCCCTGCACTGCCAGAACACCACTGCACTGCCCTAAACCCTGAAACACGAGCCCCAGCATGACTCCCTACACTGCCGGAACACCACTGCACTGCCCTAAACCCTGAAACACCAGCCCCTGCACGGCCCCCTAGACTGCCCTAAACCCTGAAACACCACCCCGAGCACGACCCCCTACACTGCCGGAACACCACTGCACTACCCTTAACCCTGAAACACCACCCCCAGCACGACCCCCTAAACTGCCCGAACACCACTGCACTGCCCTAAACCCTGAAACACCAGCCCCAGCACGACCCCCTACACTGCCCGAAAACCACTGCACTGCCCTAAACCCTGAAACACCAGCCCCAGCAAGACCCCCTACATTGCTCAAACACCACTGCACTGCCCTAAACCCTGAAAGGCCACCCCCAGCAAGACCCCCTACACTGCTCGAACACCACTGCACTAAACCGTGACACATCACCCCCAGCAAGACCCACTACACTGCTCGAACACCACTGCACTGCCCTAAACCCTGAAACACCACCCCCTGCACGACCCCCTACAGTGCCCGAAAACCACTGTACTGCCCTAAACCCTGAAACACCAGCCGCAGCATGACTCCTACACTGCCCTAACACCACTGCACTGCCATAAACCCTGAAACACCACCCCCAGCACAACCCCCTACACTGCCCGAACACCACTGCACTACACTAAACCCTGAAACATCATCCCCAGCAAGACCCCCTACACTGCCCGAACACCACTGCCCTAAACCCTGAAACAACACCCCCAGCACGACCCCCTACACTGCCCGAACACCACTGCACTGCCCTAAACCCTGAAATACCAGCCCCAGCAAGACCCCCTACACTGCCTAACACCACTGCACTAAACCCTGAAACACCACCCCCTGCACGACCCCTAAACTGCCCTAACACCACTGTACTGCCCTAAACCCTGAAACACCACCCCCTACACAACCCCCTACACTGCCGGAACACCACTGCACTGCCCTAAACCCTGAAACACCAGCCCCAGCAAGACCCCCTACAGTGCCCGAACACCACTGCACTTCCCTAAACCCTGAAACACCAGCCCCAACATGACCCCTACACTGCCCGAACACCACTGCACTGCCCTAAACCCTGAAACACCAGCCCCTGCATGACCGCCTACACTGCCCGAACACCACTGCACTGCCCTAAACCCTGAAACACCAGCCCCAGCACGACCCCCTACACTGCCCGAACACCACTGCCCTAAACCCAGAAACACCAGCCCCTGGAAGACCCCCTAGACTGCCCTAAACCCTGAAACACCACCCCCAGCAGGACCCCCTACACTTCCGGAACACCACTGCACTGCCCTAAACCCTGAAACACCACCCCCAGCACGACCCCCCTACACTGCCCAAACACCACTGCACTTCCCTAAACCCTGAAACATCATCCCAAGCAAGCCCCCGTACACTGCCCGAACACCACTGCCCTAAAGCCTGAAACACCACCCCAGCACGATCCCTACACTGCCAGAACACCACTGCACTGCCCTAAACTCTGAAACACCAGCCCCTGCACGACCCCCTACAATGCCCGAACACCACTGCACTGCCCTAACCCCTGAAACACCAGCCCCTGCACGACCCCCTACACTGCCCGAACACCACTGTCTGCCTAAACCCTGAACCACCCCCAGCACAACCCGCTACACTGCCCGAACCCCAGTGCACTGCCCTAAACCCTAAAACACCAGCCCCTGCACGATCCCCTAGACTGCCCTAAACCCTGAAACACCCCCCCAGCTAGACTCCCTACACTGCCCGAACACCACTGCACTGCCCTAAACACTGAAACACCACCCCCAGCACGTCCCCCTACACTGCCCGAACACCACTGCACTGCCCTAAACCCTGAAACACCAGCCGCAGCACGACTCCTACACTGCCCTAACACCACTGCACTGCCATAAACCCTGAAACACCACCCCCAGCACAACCCCCTACACTGCCCAAACACCACTGCACTGCACTAAACCCTGAAACATCATCCCCAGCAAGACCCCCTACACTGCCCGAACACCACTGCCCTAAACCCTGAAACAACACCCCTAGCACGACCCCCTACACTGCCCGAACACCACTGCACTGCCCTAAACCCTGAAACACCAGCTTCAGCAAGACCCCCTACACTGCCCGAACACCACTGCACAGACCTAAACCATGAAACACCAGCCCCAGCAAGACCCCCTACACTGCCTAACACCACTGCACTAAACCCTGAAACACCACCCCCTGCACGACCCCTAAACTGCCCTAACACCACTGTACTGCCCTAAACCCTGAAACACCACCCCCTACACAACCCCCTACACTGCCGGAACACCACTGCACTGCCCTAAACCCTGAAACACCAGCCCCTGCACGACCCCCTACACTGCCCGAACACCACTGCACTGCCCTAAACCCTGAAACACCAGCCCCTGCACGACCCCCTACAATGCCCGGACACCACTGCACTGCCCTAAACCCTGAAACACCAGCCCCTGCACGACTCCCTACACTGCCGGAACACCACTGCACTGCCCTAAACCCTGAAACACCAGCCCCTGCACGGCCCCCTAGACTGCCCTAAACCCTGAAACACCACCCCCAGCACGACCCCCTGCACTGCCCGAAAGCCACTGCACAGCCCTAAACACTGAAACACCATCCCCAGCACGTCCCCCTACCCTGCCCGAACACCACTGCACTGCCCTAAACCCTGAAACACCAGCAGCAGCACGACTCCTACACTGTCCTAACACCACTGCACTGCCATAAACCCTGAAACACCACCCCCAGCACAACCCACTACACTGCCCGAACACCACTGCACTGCACTAAACCCTGAAACATCATCCCCAGCAAGACCCCCTACACTGCCAGAACACCACTGCCCTAAACCCTGAAACAACACCCCCAGCATGACCCCTACACTGCCCGAACACCACTGCACTGCCCGAAACACTGAAACACCAGCCTCAGCAAGACCCCCTACACTGCCCGAACACCACTGCACAGACCTAAACCATGAAACACCAGCCCCAGCAAGACCCCCTACACTGCCTAACACCACTGCACTAAACCCTGAAACACCACCCCCTGCACGACCCCTAAACTGCCCTAACACCACTGTACTGCCCTAAACCCTGAAACACCACCCCCTACACAACCCCTACACTGCCGGAACACCACTGCACTGCCCTAAACCCTGAAACCCCACCCGCAGCACGACCTCCTACACTGCCTGAAAACCACTGCACTGCCCTAAACCCTGAAACACGAGCCCCAGCACGACCTCCTTCACTGCCCGAACACCACTGCACTGCCCTAAACCCTGAAACACCAGCCCCTGGAAGACCCCATACACTGCCCGAACACCACTGCACTGCCCTAAACCCTGAAACACCAGCCCCTGCACGGCCCCCTAGACTGCCCTAAACCTTGAAACACCTCCCCCAGCACGACCCCCTATACTGCTGCAACACCACTGCACTGCCCTAAATCTTGAAACACCACCCCCAGCATGACCCCCTACACTGCCCGAACACCACTGCACTGCCCTAAACCCTGAAATATCATCCCAAGCAAGCCCCCGTACACTGCCCGAACACCACTGCCCTAAACCCTGAAACACCACCCCAGCACGATCCCTACACTGCCCGAACACCACTGCACTGCCCTAAACCCTGTGACACGAACCCCTGCACAACCCCCTACACTGCCCGAACACCACTGCACTGCCCTAAACACTGAAACACCAGCCCCTACACAACCCCCTACACTGCCCGAACACCATTGCACTGCCCATAACCCTGAAACACCAGCCCCTGCACGTCCCCTACACTGCCCGAACACCACTGCACTGCCCTAAAACCTGAAACACCAGCCCCTGCACGACCCCCTACACTGCCCGGACACCACTGCACTGCCCTAAACCCTGAAACACCAGCTCCTGCACGACCCCCTACACTCCCCGAACACCACTGCTCTGCCCTAAACCCTGAAACACCAGCCCCAACACGACCCCTACACTGCCCGAACACCACTGCACACACCTAAATCCTGAAACACCTCCCCCAGCACGACCCCCTATACTGCTGCAACACCACTGCACTGCCCTAAATCTTGAAACACCACCCCCAGCACGACCCCCTACACTGCCCGAACACCACTGCACTGCCCTAAACCCTGAAATATCATCCCAAGCAAGCCCCCGTACACTGCCCGAACACCACTGCCCTAAACCCTGAAACACCACCCCAGCACGATCCCTACACTGCCCGAACACCACTGCACTGCCCTAAACCCTGAAACAACACCCCCAGCACGACCCCCTACACTGCCCGAACACCACTGCACTGCCCTAAACCCTGAAACACCAGCTTCAGCAAGACCCCCTACACTGCCCGAACACCACTGCACAGACCTAAACCATGAAACACCAGCCCCAGCAAGACCCCCTACACTGCCTAACACCACTGCACTAAACCCTGAAACACCACCCCCTGCACGACCCCTGAACTGCCCTAACACCACTGTACTGCCCTAAACCCTGAAACACCACCCCCTACACAACCCCCTACACTGCCGGAACACCACTGCACTGCCCTAAACCCTGAAACACCAGCCCCTGCACGACCCCCTACACTGCCCGAACACCACTGCACTGCCCTAAACCCTGAAACACCAGCCCCTGCACGACCCCCTACACTGCCCGAACACCACTGCACTGCCCTAAACCCTGAAACACCAGCCCCTGCACGACCCCCTACAATGCCCGGACACCACTGCACTGCCCTAAACCCTGAAACACCAGCCCCAGCACGACCCCCTGCACTGCCAGAACACCACTGCACTGCCCTAAACCCTGAAACACGAGCCCTTGCACGACTCCCTACACTGCCGGAACACCACTGCACTGCCCTAAACCCTGAAACACCAGCCCCTGCACGGCCCCCTAGACTGCCCTAAACCCTGAAACACCACCCCCAGCACGACCCCCTACACTGCCGGAACACCACTGCACTACCCTTAACCCTGAAACACCACCCCCAGCACGACCCCCTACACTGCCCAAACACCACTGCACTGCCCTAAACCCTGAAACACCAGCCCCAGCACGACCCCCTACACTGCCCGAAAACCACTGTACTGCCCTAAACCCTGAAACACCAGCCCCAGCAAGACCCCCTACATTGCTCGAACACCACTGCACTGCCCTAAACCCTGAAAGGCCACCCCCAGCAAGACCCCCTACACTGCTCGAACACCACTGCGCTAAACCCTGACACATCACCCCCAGCAAGACCCACTACACTGCTCGAACACCACTGCACTGCCCTAAACCCTGAAACACCACCCCCTGCACGACCCCCTACACTGCCCGAACACCACTGCACTGCCCTAAACTCTGAAACACCACCCCCTGCACGACCCCCTACAATGCCCGAACACCATGGCACTGCCCTAAACGCTTAAACACCCCCCCAGCAGGACCCCCTACACTGCCCGAAAGCCACTGCACAGCCCTAAACACTGAAACACCACCCCCAGCACGTCCCCCTACACTGCCCGAACACCACTGCACTGCCATAAACCCTGAAACACCAGCAGCAGCACGACTCCTACACTGTCCTAACACCACTGCACTGCCATAAACCCTGAAACACCACCCCCAGCACAACCCACTACACTGCCCGAACACCACTGCACTGCACTAAACCCTGAAACATCATCCCCAGCAAGACCCCCTACACTGCCAGAACACCACTGCCCTAAACCCTGAAACAACACCCCCAGCACGACCCCCTACACTGCCCGAACACCACTGCACTGTCCGAAACACTGAAACACCAGCCTCAGCAAGACCCCCTACACTGCCCGAACACCACTGCACAGACCTAAACCATGAAACACCAGCCCCTGCAAGACCCCCTACACTGCCTAACACCACTGCTCTAAACCCTGAAACACCACCCCCTGCACGACCCCTAAACTGCCCTAACACCACTGTACTGCCCTAAACCCTGAAACACCACCCCCTACACAACCCCTACACTGCCGGAACACCACTGCACTGCCCTAAACCCTGAAACCCCACCCGCAGCACGACCTCCTACACTGCCTGAAAACCACTGCACTGCCCTAAACCCTGAAACACGAGCCCCAGCACGACCTCCTTCACTGCCCGAACACCACTGCACTGCCCTAAACCCTGAAACACCAGCCCCTGGAAGACCCCATACACTGCCCGAACACCACTGCACTGCCCTAAACCCTGAAACACCAGCCCCTGCACGGCCCCCTAGACTGCCCTAAACCTTGAAACACCTCCCCCAGCACGACCCCCTATACTGCTGCAACACCACTGCACTGCCCTAAATCTTGAAACACCACCCCCAGCACGACCCCCTACACTGCCCGAACACCACTGCACTGCCCTAAACCCTGAAATATCATCCCAAGCAAGCCCCCGTACACTGCCCGAACACCACTGCCCTAAACCCTGAAACACCATCCCAGCACGATCCCTACACTGCCCGAACACCACTGCACTGCCCTAAACCCTGAGACACCAACCCCTGCACGACCCCCTACACTGCCCGAACACCACTGCACTGCCCATAACCCTGAAACACCAGCCCCTGCACGTCCCCTACACTGCCCGAACACCACTGCAGTGCCCTAAAACCTGAAACACCAGCCCCTGCACGACCCCCTACACTGCCCGGACACCACTGCACTGCCCTAAACCCTGAAACACCAGCTCCTGCACGACCCCCTACACTCCCCGAACACCACTGCTCTGCCCTAAACCCTGAAACACCAGCCCCAACACGACCCCTACACTGCCCGAACACCACTGCACACACCTAAATCCTGAAACACCAGCCCCAGCAAGACCCCCTACACTGCCTAACACCACTGCACTAAACCCTGAAACACCAATCCCAGCATGACCCCCTACACTGCCCCAACACCACTGCACTGCCCTAAACCCTGAAACACCAGCCCCAGCACGACCCCCTACACTGCCAGAAAACCACTGTACTGCCCTAAACCCTGAAACACCAGCCCAGGCAAGACCCCCTACATTGCTTGAACACCACTGCACTGCCCTAAACCCTGAAAGGCCACCCCCAGCAAGACCCTCTACACTGCTCGAACACCACTGCACTAAACCCTGAAACACCATCCCCAGCAAGACCCCACTACACTGCCCGACACCACTGCGCTGCCCTAAACCCTGAAACACCAGCCCCAGCACGACCCCCTACACTGCCCTAAACCCTAAAACATCAGCCCCAGCAAGACCCCCTACACTGCCTGAACACCACTGCACAGACCTAAACCCTAAAACACAAGCCCCAGCAATACCCCCTACACTGCCCGAACACCACTGCACTGCCCTAAACCCTGATTCATCACCCCGAGCACGACCCCTACACTGCCCTAAACCCTGAAACATCACCCCCAGCAAGAACACCTACACTGCCCGAAAACCACTGCACTGCCCAAAACCCTGAAACACCACCCCCAGCACGACCCCCTACACTGCCCGAACACCACTGCACTGCCCTAAATCCTGAAACACCAGCCCCAGCAAGACCCCCTACACTGCCCGAACACCACAGCACTTCCCTAAACCCTGAAACACCAGCCCCAGCACGACCCCCTACACTGCCCGAACACCACTTCACTGCCCTAAACCCTGAAACACCAGCCCCTGCACGACCCCCTACACTGACCGAACACCACTGCACTGCCCTAAACCCTGAAACACCAGCTCCTGCACGACCCCCTACACTCCCCGAACACCACTGCTCTGCCCTAAACCCTGAAACACCAGCCCCAACACGACCCCTACACTGCCCGAACACCACCGCACTGCCCTAAACCCTGAAACACCAGCCCCAGCATTACCCCCTACCCTGCCCGAACACCACTGCACTGCCCTAAACCCTGAAACACCACCCCCTGCACGACCCCCTACATTGCCCGAACACCACTGCACTGCCCTAAACCCTGAAACACCACCCCCTGCACGACACTACACTGCCCGAACACCACTGCACTGCCCTAAACCCTGAAACACCACCCCCTGCACAACCCCTACACTGCACGAACATCACTGCACTGCCCTAAACCCTGAAACACCAGCCCCAGCAAGACCCCTTACACTGCCTGAACACCACTGAACTGCCCCAAACCCTGAAACACCACCCCCAGCAAGACCCCCTACATTGCCCGAACACAACTGCACTAAACCCTGAAACACCACCCCCAGCAAGACCCCTACACTGCCCAAACACCACTGGACTGCCCTAAACCCTGAAACACCAGCCCCAGCACGACCCCCTACACTGCCTGAACACCACTGCACTGCCCTAAACCCTGAAACACCAGCCCCAGCACGACCCCCTACACTGCCCGAACACCACTACACTGCCTTAAACCCTGAAACACCAGCCCCAGCACGACCCCTACACTTCCCGAACACCACTGCACTGCCCTAAACGCTAATACACCACCCCCAGCACGACCCCCTACACTGGCCGAACACCACTGCACTGACCTAAACCCTGAAACATCATCCCCAGCAAGACCCCCTACACTGCCCAAACACCACAGCCTTATACCTTTAAACACCACCCCCAGCACGACCCCCTACACTGCCCAAACAGCACTGCACTGCCCTAAACCCTGAAACACCAGCCCCAACAAGACCCACTACACTGCCCGAACACCACTGCACAGACCTAAATCCTGAAACACCACCCACAGCACGACCTCATACACTGCCTGAAAACCACTGCACTGCCTTAAACCCTGAAACATCATCCCCAGCAGGACCCCCTACACTGCCTGAACACCACTGCTCTAAACCCTCAAACACCAACCCCAGCATGACCCCCTACACTGCCCGAACACCACTGCACTGCCCTAAACCCTGAAACACCAGCCCCAGCATGACCCCTACACTGATCGAAAACCACTGTACTGCCCTAAACCCTGAAACACCAGCCCCAGCAAGACCCCCTACATTGCTCGAACACCACTGCACTGCCCTAAACCCTGAAAGGCCATCCCCAGCAAGACCCCCTACACTGCTCTAACACCACTTGTAGGAGAGTAGGGTCTGCTATCCTATGGTCACCCCAAATTTTTGCTTTGTGCTTCACTGGTTTTTGACATATTGAGGCTGTGGGCCTGCCAATCAGACCCCCAGCCTGCTGTTCTCTCTACTAAATTAAAACTATGCACCCTAGGTGCATAACCAATTGGAAGTGGATCACCCTGTCAGCCCCTGTACCAGTGTACACTAGGTACCCAGGGCATTGGTGTACCCAAGGCCTGCCAAGGGCTGCAGCATGTATTATGCCACCCCAGGCTTGGCCAAACGATTTGACACAACTGGCTGATCACTCAGCTGGGGTAAGTTGGTGTAATCACCTCTTACTTAGGTGTAGTATACCTATACCTAACCTTAAATGGGACACCTGGTAACCTATAAGTCACTCCTATGGCAGGCCTTAACAATCCTGAAGGCAGAGTGCTTGGTTCCATGTGAGATGGTGCTCTGGCATGAGCTGAGCCTGTCTGCAGTGGTCGGAACAACTTCCTTCTACTGTTTCCAGATATCGTCATACCATATACTCTTAAGTGCATTATGAACCTCGCGGTTAAATGCTATCTTTGGTTTGGCTTTATCAAAACATGTCGAGTAAGGTGTCATACGAATTGGAATACTAACCCCTCGCCAATTCTGGCGACGGGGTTAGCATTCCACCCTTCTAGAGGGACACGACATGTACAGTACCTGAAACCCGTGTAAAATCAGACATAGCCTCAGCTCCACAAAATGGATGCTGCCACCACAGACACAAGTCTGCCCTCCTGCTGCTGGGAGTCCTTCCAGCTTGGGAGGTGTGGACAAAGGGTTTCCTGCCAGGGGAGGTGCGTGCACCACCCCAGACAGGATTTTGTGTATTGGTCAGGTAGGGCTTGAAAGAAACCAGACATGCCTGTGGCTCACAAGGAGCCTCGGTGCATATGCCAGTGCAAACCGGTCCTGGGGCACACCAGTCCCGGGCCTGGGGCGAGCTGGACAAAGGATTGGGGGTGTAACCACCCCCCTTCCTGGTCCCACCCATAGGGAGGGACCTAGCAGGTAGTCCGGCCCCTAGAATCCGCTTAAAGGTAGGAGCTGTGTCCTAAGACTTTAGACGTCCTGGAATCAACTTGAAACTAAGAAGAAGACGGGAACTTCGACATTCTGCTGCACAGAAGACTGAAGAAAATCTCCCCTGTGGTCAGGGAGTGACCACCTTGCTAACGCAAGCACCATCCAGCGAATCACCGTCTGCTTTGCCGCCGCCTCCCGCCGGAGCCCGAGCCCAGAGACTGACAAGACCTGGACCTCCAGACCTCTCACCGCCCGATCCACAGTCCCTGCAAAGAGGAGACCCGTGGAGGCACCGAGACACGTGGAGCCAGCCATCTTGGAACGACTACGACAAGCTGACCAGTGCAACAACCGAGGCTCCCTCTAAGTTGTGCTTTGGGTCCTGAGAAGCCCAACCCTCGAGCAGCATCTGCACCAAAGGTGAGCCCTCCAGCATCTCCACGATCTGCGTGGGGCCCTTCTGCATTTTGCCACTCGACGCGCCTAACCGGTTGCTGGCCCGCTGGCTAGTGGCCATCTTGGCGACGAAATCTACGACAAACACCGCTGGTCTGGTTGCTCCAGACTGGCCCTTGCTCCCCTCCAAAGGAGCAATCCCTCTGACCTTGCTGGTCAGAACCAACAGCTGATTTCCGAATCCTCCTGCAATTGCTTTTGCCAAGGCTTGTTTGCTTCGATCAAGTCGCCGACACCGCCGACAGCGAGAGCCTGCGTGGGACAGCTCGTGAGCCGACTCCTGGACGTCGTCGACCTTCAGGGACCACGTGGCTGCGGAGACAAGCTACCCCTCATCACCTGTTTGCGCCCGACATCGCCTGGTACCCACCTGGTGCCACGCTGGTCACTGGCTAGTGACTGTGAACACTGTCCCCTCTGCTTACAGGTCTTCAACATCTCCGATCCACTCTTGGATCCACTGCATCTCTTCCCGACCGACCGCCTGCAGCATCTTTGTCCCAGGCTCAACGGAACAGATAGAAGAAACCCGACGCACTTTGAGGCCTATGCACCCGCTTCCTGTGGGTGAGGTAAAGCTGGTACTCCGGTGCCCATGTGTAGTAATACATCTCTAGTGCCTGTGTTCCAAATCTTAAGTTCCTAGGTCATCCGGAAGATTCCTTTTGCAGTAACTTTGTACTTTTTACGCACCCATTGAAACCTATGGGAGCACGCGTGTGACTATTTGCTCTGCACACGCCACCCGTGGACCTCCTGGTCACTAACTGACGTTAGCTCCTTGTAGGCCCAGCGATTCTAGAGGCCCTAGGCCTTTTCCCTTTCCTGCTCGTGGTACTTATACCACTATTTTAGTATATGGTTCGAGTGGCCACCAGGGCCTATCCATATAAAGTGCAACTTCTGTGTATTCTGTGATAATCTTGTTTGACGATTTGTGCTCCTGTGCTCATAAAGAGACTAGGGGTTACTTTGAGAAATAAATACATATATATTTTGAATATATATCTGTGTGGTGTCCTTTCATTGGTATAAAAGGGGGTTACTATTGGTAAAACAGCTTGCTTAACACGCTTCACGAGTTTAGCCTCAAAGACTGCTTAGCCTACGCTACCACTAGGGCAGCTAGTCCAAAAAGGTTGACTTACAACCACACCATAAGGGTTGCTTGGCATGGTACAAGGTGGTCACTAGAACTAGTGAACAGCATATACCAGGCCAACTTCTCACATTGGTGGCAGCGGTGGGATTTGAGCTTGCTGTGTTTTACCATTGTAATCTCTTGGTTACCAATTGAAAGATCACATAGGTACCTGTAGGTACATATAAAACAAGATTAGATATACTTAAGTTCTACTGAACTTAGTTGTTGTAGAGCAAAGGGAGTAGCACACCCTGACTACAACTACTAGATAGGTTTAGTAGGTAAACCCAAGTGTAGGTAGATTGCAACACATCCACCCACACTTAAGAGCAATGGCCGGGGCAGAGGGGTCCACTGTACCCATCTCTGTTGAGAGTGACCCCCAGAGGGCACCATCCAGCTTTGCTACCCTTAATCAGAATGAGCTCAGGCATTTGGCAACTCTTAGAGGCCTTAAACAGCCCAAGAACCCAAACTCTGCTGAGCTCAGAGAGCTCTTACAGAATGATGAGAATCAGAGAGCACTCAAGAAAGCTTCCCAGTTAGCCCCCTTAGGGACAGGAACAGGAGGCCCCCCTTCTAAAGATGCCACTGAAGTACCCCTTCCCCATAGTCACCCCTTAGATGGGATGCCTACCACAGAGGATGAGAGTGAAAAGGATACTGACAGTAGTGAGGATGAAGGGAGAACTAGCCCAGTGCCAAGTATTATACTTGGCCCAGCTAAACCAAGGCTATTGGGGACTGACAGTGGGTTCAACCCACTGGATCTCCCCAGTGGACTTAACACAGGGCTTGGAAGGCAAAGGAATCGCTCAGGTGACTCCAATGCTTCCCATGGCTCTAGAGGCTCTCAAGGTCACTCCAGGAGAAGGATGACCACCCCTCAGAGGAGGGAACATGAGGCCAAGATGCAAGAGGCCCAGCTGAGGATCAGGAAGCAGGAGCTAGAAGTAGCCCTGATGGAAGAGAAACTTAGCAAGGCTAGACAGCATAAAGAGAGTGGGTCTATACCCACTGGTGGCAGCATTGTCCCTAAGGACAAAGATAGGGTTTTCGACAATAGGAACCTGTCTAAGGTTGTGCCCCCCTACAAAAGTGGGGATGACATCCACAAGTGGATAACTGCTCTTGAGAGAGCCTGCAAAGTACAGCAGGTTCCTGAAGATCAGTGGGCAGCAATCCTCTGGCTCTCCTTTGAAGGAAGAGGCAGAGACAGACTCCTCACTGTTAGAGAAGAGGATGTCAGAAACTACAGAGTCCTGAAGAGTGTTCTAGTTGATGGGTTAGGCTTAACCACTGAGCAGTACAGGTTAATGTTCAGAGACACCCAAAAGACACAGACTCAGGACTGGTCTGAATACATTGAATGTGCCACTAAGGCTTTGGAGGGTTGGTTGCTGGGAAGTAAGGTATCTGATTTTACAGGATTGTATAATTTGATGATGAGAGAACAGATTTTAAATAACTGTCAAAACCAGCAACTGCATCAACACTTGGTTGACTCTGATCTGACCTCTCCCCAAGAATTGGGAAAGAAGGCAGACAAATGGGTCAGAACCAGGGTTAAGCAAAAGAACCAGAACCAGGGCCAAGGGGGTGATCAGAAGAAAACAGACCAAAAGGGTGGAGATCAGAAACCTAAAGACCAGAAGTCTTCAACAGGGCCCCAAACTACTGCTAAGGAGGGTGGGTCCCAACAGTCCAAGAAGAAGAAAGAAGGTCAGAAGAAACCCTGGTGCAATCATTGTAAAAATACAACTCACTGGACTAGTGATTGCAAAAAGGGTGGAGCCCCCAACACTGTTGCCCCTAAGGCACCTGCTCCCAGTACTACTGTTAGCAGTGTTGGTCCCCAGACAAAGGGTGTAGTGGGAATCACTATGGGAACTGAAGGAGATTCTGACTTAGACAGAACCCTGACACAGGCAGTCTTGATCTGTGATGGGGACATTGATTTGTCCCTGACTGTGAGCCCCAGTAACCTGGGCAAGTACAGACAGACTCCTTTAATTAATGACAAAGTGGCTCAAGCCTACAGGGACACATGTGCCAGTGTCACTATGGTGACACCAGGCTTTGTGGACCCTGGACAGTACATACCAGGTGAGAACTACCTGGTGACCAATGCCAGCAATGCCACTACTTCACACAGTGTGGCAGTTGTTAACTTCTCATGGGGAGGGGTAACTGGCCTCAAAAGGGTTGTGGTTAGTGCAGACCTCCCAGTAGAATGTTTGTTGGGCAATGACCTAGAGAGTTCTCTGTGGTCAGAAGTGGAGTACAGGACTCATGCAGAGATGTTAGGTATATCATCACATGTCCTTGCTGTGACCAGGTCACAGGCCAAAAAGTGCCTCACTGAACCTCAGGTCTTGGATCCTGGAACAATGGACCAAGCACCTACCAAGAAGAAGAACAGGAGGGTCAAGGCTGTGCCTTCCCCCCTGCCTCAGAGTGATGATCAGCCTTCCCAGGAAGCTGATCTAGAGGACCCTGAAGGAACTGTCCCTGAAGAGCTTGAACCTGATCAGGTTGAGTTTCTGGGGACAGGGGGACCTTCAAGGGCTGACTTGAGGCAGGCTCAGTTATCCTGTCCCTCTCTTGAACCCCTCAGACAGCTGGCTGCTGCTGAGGCTGCTGGGAATGCTCAAGGTACCCATAAAGTGTATTGGGATGAAGGGCTCCTTTATTCAGAGGCTAGAGACCCCAAGCCTGGTGCTACCAGGAGGTTGGTCATACCTCTGCAATTTAGGGGCTTCCTTCTTACCTTGGCCCATGACATTCCTTTAGCAGGACACCTAGGCCAGAATAAGACTTGGGACAGGCTTGTCCCTCACTTTCACTGGCCTCATATGAATGAAGATACAAAGGAGTTTTGTCGCTCCTGTGTTACCTGCCAAGCCAGTGGCAAATCAGGTGGCACAACAAAGGCCCCCCTTATACCACTACCTGTGGTGGGGGTCCCCTTTGAAAGAGTGGGAATAGACATAGTGGGTCCCATGGATCCTCCCACTGCATCTGGGCACAGATTTATACTGGTGGTAGTGGATCATGCCACCAGGTATCCAGAGGCAATTCCCCTTAGGACCACTACAGCTCCTGTTGTGGCCAGGGCCCTGCTGGGAGTATTCTCCAGAGTGGGGTTTCCTAAGGAGGTAGTATCTGACAGAGGTACCAACTTTATGTCAGGATACTTGACAGCTATGTGGAAGGAATGTGGTGTCACCTACAAGTTCACCACCCCTTATCACCCACAATGCAATGGGCTTGTTGAGAGATTCAACAAGACCCTAAAGGGTATGATCAAAGGATTACCTGAAAAGCTCAGGCGAAGATGGGATATCCTTCTACCCTGCCTTCTGTTTGCTTACAGAGAGGTCCCACAAAAAGGAGTTGGCTACAGCCCCTTTGAATTGTTGTTTGGGCACCCTGTGAGAGGCCCACTGTGTTTGGTGAAGGAAGGATGGGAGTTACCTCTCAAAAAGCCTAAGCTAGACATAGTGGACTATGTACTTGGTCTCCGCTCCAGGATGGCTGAGTATATGGAGAAGGCATCTAAAAACCTTGAGGCAAGCCAGGCCTTACAGAAAGCTTGGCATGACCAAAAGGCTGTCTTGGTTGAGTATCAGCCAGGACAGAAGGTATGGGTGTTGGAGCCAGTGGCCCCAGCAGCACTCCAAGACAAATGGTCTGGACCCCATACAATCCTGGAAAAGAAGGGAGAGGTCACCTACTTGGTGGACCTAGGAACTCCCAGGAGTCCCCACAGGGTACTCCATGTTAACAGGCTTAAAGCATATGTTGACAGGGCAGACATGGGCTTGCTCATGGCTACAGATGAGGGACAGGAGGAAGAGAGTGACCCTCTCCCAGACCTGTTGTCTCAGAACCCTGAAGATGGCTCAGTTGAAGGAGTGACCCTTGGAGGCAACCTCACTGCCCATCAGCAGACTGAATGTAGACAGGTTCTACAATCATTTTCACATATGTTTTCCTTGATACCTAGTCAAACTGACTGGTGTACCCATGTGGTGGACACTGGTGACAGTCTGCCTGTAAAGAACAAACTTTACAGACAACCTGACCACGTCAGGGACTGTATAAAGGCTGAGGTACATAAAATGCTGGAATTAGGTGTCATTGAACCCTCAGAGAGCCCCTGGGCTAGCCCAGTGGTTCTGGTCCCCAAACCTCACACCAAAGATGGCAAGAGAGAGATGAGGTTCTGTGTGGATTACAGAGGACTCAATGCTGTCACCAGGACAGATGCACACCCTATTCCAAGGGCAGATGAGCTCATAGACAAACTAGCTTCTGCAAAGTTTTTGAGCACATTTGACTTAACAGCTGGCTATTGGCAAATCAGATTAGCTGAGGAGTCTAAGGCCAAAACAGCATTCTCAACCCCAGGTGGGCACTACCAGTTTGTGGTGATGCCCTTTGGTCTGAAGAATGCACCTGCCACCTTCCAAAGGCTGGTGAACCAAGTCCTTACTGGGTTGGATGACTTTTGCGCAGCATATCTTGATGACATTGCTGTCTTTAGCTCCACCTGGGAGGATCACCTGATCCACCTGAAGAAGGCTCTTGAGGCTCTGCAAAGGGCAGGCCTCACTATCAAGGCTACTAAGTGCCAGATAGGGCAGAGTAAGGTTGTGTATTTGGGCCACCTTGTAGGTGGAGGCCAAGTTCAACCACTGGAGAGTAAGATACAGTCCATCAAGGATTGGTCCCCTCCAACCACCCAGACTCAAGTTCGAGCTTTCTTGGGCTTGACTGGGTATTACAGGAAGTTTGTTAAGAACTATGGGTCCATTGTGACTCCTCTTAATGATCTGACATCCAAGAAGATGCCCAAAAAGGTTCAGTGGACAGTAAGCTGTCAAAAGGCATTTGATGACCTGAAGGAGGCCATGTGCTCTGCACCTATCCTGAAAAGTCCTGACTACTCCAAAGAGTTTATTGTCCAAACAGATGCTTCTGAGTTGGGTGTGGGAGCTGTGCTGTCACAACTTAATGTAGATGGTCAAGACCAACCCATTGCTTTTATTAGCAGAAGGTTGACCCCCAGAGAGAAGAATTGGTCAGCTATTGAGAGGGAGGCCTTTGCTGTGGTGTGGGCCCTGAAGAAGCTGAGGCCATACTTGTTTGGCACTCACTTCAAGATTCAGACCGACCATAAGCCCCTCTTGTGGCTAAATCAGATGAAGGGTGAAAACCCCAAACTGCTTAGGTGGTCCATTTCCCTACAGGGGATGGACTTTACAGTGGAGCACCGGCCAGGTACTGACCATGGGAATGCAGATGGTCTCTCCAGGTACTTCCACTTAGGACATGAAGACGAGACTGGTCAAGGCTAGTTTAATGTCCCAGCGTTTGGGGGGGGGGGTTGTGTAGGAGAGTAGGGTCTGCTATCCTATGGTCACCCCAAATTTTTGCTTTGTGCTTCACTGGTTTTTGACATATTGAGGCTGTGGGCCTGCCAATCAGACCCCCAGCCTGCTGTTCTCTCTACTAAATTAAAACTATGCACCCTAGGTGCATAACCAATTGGAAGTGGATCACCCTGTCAGCCCCTGTACCAGTGTACACTAGGTACCCAGGGCATTGGTGTACCCAAGGCCTGCCAAGGGCTGCAGCATGTATTATGCCACCCCAGGCTTGGCCTAACGATTTGACACAACTGGCTGATCACTCAGCTGGGGTAAGTTGGTGTAATCACCTCTTACTTAGGTGTAGTATACCTATACCTAACCTTAAATGGGACACCTGGTAACCTATAAGTCACTCCTATGGCAGGCCTTAACAATCCTGAAGGCAGAGTGCTTGGTTCCATGTGAGATGGTGCTCTGGCATGAGCTGAGCCTGTCTGCAGTGGTCGGAACAACTTCCTTCTACTGTTTCCAGATATCGTCATACCATATACTCTTAAGTGCATTATGAACCTCGCGGTTAAATGCTATCTTTGGTTTGGCTTTATCAAAACATGTCGAGTAAGGTGTCATACGAATTGGAATACTAACCCCTCGCCAATTCTGGCGACGGGGTTAGCATTCCACCCTTCTAGAGGGACACGACATGTACAGTACCTGAAACCCGGGTAAAATCAGACATAGCCTCAGCTCCACAAAATGGATGCTGCCACCACAGACACAAGTCTGCCCTCCTGCTGCTGGGAGTCCTTCCAGCTTGGGAGGTGTGGACAAAGGGTTTCCTGCCAGGGGAGGTGCGTGCACCACCCCAGACAGGATTTTGTGTATTGGTCAGGTAGGGCTTGAAAGAAACCAGACATGCCTGTGGCTCACAAGGAGCCTCGGTGCATATGCCAGTGCAAACCGGTCCTGGGGCACACCAGTCCCGGGCCTGGGGCGAGCTGGACAAAGGATTGGGGGTGTAACCACCCCCCTTCCTGGTCCCACCCATAGGGAGGGACCTAGCAGGTAGTCCGGCCCCTAGAATCCGCTTAAAGGTAGGAGCTGTGTCCTAAGACTTTAGACGTCCTGGAATCAACTTGAAACTAAGAAGAAGACGGGAACTTCGACATTCTGCTGCACAGAAGACTGAAGAAAATCTCCCCTGTGGTCAGGGAGTGACCACCTTGCTAACGCAAGCACCATCCAGCGAATCACCGTCTGCTTTGCCGCCGCCTCCCGCCGGAGCCCGAGCCCAGAGACTGACAAGACCTGGACCTCCAGACCTCTCACCGCCCGATCCACAGTCCCTGCAAAGAGGAGACCCGTGGAGGCACCGAGACACGTGGAGCCAGCCATCTTGGAACGACTACGACAAGCTGACCAGTGCAACAACCGAGGCTCCCTCTAAGTTGTGCTTTGGGTCCTGAGAAGCCCAACCCTCGAGCAGCATCTGCACCAAAGGTGAGCCCTCCAGCATCTCCACGATCTGCGTGGGGCCCTTCTGCATTTTGCCACTCGACGCGCCTAACCGGTTGCTGGCCCGCTGGCTAGTGGCCATCTTGGCGACGAAATCTACGACAAACACCGCTGGTCTGGTTGCTCCAGACTGGCCCTTGCTCCCCTCCAAAGGAGCAATCCCTCTGACCTTGCTGGTCAGAACCAACAGCTGATTTCCGAATCCTCCTGCAATTGCTTTTGCCAAGGCTTGTTTGCTTCGATCAAGTCGCCGACACCGCCGACAGCGAGAGCCTGCGTGGGACAGCTCGTGAGCCGACTCCTGGACGTCGTCGACCTTCAGGGACCACGTGGCTGCGGAGACAAGCTACCCCTCATCACCTGTTTGCGCCCGACATCGCCTGGTACCCACCTGGTGCCACGCTGGTCACTGGCTAGTGACTGTGAACACTGTCCCCTCTGCTTACAGGTCTTCAACATCTCCGATCCACTCTTGGATCCACTGCATCTCTTCCCGACCGACCGCCTGCAGCATCTTTGTCCCAGGCTCAACGGAACAGATAGAAGAAACCCGACGCACTTAGAGGCCTATGCACCCGCTTCCTGTGGGTGAGGTAAAGCTGGTACTCCGGTGCCCATGTGTAGTAATACATCTCTAGTGCCTGTGTTCCAAATCTTAAGTTCCTAGGTCATCCGGAAGATTCCTTTTGCAGTAACTTTGTACTTTTTACGCACCCATTGAAACCTATGGGAGCACGCGTGTGACTATTTGCTCTGCACACGCCACCCGTGGACCTCCTGGTCACTAACTGACGTTAGCTCCTTGTAGGCCCAGCGATTCTAGAGGCCCTAGGCCTTTTCCCTTTCCTGCTCGTGGTACTTATACCACTATTTTAGTATATGGTTCGAGTGGCCACCAGGGCCTATCCATATAAAGTGCAACTTCTGTGTATTCTGTGATAATCTTGGTTGACGATTTGTGCTCCTGTGCTCATAAAGAGACTAGGGGTTACTTTGAGAAATAAATACATATATATTTTGAATATATATCTGTGTGGTGTCCTTTCATTGGTATAAAAGGGGGTTACTATTGGTAAAACAGCTTGCTTAACACGCTTCACGAGTTTAGCCTCAAAGACTGCTTAGCCTACGCTACCACTAGGGCAGCTAGTCCAAAAAGGTTGACTTACAACCACACCATAAGGGTTGCTTGGCATGGTACAAGGTGGTCACTAGAACTAGTGAACAGCATATACCAGGCCAACTTCTCACACCACTGCACTAAACCCTGACACATCACCCCCAACAAGACCCACTACACTGCTCGAACACCACTGCACTGCCCTAAACCCTGAAACACCACCCCCTGCACGACCCCCTAAACTGCCCGAAAACCACTGTACTGCCCTAAACACTGAAACACCAGCCCCAGCAAGACCCCCTACATTGCTCAAACACCACTGCACTGCCCTAAACCCTGATACACCACCCCCTGCACAACCCCCTACACTGCCCGAATACCACTGCACTGCCCTAAACCCTGAAACACCACCCCCTGCACGACCCCCTACAATGCCCGAACACCATGGCACTGCCCTAAATGCTGAAACACCCCCCAGCACGACCCCCTACACTGCCCGAACACCACTGCACTGCCCTAAACACTGAAACACCACCCCCAGCACGTCCCCCTACACTGCCCGAACACCACTGCACTGCCCTAAACCCTGAAACACCAGCCGCAGCACGACTCCTACACTGCCCTAACACCACTACACTGCCATAAACCCTGAAACACCACCCCCAGCACAACCCCCTACACTTCCCGAACACCACTGCACTGCACTAAACCCTGAAACATCATCCCCAGCAAGACACCCTACACTGCCCGAACACCTCTGCCCTAAACCCTGAAATAACACCCCCAGCACGACCCCTTACACTGCCCGAACACCACTGCACTGCCCTAAACCCTGAAACACCAGCCTCAGCAAGACCCCCTACACTGCCCGAACACCACTGCACAGACCTAACACCAGCCCCAGCAAGACCCCCTACACTGCCTAACACCACTGCACTAAACCCTGAAACACCACCCCCTGCACGACCCCTAAACTGCCCTAACACCACTGTACTGCCCTAAACCCTGAAACACCACCCCCTACATAACCCCCTACACCGCTGGAACACCACTGCACTGCCCTAAACCCTGAAACCCTACCCACAGCACGACCTCCTACACTGCCTGAAAACCACTGCACTGCCCTAAACCCTGAAACACGAGCCCCAGCACGACCTCCTTCACTGCCCGAACACCACTGCACTGCCCTAAACCCTGAAACACCAGCCCCTGGAAGACCCCATACACTGCCCGAACACCACTGCACTGCCCTAAACCCTGAAACACCAGCCCCTGCACGGCCCCCTAGACAACCCTAAACCTTGAAACACCTCCCCAGCACGACCCCCTACACTGCTGCAACACCACTGCACTGCACTAAATCTTGAAACACCACCCCCAGCACGACCCCCTACACTGCCCGAACACCACTGCACTGCCCTAAACCCTGAAACATCATCCCAAGCAAGCCCCAGTACACTACCCGAACACCACTGCCCTAAACCCTGAAACACCACCCCAGCACGATACCTACACTGCCCGAACACCACTGCACTGCCCTAAACCCTGAGACACCAACCCCTGCACGACCCCCTACACGGACCGAACACCACTGCACTGCCCTAAACACTGAAACACCAGCCCCTACACAACCCCCTACACTGCCCGAACACCACTGCACTGCCCATAACCCTGAAACACCAGCCCCTGCACGTCCCCTACACTGCCCGAATACCACTGCACTGCCCTAAAACCTGAAACACCAGCCCCTGCACGACCCCCTACACTGCCCGGACACCATGGCACTGCCCTAAACCCTAAAACACCAGCCCCAGCACGACCCCTACACTGCCTGAACACCACTGCACTGTCCTAAACCCTGACACACCAGCCCACCACGACCCCCTGCACTGCCTGAACACTATTGCACTGCCCTAAACCCTGAAACACCAGCCCCAACATGACCCCCTACACTGCCCAAACACCACTGCACTGCCCTAAACCCTGAAACACCATCCCCTGGAAGTCCCCCTACACTGCACGAACACCGCTGCATTGCCCTAAACCCTGAAACCCCAGCCCCTGCACGATCCCCTAGACTGCCCTAAACCCTGAAACACCACCCCCAGCACGACCCCCTACACTGCCAGAACACCACTGCACTGCCCTAAACCCTGAAACACCACCCCCAACACGACCCCTGCACTGCCCGAACACCACCGCGCTGCCCTAATCCCTGAAACACCAGCTCCAGCACGACCCCCTACACTGCCCGAACACCACCGCACTGCCCTAAACCCTGAAACACAAGCCCCTGCAAGATCCCCTACACTGCCCGAACACCACTGCACTGCCCTATACCCTGAAACACCAGCCCCTGTACGACCCCCGACACTACCCTAAACCCTGAAACACCACCCCCAGCATGACCCCCTACACTGCCGGAACACCACTGCACTGCCCTAAACCCTGAAACATCATCCGAAGCAAGACCCCGTACACTGCCCGAACACTACTGCCCTAAACCCTGAAACACCAGCCCCAGCAAGACCCCCTACACTGCTCAAACACCACTGCACTGCCCTAAACCCTGAAACACCAGCCCCAGCAAGACCCCCTACAGTGCCCGAACACCACTGCACTTCCCTAAACCCTGAAACACCAGCCCCAGCACGACCCCTACACTGCTCGAACACCACTGCAATGCTCTAAGCCCTGAAACACCAGCCCCTGCATGACCCCCTACACTGCCCGAACACCACTGCACTGCCCTAAACCCTGAAACACCAGCCCCAGCACGACCCCCTACACTGCCCGAACACCACTGCCCTAAACCCGGAAACACCAGCCCCTGGAAGACCCCCTAGACTGCCCTAAACCCTGAAACACCACCCCCAGCACGACCCCCTACACTGCCGGAACACCACTGCACTGCCCTAAACCCTGAAACACCACCCCCAGCACGACCCCCTACACTGCCCAAACACCACTGCACTTCCCTAAACCCTGAAACATCATCCCAAGCAAGCCCCCGTACACTGCCCGAACACCACTGCCCTAAACCCTGAAACACCACCCCCAGCACGATCCCTACACTGCCCGAACACCACTGCACTGCCCTAAACTCTGAAACACCAGTCCCTGCACGACCCCCTACAATGCCCGAACACCACTGCACTGCCCTAAACCCTGAAACACCAGCCCCTGCATGACCCCCTACACCGCCCGAACACCACTGCACTGCCCTAAACCCTGAAACACCAGCCCCAGCACGACCCCTACACTGCCCGAACACCAATGCACTACCCTAAACCCTGAAACACCAGCACTAGCAAGACCACCTACACTGCCCGAACACCACTGCACTGCCCTAAACCCTGAAACACCAGCCCCAGCACAAACCCTACACTGCCCTAACACAACTATACTGCCCTAAACCCTGAAACACCACCCCCAGCACATCCGTCTACACTGCCCGAACACTACTGCACTGCCCTAAACCCTGAAACACCAGCCCCTGCACGACCCCCTACACTGCCCGAACACCACTGCACTGCCTAAACCCTGAACCACCCCCAGCACAACCCCCTACACTGCCCGAACCCCAGTGCACTGCCCTAAACCCTAAAACATCAGCCCCAGCAAGACCCCCTACACTGCCCGAACACCACTGCACAGACCTAAACCCTAAAACACAAGCCCCAGCAAGACCCCCTACACTGCCCGAACACCACTGCATTGCCCTAAACCCTGATTCATCACCCCAAGCACGACCCCTACACTTCCCTAAACCCTGAAACATCACCCCCAGCAAGAGCACCTACACTGCCCGAAAACCACTGCACTGCCCTAAACCCTGAAACATCATCCCAAGCAAGACCCCGTACACTGCCCGAACACCACTGCACTGCCCTAAACCCTGAATCACCAGCCCCAGCAAGACCCCCTACACTGCCCGAACACCACTGCACTGCCCCTAACCCTGAATCACCAGCCCCAGCAAGACCCCCTACACTGCCCGAACACCACTGCACTGCCCTAAACCCTGAAACACCAGCCCCTGCACGACCCCCTACACTGCCCAAACACCACTGCACTGCCCTAAACCCTGAAACACCAGCCCCTGCACGACCCCCTACACTGCCCGAACACCACTGCACTGCCCTAAACCCTGAAACACTAGCCCCTGCACGACCCCCTACAATGCCAGAACACCACTGCACTGCCCTAAACCCTGAAACACGAGCCCCAGCACGACTCCCTACACTGCCGGAACACCACTGCACTGCCCTAAACCCTGAAACACCAGCCCCTGCACGGCCCCCTAGACAGCCCTAAACCCTGAAACACCACCCCCAGCATGACCCCCTACACTGCCGGAACACCACTGCACTACCCTAAACCCTGAAACACCGCTCCCAGCACGACCCCCTACACTGCCCGAACACCACTGCACTGCTCTAAACCCTGAAACATCATCCCAAGCATGACCCCCTACACTGACCGAACACCACGCACCGCCCTACACCCTGAAACAACATCCCCAGCAAGACCCCGTACCTTGCACGAACACCACTGCCCTAAACCCTGAAACACCACCCCCAGCACGACCCCCTACACTGCCCGAACACAACTGCACTGCCCTAAACCCTGAAACATCAGCCCCAGCAAGACCCCCAACACTGTCCGAACACCACTGGACTGCCCTAAACCCTGAAACACCAGCCCCAGCACAAGCCCTACACTGCCCAAACACCACTGCACTGCCCTAAACCCTGAAACACCACCCCTGCATGACCCTCTACACTGCCCGAACACCACTGCACTGCCCTAATCCCTTAAACACCACCCCCTGCACGACCCCCTACACTGCCCGAACACCACTGCACTGCCCTAAACCATGAAACATCATCCCCAGCAAGACCCCCTACACTGCCCGAACACCACAGCCCTAAACCCTGAAACACCACCCCACCACAACCCCCTACACTGCCCGAACACAACTACACTGCCCTAAACCCTGAAACACCAGCCCCAGCAAGACCCCTACACTGCCCGAACACCACTGCACTCCCCTAAACCCTGAAACACCAGCCCCAGGAAGACCCCCTACACTGCCCGAACACCACTGCACTGCCCTAAACACTGAAACACCAGCCCCAGGAAGACCCCCTACACTGCCCGAACACCACTGCACTGCCCATAACCCTAAAACACCAGCCTCTGCACGACCCCCTACACTGCCCGGACACCACTGCACTGCCCTAAACCCTGAAACACCAGCCCCAGCACGATCCCTACACTGCCTGAACACCACTGCACTGCCCTAAACCCTGACACACCAGCCCCAGCACGACCCCCTGCACTGCCTGAACACTACTGCACTGCCCTAAACCCTGAAACACCAGCCCCTACACAACCCCCTACACTGCCCGAACACCACTGCACTGCCCATAACCCTAAAACACCAGCCCCTGCACGACCCCCTACACTGCCCGGACACCACTGCACTGCCCTAAACCCTGAAACACCAGCCCCAGCACGACCCCTACACTGCCTGAACACCACTGCACTGCCCTAAACCCTGACACACCAGCCCCAGCACGACCCCCTGCACTGCCTGAACACTACTGCACTGCCCTAAACCCTGAAACGCCAGCCCCAGGAAGACCCCCTACACTGCCCGAACACCACTGCACTGCCCTAAACCCTGAAATACCAGCCCCTGGAAGTCCCCCTACACTGCACGAACACCACTGCACTGCCCTAAGCCCTGAAACACCAGCCCCTGCACGATCCCCTAGACTGCCCTAATCCCTGAAACACCACCCCCAGCACGACCCCCTACACTGCCGGAACACCACTGCACTGCCCTAAACCCTGAAACACCACCCCAGCACGACCCTCTACACTACCCGAACACCACTGCACTGCCCTAAACCCTGAAACACCAGCCGCAACACGACCCCTACACTGCCCGAACACCACCGCGCTGCCCTAATCCCTGAAACACCAGCTCCAGCACGACCCCCTACACTGCCCGAACACCACCGCACTGCCCTAAACCCTGAAACACAAGCCCCTGCAAGATCCCCTACACTGCCCGAACACCACTGCACTGCCCTATACCCTGAAACACCAGCCCCTGTACGACCCCCTACACTACCCTAAACCCTGAAACACCAACCCCTGCACGACCCCCTATTTATTTATTTATTTATTTACGGGTTTTATATAGCGCCAGAATCACCCCATACGGGGTATCTCTGCGCTTTAGACTGCTGATTGACCACTGAGGAAAGTGCGATTAGAAAAGATGTGTTTTCAGTAATTTCCTGAAGGCCCCTAGGTTGGTACATTGACGAAGATGTAATGGGAGGAGATTCCAATAACGGGGTGCCAGATAGGAGAACGCCTTACCTCCCATCCGGGCAAATTTGATGCGAGGGGTTTGCAGGTATGCAAGTTGGCTGGATCTCAGTAGTCTTGTAGGAGTATATCTAACAAGTTTCCGAGCAAAATAGCCAGGACCCAAGTTGTGCAGGGATTTAAAAACCATGCAACAGATTTTGAATCTGACTCTCTTTTTTATGGGGAGCCAATGAAGGTCGTGAAGCAGAGGGGCTGACGGGGTCCTGGGAAGTGCGTTGTTTACTAATCGGGCTGCGGTATTCTGGACCACCTGCAGTTTGTATAAAGATTTTTCTTTAGCTGCAATTAGCAAAGCATTGCAGTAGTCCAATCTGCTGATAATCAATGATTGGACCAAGGATTTACGGGTGGTTATAGGAAGAAAGGGGCAAACCCTACGCAACATGCGGAGAGTGTGGAAGCAGGTGTTGGCGGTACTGTTGACATGTTCTTCAAGAGTAAGATCATTGTCCAGGCGCACACCCAAGTCCTTTACAACATCTTTAGGGGACGGGGCAGAGCCCAATTCCTCTGGCCACCAGCTAGGGGACCATCTTAGTTTTGCCTCTCCAAACAGCATGATTTCTGATTTATCAGAATTTAGTTGTAAAAAATGTTCCCTCATCCAATGCGCAACTCCTTTCATGCCCTCAGAAAATAAGTCCAGAGTAAGTGGATTTGCTTTGTCGAAAGACATCAAAAGTTGTGTATCATCGGCATAGGATATGGGGTCAACCCCAAGCCATCTAAGGTATCCTGCCAAGGGGGCTACATAGATGTTAAACAATGTAGGGCTCAAACAAGAGCCCTGAGGAACCCCCTTGCTGATACCGGTGGTTGACGAGCGATAGGGACCAAGATTGACAGTTTGCGTCCTGTTGGTCAGAAAATCAGTCAGCCAACTTAGAGCTTTACCTCTTACACCCATCTCCTCAAGTCGGGTGATGAGGACCTGATGAGATATGGTGTCGAAGGCAGCAGACAGGTCAAGCAGGACCAATATCACTGCCTGACCCTTATCTGCTGCCATTCTGATGTTGTCTATGACCTCCACTAATGTAGTCTCCGTACTATGTTTTGGGCGGAAACCGGATTGTGATTCATCTAAGCAGTGGGAAGATTCAATAAACATGGAAAGATGTTTGTTGATATGTTTTTCGAGGAGTTTACTGAGGAGGGGGAGTAAAGAAATGGGTCTGTAGTTGGTAAAGTCCTCAGGTGACAGCTTCACGTTTTTCTTAATGGGAACGACCTGGGCTGCCTTCCACTCAGCCGCAAGGACACTATCCTCCAGTGACTTATTAAGGATAGCACAAATGGGACTGGCGAGCGAAGCTGACAAAGTAGCTGCAATTTTGGCAGGCATAGGGTCTAAAGGCGAGCCAGATTTGGTACTTTTTAGGAGAGCAGCAACTTCCGATAAAGTGCATAAAGGGAAGGTATCTAGGGTGTGTAGTGTCTTCTTAACGGGGATAGAGTTTAGGGGCTGACTAGGGCAAGGCCTAATAGTCGAGGTAATTTTTTCATATATTTTTTCAATTTTCTGAGACAAATAATTTGCTATATTGTCACAGAGGTGTTGTGAGGGAGCAGCATCAGTATTACAAGCTTTTGGATTGGTAAATGTATTTAATATTTGGTAGAGCGTACGAGAGGAATTTTCAGCATTGTCAATCTCAGTCGCAATATGCGTTTTACGGGCAAGCCTCAAATTTTTGTGATAAATTGTTAAAGCATTTTTAAATAAGACTTTATCATTTTGATTGTGTGAGAGGCGCCAGGTCCGTTCCAACTTTCTACAACGGGATTTCTCTGTTTTCAGAGTAGGTGTGTACCATGGGGCTTGCACGCGTTTAAGAGGGTTGAGTGGTAATTTAGATGGAGCTAATTGGTTGATAGCTGCCTCAAGGTTAGCATTCAAAGCTGTTACTTGGTCCTCTATGTCATCCAACCCATTGAAACGTGGGGGGGTAAAGAGATCCTGAAAGGATTGAGGAGTAACTCTATGCCACTGTCTGAAAACTCTGGTGGGTCTGGTTTCATGTCCTCCTAACTCCTGTTTGCTTAGGGTTGAGAAGTCCACCAAATAATGGTCAGACCACTCAAGAGGAGTCGTCGCATTGTAGCGAATGTCCGAGGAGTTGGTTAAAATAAGGTCGAGCATGTGCCCGGCCTGATGAGTGGTATTTGTATTTATAATACTTAAACTTAAAGTAGATAGGTCTGCTAGTAAGGAGTGAGTTTCCTTGTTGCTAATATTTTCTCCCTGGACATTAAAGTCCCCAAGTAATAAAAAGTTATTAGTGGAAATTGCATGCGGAGAGATTATTTCCAGTAGTCGACATGAGAAGTTAGATAAAGGTCCCGGTGGTCGGTAGACCAAGGCGCCTTTCCAACAGAATTGTGAATGTAAGTCAATTCTGAAAATCATTATCTCCATCAGGTTAGTGCAATGCTGTTCAATAATAGTTACTTTAATAGGGTCCTTGAATATAATAGCCAGACCTCCGCCTGCCCTGATAGGCCTGTCTTGCCTTTGAATGCTATAGCCCTCAGGGAGAGCGATAGCAATATCGGGATTAGAATGAGGCTTAGTCCACGTCTCGGTTAGAAACCCAATATGGGGATGGTTAGAGGCCAACAAATCCCAAATATTAATAGCATGTTTGGGTAGTGAGCGCACATTGGCCAGGAAGCAATTCCAGGTTAATATTGGTTTAAGTAACGCAATTGGAGGCTTTAGTTGGGAAGGTAGTATCTTCGAATTAGTACTATTGTGAGTTAAGCATTGAAATCTGCAGTGTCTGCAGGAGACGGGACCTTCTAGGACAGCTGGGAACACACATGCAGGTCTATGAGGATTACTTTGATAGCTCTGATTTCTGATGGCTATGAGATCAGAGCTGGAATATTTTATACGTACCGGAGTATTTACATGCGGTTCCAAGGTAGCATTAGTAGGGGTACTGGCCACTGGCAGCGTCCTGGCGCGAACGGGCGCAGACGGGCTTGCCTTTGGCGCGCCTTCGGCGCGCCGCCGGCGCGCCCGCTGCGCGCGTCCGCTGCGCGTTCGCCAGGCCATTGATTTTAAACCCCAGTGCCCCGGAAGTGGTGGGGGGAGGGGGAGGAGTCAGGCCCTAGGTCCACCCTCTGTGCAATCGGCACAAGCCGTGACGGACCGGGGTGCAGGGCGGCTCCTACGAACAACAACGAGTAAGTGAGTTTTAAAATATTAAAATAACGAGAACATGTGCAAAGAATGCAATCTCAGCACCTCAGCAGCGCTCAGCTCTGTCCGCTGCGCGTTCGCCAGGCGTAGATTTTAAACCCCAGTGCCCCGGAAGTGGTGGGGGGAGGGGGAGGAGTCAGGCCCTAGGTCCACCCTCCGTGCAATCGGCACAAGCCGTGACGGACCGGGGTGCAGGGCGGCTCCTACGAACAACAACGAGTAAGTGAGTTTTAAAATATTAAAATAACGAGAACATGTGCAAAGAATGCAATCTCAGCACCTCAGCAGCGCTCAGCTCTGTCCGCTGCGCGTTCGCCAGGCGTAGATTTTAAACCCCAGTGCCCCGGAAGTGGTGGGGGGAGGGGGAGGAGTCAGGCCCTAGGTCCACCCTCCGTGCAATCGGCACAAGCCGTGACGGACCGGGGTGCAGGGCGGCTCCTACGAACAACAACGAGTAAGTGAGTTTTAAAATATTAAAATAACGAGAACATGTGCAAAGAATGCAATCTCAGCACCTCAGCAGCGCTCAGCTCTGTCCGCTGCGCGTTCGCCAGGCGTAGATTTTAAACCCCAGTGCCCCGGAAGTGGTGGGGGAGGGGGAGGAGTCAGGCCCTAGGTCCACCCTCCGTGCAATCGGCACAAGCCGTGACGGACCGGGGTGCAGGGCGGCTCCTACGAACAACAACGAGTAAGTGAGTTTTAAAATATTAAAATAACGAGAACATGTGCAAAGAATGCGATCTCAGCACCTCAGCAGCGCTCTGCTCTGTCCGCTGCGCGTTCGCCAGGCGTAGATTTTAAACCCCAGTGCCCCGGAAGTGGTGGGGGAGGGGGAGGAGTCAGGCCCTAGGTCCACCCTCCGTGCAATCGGCACAAGCCGTGACGGACCGGGGTGCAGGGCGGCTCCTACGAACAACAACGAGTAAGTGAGTTTTAAAATATTAAAATAACGAGACCATGTGCAAAGAATGCAATCTCAGCACCTCAGCAGCGCTCAGCTCTGTCCGCTGCGCGTTCGCCAGGCGTAGATTTTAAACCCCAGTGCCCCGGAAGTGGTGGGGGGAGGGGGAGGAGTCAGGCCCTAGGTCCACCCTCCGTGCAATCGGCACAAGCCGTGACGGACCGGGGTGCAGGGCGGCTCCTACGAACAACAACGAGTAAGTGAGTTTTAAAATATTAAAATAACGAGAACATGTGCAAAGAATGCGATCTCAGCACCTCAGCAGCGCTCAGCTCTCTCCGCTGCGCGTTCGCCAGGCGTAGATTTTAAACCCCAGTGCCCCGGAAGTGGTGGGGGAGGGGGAGGAGTCAGGCCCTAGGTCCACCCTCCGTGCAATCGGCACAAGCCGTGACGGACCGGGGTGCAGGGCGGCTCCTATGAACAACAACGAGTAAGTGAGTTTTAAAATATTAAAATAACGAGAACATGTGCAAAGAATGCAATCTCAGCACCTCAGCAGCGCTCAGCTCTGTCCGCTGCGCGTTCGCCAGGCGTAGATTTTAAACCCCAGTGCCCCGGAAGTGGTGGGGGAGGGGGAGGAGTCAGGCCCTAGGTCCACCCTCCGTGCAATCGGCACAAGTCGTGACGGACCGGGGTGCAGGGCGGCTCCTACGAACAACAATGAGTAAGTGAGTTTTAAAATATTAAAATAACGAGAACATGTGCAAAGAATGCAATCTCAGCACCTCAGCAGCGCTCAGCTCTGTCCGCTGCGCGTTCGCCAGGCGTAGATTTTAAACCCCAGTGCCCCGGAAGTGGTGGGGGGAGGGGGAGGAGTCAGGCCCTAGGTCCACCCTCCGTGCAATCGGCACAAGCCGTGACGGACCGGGGTGCAGGGCGGCTCCTACGAACAACAACGAGTAAGTGAGTTTTAAAATATTAAAATAACGAGAACATGTGCAAAGAATGCAATCCCGAACTGCCCGAACACCACTGCACTGCCCTAAACACTGAAACACCAGCCACTACACAACCCCCTACACTGCCCGAACACCACTGCACTGCGCATAACCCTGAAACACCATCCCCTGCACGTCCCCTACACTGCCCGAGCACCACTGCACTGCCCTAAAACCTGAAACACCAGCCCCTACACGATCCCCTACACTGCCCGGACACCACTGCACTGCCCTAAACCCTGAAACACCAGCCCCAGCACGACCCCTACACTGCCTGAACACCACTGCACTGACCTAAACCCTGACACACCAGCCCCACCACGACCCCCTGCACTGCCTGAACACTACTGCTCTGCCCTAAACCCTGAAACACCAGCCCCAACATGACCCCCTACACTGCCCGTACACCACTGCACTGCCCTAAACCCTGAAACACCATCCCCTGGAAGTCCCCCTACACTGCACGAACACGACTGCACTGCCCTAAACCCTGAAACACCAGCCCCTGCACGATCCCCTAGACTGCCCTAAACCCTGAAACACCACCCCCAGCACGACCCCCTACACTGCCGGAACACCACTGCACTGCCCTAAACCCTGAAACACCACCCCCAGAACGACCCTCTACACTACCCGAACACCACTGCACTGCCCTAAACCCTGAAACACCAGCCGCAACACGACCCCTACACTGCCCGAACACCACTGCGCTGCCCTAATCCCTGAAACACCAGCTCCAGCACGACCCCCTACACTGCCCGAACACCACCGCACTGCCCTAAACCCTGAAACACAAGCCCCTGCAAGATCCCCTACACTGCCCGAACACCACTGCACTGCCCTATACCCAGAAACACCAGCCCTTGTACGACCCACTACACTACCCTAAACCCTGAAACACCACCCCCAGCATGACCCCCTACACTGCCGGAACACCACTGCACTGCCCTAAACCCTGAAACATCATCCCAAGCAAGACCCCTTACACTGCCCGAACACTACTGCCCTAAACCCTGAAACACCAGCCCCAGCAAGACCCCCTACACTGCTCGAACACCACTGCACTGCCCTAAACCCTGAAACTCCACCCGCAGCACGACCTCCTACACTGCCTGAAAACCACTGCACTGCCCTAAACCCTGAAACACGAGCCCCAGCACGACCTCCTTCACTGCCCGAACACCACTGCACTGCCCTAAACCCTGAAACACCAGCCCCTGGAAGACCCCATACACTGCCCGAACACCACTGCACTGCCCTAAACCCTGAAACACCAGCCCCTGTACGGACCCCTAGACTGCCCTAAACCTTGAAACACCTCCCCCAGCACGACCCCCTACACTGCTGCAACACCACTGCACTGCCCTAAATCTTGAAACACCACCCCCAGCACGACCCCCTACACTGCCCGAACACCACTGCACTGCTCTAAACCCTGAAACATCATCCCAAGCATGCCCCCGTACACTGCCCGAACACCACTGCCCTAAACCCTGAAACACCACCCCAGCACGATCCCTACACTGCCCGAACACCACTGCACTGCCCTAACCCCTGAGACACCAACCCCTGCACGACCCCCTACACTGCCCGAACACCACTGCACTGCCCTAAACACTGAAACACCAGCCCCTACACAACCCCCTACACTACCCGAACACCACTGCACTGCGCATAACCCTGAAACACCATCCCCTGCACGTCCCCTACACTGCCCGAACACCACTGCACTGCCCTAAAACCTGAAACACCAGCCCCTACACGATCCCCTACACTGCCCGGACACCACTGCACTGCCCTAAACCCTGAAAGACCAGCCCCAGCACGACCCCTACACTGCCTGAACACCACTGCACTGACCTAAACCCTGACACACCAGCCCCACCACGACCCCCTGCACTGCCTGAACACTACTGCTCTGCCCTAAACCCTGAAACACCAGCCCCAACATGACCCCCTACACTGCCCGTACATCACTGCACTGCCCTAAACCCTGAAACACCATCCCCTGGAAGTCCCCCTACACTGCACGAACACCACTGCACTGCCCTAAACCCTGAAACACCAGCCCCTGCACGATCCCCTAGACTGCCCTAAACCCTGAAACACCACCCCCAGCACGACCCCCTACACTGCCGGAACACCACTGCACTGCCCTAAACCCTGAAACACCACCCCCAGCACGACCCTCTACACTACCCGAACACAACTGCACTGCCCTAAACCCTGAAACACCAGCCGCAACACGACCCCTACACTGCCCGAACACCACCGCGCTGCCCTAATCCCTGAAACACAAGCCCCTGCAAGATCCCCTACACTGCCCGAACACCACTGCACTGCCCTATACCCAGAAACACCAGCCCTTGTACGACCCCCTACACTACCCTAAACCCTGAAACACCACCCCCAGCAGGACCCCCTACACTGCCGGAACACCACTGCACTGCCCTAAACCCTGAAACATCATCCCAAGCAAGACCCCGTACACTGCCCGAACACTACTGCCCTAAACCCTGAAACACCAGCCCCAGCAAGACCCCCTACACTGCTCGAACACCACTGCACTGCCCTAAACCCTGAAACACCAGCCCCAGCAAGACCCCCTACAGTGCCCGAACACCACTGCACTTCCCTAAACCCTGAAACATCAGCCCCAGCACGACCCCTACACTGCTCGAACACCACTGCAATGCTCTAAGCCCTGAAACACCAGCCCCTGCATGACCCCCTGCACTGCCTGAACACCACTGCACTGCCCTAAACCCTGAAACACCAGCCCCAGCACAACCCCCTACACTGCCCAAACACCACTGCCCTAAACCCGGAAACACCAGCCCCTGGAAGACCCCCTAGACTGCCCTAAACCCTGAAACACCACCCCCAGCACGACCCCCTATACTGCCGGAACACCACTGCACTGCCCTAAACCCTGAAACACCACCCCCAGCACGACCCCCTACACTGCCCAAACACCACTGCACTTCCCTAAACCCTGAAACATCATCCCAAGCAAGCCCCCGTACACTGCCCGAACACCACTGCCCTAAACCCTGAAACACCACCCCCAGCACGATCCCTACACTGCCCGAACACCACTGCACTGCCCTAAACTCTGAAACACCAGCCCCTGCACGACCCCCTACAATGCCCGAACACCACTGCACTGCCCTAAACCCTGAAACACCAGCCCCTGCATGACCCCCTACACCGCCCGAACACCACTGCACTGCCCTAAACCCTGAAACACCAGCCCCAGCACGACCCCTACACTGCCCGAACACCAATGCACTACCCTAAACCCTGAAACACCAGCACTAGCACGACCCCCTACACTGCCCGAACACCACTGCACTGCCCTAAACCCTGAAACACCAGCCCCAGCACAAACCCTACACTGCCCTAACACAACTATACTGCCCTAAACCCTGAAACACCACCCCCAGCACATCCGCCTACACTGCCCGAACACTACTGCACTGCCCTAAACCCTGAAACACCAGCCCCTGCACGACTCCCTACACTGCCCGAACACCACTGCACTGCCTAAACCCTGAACCACCCCCAGCACAACCCCCTACACTGCCCGAACCCCAGTGCACTGCCCTAAACCCTAAAACATCAGCCCCAGCAAGACCCCCTACACTGCCCGAACACCACTGCACAGACCTAAACCCTAAAACACAAGCCCCAGCAAGACCCCTTACACTGCCCGAACACCACTGCATTGCCCTAAACCCTGATTCATCACCCCAAGCACAACCCCTACACTTCCCTAAACCCTGAAACATCACCCCCAGCAAGAGCACCTACACTGCCCGAAAACCACTGCACTGCCCTAAACCCTGAAACATCATCCCAAGCAAGACCCCGTACACTGCCCGAACACTACTGCCCTAAACCCTGAAACACCAGCCCCAGCAAGACACCCTACACTGCCCGAACACCACTGCACTGCCCCTAACCCTGAATCACCAGCCCCAGCAAGACCCCCTACACTGCCCGAAAACCACTGCACTGCTCTAAACCCTGAAACACCAGCCCCTGCACGACCCCCTACACTGCCCGAACACCACTGCACTGCCCTAAACCCTGAAACACCAGCCCCTGCACGACCCCCTACACTGCCCGAACACCACTGCACTGCCCTAAACCCTGAAACACCAGCCCCTGCACGACCCCCTACGATGCCAGAACACCACTGCACTGCCCTAAACCCTGAAACACGAGCCCCAGCACGACTCCCTACACTGCCGGAACACCACTGCACTGCCCTAAACCCTGAAACACCAGCCCCTGCACGGCCCCCTAGACAGCCCTAAACCCTGAAAAACCACCCCCAGCACGACCCCCTACACTGCCGGAACACCACTGCACTGCCCTAAACCCTGAAACACCACCCCCAGCACGACCCCCTACACTGCCCAAATACCACTGCACTTCCCTAAACCCTGAAACATCATCCCAAGCAAGCCCCCGTACACTGCCCGAACACCACTGCCCTAAACCCTGAAACACCACCCCAGCACGATCCCTACACTGCCCGAACACCACTGCACTGCCCTAAACTCTGAAACACCAGCCCCTGTACGACCCCCTACAATGCCCGAACACCACTGCACTGCCCTAAACCCTGAAACACCAGCCCCTGCATGACCCCCTACACCGCCCGAACACCACTGCACTGCCCTAAACCCTGAAACACCAGCCCCAGCACGACCCCTACACTGCCCGAACACCAATGCACTACCCTAAACCCTGAAACACCAGCACTAGCACGACCCCCTACACTGCCCGAACACCACTGCACTGCCCTAAACCCTGAAACACCAGCCCCAGCACAAACCCTACACTGCCCTAACACAACTATACTGCCCTAAACCCTGAAACACCACCCCCAGCACATCCGCCTACACTGCCCGAACACTACTGCACTGCCCTAAACCCTGAAACACCAGCCCCTGCACGACCCCCTACACTGCCCGAACACCACTGCACTGCCTAAACCCTGAACCACCCCCAGCACAACCCTCTACACTGCCCGAACCCCAGTGCACTGCCCTAAACCCTAAAACATCAGCCCCAGCAAGACCCCCTACACTGCCCGAACACCACTGCACAGACCTAAACCCTAAAACACAAGCCCCAGCAAGACCCCCTACACTGCCCGAACACCACTGCATTGCCCTAAACCCTGATTCATCACCCCAAGCACAACCCCTACACTTCCCTAAACCCTGAAACATCACCCCCAGCAAGAGCACCTATACTGCCCGAAAACCACTGCACTGCCCTAAACACTGAAACATCATCCCAAGCAAGACCCCGTACACTGCCCGAACACTACTGCCCTAAACCCTGAAACACCAGCCCCAGCAAGACACCCTACACTGCCCGAACACCACTGCACTGCCCCTAACCCTGAATCACCAGCCCCAGCAAGACCCCCTACACTGCCCGAACACCACTGCACTGCCCTAAACCCTGAAACACCAGCCCCTGCACGACCCCCTACACTGCCCGAACACCACTGCACTGCCCTAAACCCTGAAACACCAGCCCCTGCACGACCCCCTACAATGCCAGAACACCACTGCACTCCCCTAAACCCTGAAACACGAGCCCCAGCACGACTCCCTACACTGCCGGAACACCACTGCACTGCCCTAAACCCTGAAACACCAGCCCCTGCACGGCCCCCTAGACAGCCCTAAACCCTGAAACACCACCCCCAGCATGACCCCCTACACTGCCGGAACACCACTGCACTACCCTAAACCCTGAAACACCACCCCCAGCACGACCCCCTACACTGCCCGAACACCACTGCACTGCTCTAAACCCTGAAACATCATCCCAAGCATGACCCCCTACACTGACCGAACACCACACACTGCCCTCCACCCTGAAACAACATCCCCAGCAAGACCCCCTACCTTGCACGAACACCACTGCCCTAAACCCTGAAACACCACCCCCAGCACGACCCCCTACACTGCCTGAACACAACTGCACTGCCCTAAACCCTGAAACATCAGCCCCAGCAAGACCCCCAACACTGTCCGAACACCACTGGACTGCCCTAAACCCTGAAACACCAGCCCCAGCACAAGCCCTACACTGCCCAAACACCACTGCACTGCCCTAAACCCTGAAACACCACCCCTGCATGACCCTCTACACTGCCCGAACACCACTGCACTGCCCTAATCCCTGAAACACCACCCCCTGCACGACCCCCTACACTGCCCGAACACCACTGCACTGCCCTAAACCATGAAACATCATCCCCAGCAAGACCCCCTACACTGCCCGAACACCACAGCCCTAAACCCTGAAACACCACCCCAGCACAACCCCCTACACTGCCCGAACACAACTACACTGCCCTAAACCCTGAAACACCAGCCCCAGCAAGACCCCTACACTGCCCGAACACCACTGCACTCCCCTAAACCCTGAAACACCAGCCCCAGGAAGACCCCCTACACTGCCCGAACACCACTGCACTGCCCTAAACACTGAAACACCAGCCCCTACACAACCCCCTACACTGCCCGAACACATCTGCACTGCCCATAACCCTAAAACACCAGCCCCTGCACGACCCCCTACACTGCCCGGACACCACTGCAGTGCCCTAAACCCTGAAACACCAGCCCCAGCACGACCCCTACACTGCCTGAACACCACTGCACTGCCCTAAACCCTGACACACCAGCCCCAGCACGACCCCCTGCACTGCCTGAACACTATTGCACTGCCCTAAACCCTGAAACACCAGTCCCAACATGACCCCCTACACTGCCCGAACACCACTGCACTGCCCTAAACCCTGAAATACCAGCCCCTGGAAGTCCCCCTACACTGCCCGAACACCACTGCACTGCCCTATACCCAGAAACACCAGCCCTTGTATGACCCCCTACACTACCCTAAACCCTGAAACACCACCCCCAGCAGGACCCCCTACACTGCCGGAACACCACTGCACTGCCCTAAACCCTGAAACATCCTCCCAAGCAAGACCCCGTACACTGCCCGAACACTACTGCCCTAAACCCTGAAACACCAGCCCCAGCAAGACCCCCTACACTGCTCGAACATCACTGCACTGCCCTAAACCCTGAAACACCAGCCCCAGCAAGACCCCCTACAGTGCCCGAACACCACTGCACTTCCCTAAACCCTGAAACACCAGCCCCAGCACGACCCCTACACTGCTCGAACACCACTGCAATGCTCTAAGCCCTGAAACACCAGCCCCTGCATGACCCCCTACACTGCCCGAACACCACTGCACTGCCCTAAACCCTGAAACACCAGCCCCAGCACGACCCCCTACACTGCCCAAACACCACTACCCTAAACCCGGAAACACCAGCCCCTGGAAGACCCCCTAGACTGCCCTAAACCCTGAAACACCACCCCCAGCACGACCCCCTACACTGCCGGAACACCACTGCACTGCCCTAAACCCTGAAACACCACCCCCAGCACGACCCCCTACACTGCCCAAACACCACTGCACTTCCCTAAACCCTGAAACATTATCCCAAGCAAGCCCCCGTACACTGCCCGAACACCACTGCCCTAAACCCTGAAACACCACCCCCAGCATGATCCCTACACTGCCCGAACACCACTGCACTGCCCTAAACTCTGAAACACCAGCCCCTGCACGACCCCCTACAATGCCCGAACACCACTGCACTGCCCTAAACCCTGAAACACCAGCCCCTGCATGACCCCCTACACCGCCCAAACACCACTGCACTGCCCTAAACCCTGAAACACCAGCCCCAGCATGACCCCTACACTGCCCGAACACCAATGCACTACCCTAAACCCTGAAACACCAGCACTAGCACGACCCCCTACACTGCCCGAACACCACTGCACTGCCCTAAACCCTGAAACACCAGCCACAGCACACACCCTATACTGCCCTAACACAACTATACTGCCCTAAACCCTGAAACACCAGCCCCTGCACGACCCCCTACACTGCCCGAACACCACTGCACTGCCTAAACCCTGAACCACCCCCAGCACAACCCCCTACACTGCCCGAACCCCAGTGCACTGCCCTAAACCCTAAAACATCAGCCCCAGCAAGACCCCCTACTCTGCCCGAACACCACTGCACAGACCTAAACCCTAAAACACAAGCCCCAGCAAGACCCCCTACACTGCCCGAACACCACTGCATTGCCCTAAACCCTGATTCATCACCCCAAGCACGACCCTTACACTTCCCTAAACCCTGAAACATCACCCCCAGCAAGAGCACCTACACTGCCCGAAAACCACTGCACTGCCCTAAACCCTGAAACATCATCCCAAGCAAGACCCCGTACACTGCCCGAACACTACTGCCCTAAACCCCGAAACACCAGCCCCAGCAAGACACCGTACACTGCCCGAACACCACTGCACTGCCCCTAACCCTGAATCACCAGCCCCAGCAAGACCCCCTACACTGCCCGAAAACCACTGCACTGCCCTAAACCCTGAAACACCAGCCCCTGCACGACCCCCTACACTGCCCGAACACCACTGCACTGCCCTAAACCCTGAAACACCAGCCCCTGCACGACCCCCTACACTGCCCGAACACCACTGCACTGCCCTAAACCCTGAAACACCAGCCCCTGCACGACCCCCTACAATGCCAGAACACCACTGCACTGCCCTAAACCCTGAAACACGAGCCCCAGCACGACTCCCTACACTGCCGGAACACCACTGCACTGCCCTAAACCCTGAAACACCAGCCCCTGCACGGCCCCCTAGACAGCCCTAAACCCTGAAACACCACCCCCAGCACGACCCCCTACACTGCCGGAACACCACTGCACTACCCTAAACCCTGAAACACCACCCCCAGTACGACCCCCTACACTTCCCGAACACCACTGCACTGCTCTAAACCCTGAAACATCATCCCAAGCATGACCCCCTACACTGACCGAATACCACGCACCGCCCTACACCCTGAAACAACATCCCCAGCAAGACCCCCTACCTTGCACGAACACCACTGCCCTAAACCCTGAAACACCACCCCCAGCACGACCCCCTACACTGCCCGAACACAACTGCACTGCCCTAAACCATGAAACATCAGCCCCAGCAAGACCCCCAACACTGTCCGAACACCACTGGACTGCCCTAAACCCTGAAACACCAGCCCCAGCACAAGCCCTACACTGCCCAAACACCACTGCACTGCCCTAAACCCTGAAACACCACCCCTGCATGACCCTCTACACTGCCCGAACACCACTGCACTGCCCTAATCCCTGAAACACCACCCCCTGCACGACCCCCTACACTGCCCGAACACCACTGCACTGCCCTAAACCATGAAACATCATCCCCAGCAAGACCCCCTACACTGCCCGAACACCACAGCCCTAAACCCTGAAACACCACCCCAGCACAACCCCCTACACTGCCCGAACACAACTACACTGCCCTAAACCCTGAAACACCAGCCCCAGCAAGACCCCTACACTGCCCGAACACCACTGCACTCCCCTAAACCCTGAAACACCAGCCCCAGGAAGACCCCCTACACTGCCCGAACACCACTGCACTGCCCTAAACACTGAAACACCAACCCCTACACAACCCCCTACACTGCCCGAACACCACTGCACTGCCCATAACCCTAAAACACCAGCCCCTGCACGACCCCCTACACTGCCCGGACACCACTGCAGTGCCCTAAACCCTGAAACACCAGCCCCAGCACGACCCCTACACTGCCTGAACACCACTGCACTGCCCTAAACCCTGACACACCAGCCCCAGCACGACCCCCTGCACTGCCTGAACACTACTGCACTGCCCTAAACCCTGAAACACCAGCCCCAACATGACCCCCTACACTGCCCGAACACCACTGCACTGCCCTAAACCCTGAAATACCAGCCCCTGGAAGTCCCCCTACACTGCACGAACACCACTGCACTGCCCTAAGCCCTGAAACACCAGCCCCTGCACGATCCCCTAGACTGCCCTAATCCTTGAAACACCACCCCCAGCACGACCCCCTACACTGCCGGAACACCACTGCACTGCCCTAAACCCTGAAACACTACCCCAGCACGACCCTCTACACTACCCGAACACCACTGCACTGCCCTAAACCCTGAAACACCAGCCGCAACACGACCCCTACATTGCCCGAACACCACCGCGCTGCCCTAATCCCTGAAACACCAGCTCCAGCACGACCCCCTACACTGCCCGAACACCACCGCACTGCCCTAAACCCTGAAACACAAGCCCCTGCAAGATCCCCTACACTACCCGAACACCACTGCACTGCCCTATACCCTGAAACACCAGCCCCTGTACGACCCCCTACACTACCCTAAACCCTGAAACACCACCCCCAGCATGACCCCCTACACTGCCGGAACACCACTGCACTGCCCTAAACCCTGAAACATCATCCCAAGCAAGACCCCGTACACTGCCCGAACACTACTGCCCTAAACCCTGAAACACCAGCCACAGCAAGACCCCCTACACTGCCCGAACACCACTGCACTTCCCTAAATCCTGAAACACCAGCCCCAGCACGGCCCCCTACACTGCCCGAACACCACTGCACTGCCCTAAGCCCTGAAACACCAGCCCCTGCATGACCCCCTACACTGCCCGAACTCCACTGCACTGCCCTAAACCCTGAAACATCAGCCCCAGCCATACCCCCTACACTGCCCGAACACCACAGCCCTAAACCCTGAAACACCACCCCAGCACAACCCCCTACACTGCCCGAACACAACTACACTGCCCTAAACCCTGAAACACCAGCCCCAGCAAGACCCCTACACTGCCCAAACACCACTGCACTCCCCTAAACCCTGAAACACCAGCCCCAGGAAGACCCCCTACACTGCCCGAACACCACTGCACTGCCCTAAACACTGAAACACCAGCCCCTACACAACCCCCTACACTGCCCGAACACCACTGCACTGCCCATAATCCTAAAACACCAGCCCCTGCACGACCCCCTACACTGCCCGGACACCACTGCACTGCCCTAAACCCTGAAACACCAGCCCCAGCACGACCCCTACACTGCCTGAACACCACTGCACTGCCCTAAACCCTGACACACCAGCCCCAGCACGACCCCCTGCACTGCCTGAACACTACTGCACTGCCCTAAACCCTGAAACACCAGCCCCAACATGACCCCCTACACTGCCCGAACACCACTGCTCTGCCCTAAACCCTGAAATACCAGCCCCTGGAAGTCCCCCTACACTGCACGAACACCACTGCACTGCCCTAAGCCCTGAAACACCAGCCCCTGCACGATCCCCTAGACTGCCCTAATCCCTGAAACACCACCCCCAGCACGACCCCCTACACTGCCGGAACACCACTGCACTGCCCTAAACCCTGAAACACCACCCCAGCACGACCCTCTACACTACCCGAACACCACTGCACTGCCCTAAACCCTGAAACACCAGCCGCAACACGACCCCTACACTGCCCGAACACCACCGCGCTGCCCTAATCCCTGAAACACCAGCTCCAGCACGACCCCCTACACTGCCCGAACACACCGCACTGCCCTAAACCCTGAAACACAAGCCCCTGCAAGATCCCCTACACTGCCCGAACACCACTGCACTGCCCTATACCCTGAAACACCAGCCCCTGTACGACCCCCTACACTACCCTAAACCCTGAAACACCACCCCCAGCATGACCCCCTACACTGCCGGAACACCACTGCACTGCCCTAAACCCTGAAACATCATCCCAAGCAAGACCCCGTACACTGCCCGAACACTACTGCCCTAAACCCTGAAACACCAGCCACAGCAAGACCCCCTACACTGCCTGAACACCACTGCACTGCCCTAAATCCTGAAACACCAGCCCCAGCACGACCCCCTATACTGCCCGAACACCACTACACTGCCTTAAACCCTGAAACACCACCCCCAGCACGACCCCCTACACTGCCGGAACACCACTGCACTACCCTAAACCCTGAAACACCACCCCCAGCATGACCCCCTACACTGCCGGAACACCACTGCACTGCCCTAAACCCTGAAACATCATCCCAAGCAAGACCCCGTACACTGCCCGAACACTACTGCCCTAAACCCTGAAACACCAGCCACAGCAAGACCCCCTACACTGCCTGAACACCACTGCACTGCCCTAAATCCTGAAACACCAGCCCCAGCACGACCCCCTATACTGCCCGAACACCACTACACTGCCTTAAACCCTGAAACACCACCCCCAGCACGACCCCCTACACTGCCGGAACACCACTGCACTACCCTAAACCCTGAAACATCACCCCCAGCACGACCCCCTACACTGCCCGAACACCACTGCACTGCTCTAAACCCTGAAACATCATCCCAAGCATGACCCCCTTCACTGACCGAACACCACACACTGCCCTACACCCTGAAACAACATCCCCAGCAAGACCCCCTACCTTGCACGAACACCACTGCCCTAAACCCTGAAACACCACCCCCAGCACGACCCCCTACACTGCCCGAACACAACTGCACTGCCCTAAACCCTGAAACATCAGCCCCAGCAAGACCCCCAACACTGTCCGAACACCACTGGACTGCCCTAAACCCTGAAACACCAGCCCCAGCACAAGCCCTACACTGCCCAAACACCACTGCACTGCCCTAAACCCTAAAACACCACCCCTGCATGACCCTCTACACTGCCCGAACACCACTGCACTGCCCTAATCCCTGAAACACCACCCCCTGCACGACCCCCTACACTGCCCGAACACCACTGCACTGCCCTAAACCATGAAACATCATCCCCAGCAAGACCCCCTACACTGCCCGAACACCACAGCCCTAAACCCTGAAACACCACCCCAGCACAACCCCCTACACTGCCCGAACACAACTACACTGCCCTAAACCCTGAAACACCAGCCCCAGCAAGACCCCTACACTGCCCGAACACCACTGCACTCCCCTAAACCCTGAAACACCAGCCCCAGGAAGACCCCCTACACTGCCCGAACACCACTGCACTGCCCTAAACACTGAAACACCAGCCCCTACACAACCCCCTACACTGCCCGAACACATCTGCACTGCCCATAACCCTAAAACACCAGCCCCTGCACGACCCCCTACACTGCCCGGACACCACTGCAGTGCCCTAAACCCTGAAACACCAGCCCCAGCACGACCCCTACACTGCCTGAACACCACTGCACTGCCCTAAACCCTGACACACCAGCCCCAGCACGACCCCCTGCACTGCCTGAACACTATTGCACTGCCCTAAACCCTGAAACACCAGCCCCAACATGACCCCCTACACTGCCCGAACACCACTGCACTGCCCTAAACCCTGAAATACCAGCCCCTGGAAGTCCCCCTACACTGCCCGAACACCACTGCACTGCCCTATACCCAGAAACACCAGCCCTTGTATGACCCCCTACACTACCCTAAACCCTGAAACACCACCCCCAGCAGGACCCCCTACACTGCCGGAACACCACTGCACTGCCCTAAACCCTGAAACATCCTCCCAAGCAAGACCCCGTACACTGCCCGAACACTACTGCCCTAAACCCTGAAACACCAGCCCCAGCAAGACCCCCTACACTGCTCGAACATCACTGCACTGCCCTAAACCCTGAAACACCAGCCCCAGCAAGACCCCCTACAGTGCCCGAACACCACTGCACTTCCCTAAACCCTGAAACACCAGCCCCAGCACGACCCCTACACTGCTCGAACACCACTGCAATGCTCTAAGCCCTGAAACACCAGCCCCTGCATGACCCCCTACACTGCCCGAACACCACTGCACTGCCCTAAACCCTGAAACACCAGCCCCAGCACGACCCCCTACACTGCCCAAACACCACTGCCCTAAACCCGGAAACACCAGCCCCTGGAAGACCCCCTAGACTGCCCTAAACCCTGAAACACCACCCCCAGCACGACCCCCTACACTGCCGGAACACCACTGCACTGCCCTAAACCCTGAAACACCACCCCCAGCACGACCCCCTACACTGCCCAAACACCACTGCACTTCCCTAAACCCTGAAACATTATCCCAAGCAAGCCCCCGTACACTGCCCGAACACCACTGCCCTAAACCCTGAAACACCAGCACTAGCACGACCCCCTACACTGCCCGAACACCACTGCACTGCCCTAAACCCTGAAACACCAGCCCCAGCACACACCCTACACTGCCCTAACACAACTATACTGCCCTAAACCCTGAAACACCAGCCCCTGCACGACCCCCTACACTGCCCGAACACCACTGCACTGCCTAAACCCTGAACCACCCCCAGCACAACCCCCTACACTGCCCGAACCCCAGTGCACTGCCCTAAACCCTAAAACATCAGCCCCAGCAAGACCCCCTACACTGCCCGAACACCACTGCACAGACCTAAACCCTAAAACACAAGCCCCAGCAAGACCCCCTACACTGCCCGAACACCACTGCATTGCCCTAAACCCTGATTCATCACCCCAAGCACGACCCTTACACTTCCCTAAACCCTGAAACATCACCCCCAGCAAGAGCACCTACACTGCCCGAAAACCACTGCACTGCCCTAAACCCTGAAACATCATCCCAAGCAAGACCCCGTACACTGCCCGAACACTACTGCCCTAAACCCCGAAACACCAGCCCCAGCAAGACACCCTACACTGCCCGAACACCACTGCACTGCCCCTAACCCTGAATCACCAGCCCCAGCAAGACCCCCTACACTGCCCGAAAACCACTGCACTGCCCTAAACCCTGAAACACCAGCCCCTGCACGACCCCCTACACTGCCCGAACACCACTGCACTGCCCTAAACCCTGAAACACCAGCCCCTGCATGACCCCCTACACTGCCCGAACACCACTGCACTGCCCTAAACCCTGAAACACCAGCCCCTGCACGACCCCCTACAATGCCAGAACACCACTGCACTGCCCTAAACCCTGAAACACGAGCCCCAGCACGACTCCCTACACTGCCGGAACACCACTGCACTGCCCTAAACCCTGAAACACCAGCCCCTGCACGGCCCCCTAGACAGCCCTAAACCCTGAAACACCACCCCCAGCACGACCCCCTACACTGCCGGAACACCACTGCACTACCCTAAACCCTGAAACACCACCCCCAGTACGACCCCCTACACTTCCCGAACACCACTGCACTGCTCTAAACCCTGAAACATCATCCCAAGCATGACCCCCTACACTGACCGAACACCACGCACCGCCCTACACCCTGAAACAACATCCCCAGCAAGACCCCCTACCTTGCACGAACACCACTGCCCTAAACCCTGAAACACCACCCCCAGCACGACCCCCTACACTGCCCGAACACAACTGCACTGCCCTAAACCATGAAACATCAGCCCCAGCAAGACCCCCAACACTGTCCGAACACCACTGGACTGCCCTAAACCCTGAAACACCAGCCCCAGCACAAGCCCTACACTGCCCAAACACCACTGCACTGCCCTAAACCCTGAAACACCACCCCTGCATGACCCTCTACACTGCCCGAACACCACTGCACTGCCCTAATCCCTGAAACACCACCCCCTGCACGACCCCCTACACTGCCCGAACACCACTGCACTGCCCTAAACCATGAAACATCATCCCCAGCAAGACCCCCTACACTGCCCGAACACCACAGCCCTAAACCCTGAAACACCACCCCAGCACAACCCCCTACACTGCCCGAACACAACTACACTGCCCTAAACCCTGAAACACCAGCCCCAGCAAGACCCCTACACTGCCCGAACACCACTGCACTCCCCTAAACCCTGAAACACCAGCCCCAGGAAGACCCCCTACACTGCCCGAACACCACTGCACTGCCCTAAACACTGAAACACCAACCCCTACACAACCCCCTACACTGCCCGAACACCACTGCACTGCCCATAACCCTAAAACACCAGCCCCTGCACGACCCCCTACACTGCCCGGACACCACTGCAGTGCCCTAAACCCTGAAACACCAGCCCCAGCACGACCCCTACACTGCCTGAACACCACTGCACTGCCCTAAACCCTGACACACCAGCCCCAGCACGACCCCCTGCACTGCCTGAACACTACTGCACTGCCCTAAACCCTGAAACACCAGCCCCAACATGACCCCCTACACTGCCCGAACACCACTGCACTGCCCTAAACCCTGAAATACCAGCCCCTGGAAGTCCCCCTACACTGCACGAACACCACTGCACTGCCCTAAGCCCTGAAACACCAGCCCCTGCACGATCCCCTAGACTGCCCTAATCCTTGAAACACCACCCCCAGCACGACCCCCTACACTGCCGGAACACCACTGCACTGCCCTAAACCCTGAAACACTACCCCAGCACGACCCTCTACACTACCCGAACACCACTACACTGCCCTAAACCCTGAAACACCAGCCGCAACACGACCCCTACATTGCCCGAACACCACCGCGCTGCCCTAATCCCTGAAACACCAGCTCCAGCACGACCCCCTACACTGCCCGAACACCACCGCACTGCCCTAAACCCTGAAACACAAGCCCCTGCAAGATCCCCTACACTACCCGAACACCACTGCACTGCCCTATACCCTGAAACACCAGCCCCTGTACGACCCCCTACACTACCCTAAACCCTGAAACACCACCCCCAGCATGACCCCCTACACTGCCGGAACACCACTGCACTGCCCTAAACCCTGAAACATCATCCCAAGCAAGACCCCGTACACTGCCCGAACACTACTGCCCTAAACCCTGAAACACCAGCCACAGCAAGACCCCCTACACTGCCCGAACACCACTGCACTTCCCTAAATCCTGAAACACCAGCCCCAGCACGACCCCCTACACTGCCCGAACACCACTGCACTGCCCTAAGCCCTGAAACACCAGCCCCTGCATGACCCCCTACACTGCCCGAACTCCACTGCACTGCCCTAAACCCTGAAACATCAGCCCCAGCCATACCCCCTACACTGCCCGAACACCACAGCCCTAAACCCTGAAACACCACCCCAGCACAACCCCCTACACTGCCCGAACACAACTACACTGCCCTAAACCCTGAAACACCAGCCCCAGCAAGACCCCTACACTGCCCGAACATTACTGCACTCCCCTAAACCCTGAAACACCAGCCCCAGGAAGACCCCCTACACTGCCCGAACACCACTGCACTGCCCTAAACACTGAAACACCAGCCCCTACACAACCCCCTACACTGCCCGAACACCACTGCACTGCCCATAATCCTAAAACACCAGCCCCTGCACGACCCCCTACACTGCCCGGACACCACTGCACTGCCCTAAACCCTGAAACACCAGCCCCAGCACGACCCCTACACTGCCTGAACACCACTGCACTGCCCTAAACCCTGACACACCAGCCCCAGCACGACCCATGCACTGCCTGAACACTACTGCACTGCCCTAAACCCTGAAACACCAGCCCCAACATGACCCCCTACACTGCCCGAACACCACTGCTCTGCCCTAAACCCTGAAATACCAGCCCCTGGAAGTCCCCCTACACTGCACGAACACCACTGCACTGCCCTAAGCCCTGAAACACCAGCCCCTGCACGATCCCCTAGACTGCCCTAATCCCTGAATCACCACCCCCAGCACGACCCCCTACACTGCCGGAACACCACTGCACTGCCCTAAACCCTGAAACACCACCCCAGCACGACCCTCTACACTACCCGAACACCACTGCACTGCCCTAAACCCTGAAACACCAGCCGCAACACGACCCCTACACTGCCCGAACACCACCGCGCTGCCCTAATCCCTGAAACACCAGCTCCAGCACGACCCCCTACACTGCCCGAACACACCGCACTGCCCTAAACCCTGAAACACAAGCCCCTGCAAGATCCCCTACACTGCCCGAACACCACTGCACTGCCCTATACCCTGAAACACCAGCCCCTGTACGACCCCCTACACTACCCTAAACCCTGAAACACCACCCCCAGCATGACCCCCTACACTGCCGGAACACCACTGCACTGCCCTAAACCCTGAAACATCATCCCAAGCAAGACCCCGTACACTGCCCGAACACTACTGCCCTAAACCCTGAAACACCAGCCACAGCAAGACCCCCTACACTGCCTGAACACCACTGCACTGCCCTAAATCCTGAAACACCAGCCCCAGCACGACCCCCTATACTGCCCGAACACCACTACACTGCCTTAAACCCTGAAACACCACCCCCAGCACGACCCCCTACACTGCCGGAACACCACTGCACTACCCTAAACCCTGAAACACCACCCCCAGCATGACCCCCTACACTGCCGGAACACCACTGCACTGCCCTAAACCCTGAAACATCATCCCAAGCAAGACCCCGTACACTGCCCGAACACTACTGCCCTAAACCCTGAAACACCAGCCACAGCAAGACCCCCTACACTGCCTGAACACCACTGCACTGCCCTAACTCCTGAAACACCAGCCCCAGCACGACCCCCTATACTGCCCGAACACCACTACACTGCCTTAAACCCTGAAACACCACCCCCAGCACGACCCCCTACACTGCCGGAACACCACTGCACTACCCTAAACCCTGAAACATCACCCCCAGCACGACCCCCTACACTGCCCGAACACCACTGCACTGCCCTAAACTCTGAAACATCATCCCAAGCATGACCCCCTACACTGACCGAACTCCACGCACCGCCCTACACCCTGAAACAACATCCCCAGCAAGACCCCCTACCTTGCATGAACACCACTGCCCTAAACCCTGAAACACCACCCGCAGCACGACCCCCTACACTGCCCAAACACAAATGCACTGCCCTAAACCCTGAAATATCAGCCCCAGCAAGACCCCCGACACTGCCCGAACACCACTGGACTGCCCTAAACCCTGAAACACCAGCCCCAGCACAAGCCCCTACACTGCCCAAACACCACTGCACTGCCCTAAACCCTGAAACACCACCCCTGCACGACCCTCTACACTGCCCGAACACCACTGCACTGCCCTAATCCCTGAAACACCACCCCCTGCATGACCCCCTACACTGCCCGAACACCACTGCACTGCCCTAAACCATGAAACATCATCCCCAGAAAGACCCCCTACACTGCCCGAACACCACAGCCCTAAACCCTGAAACACCACCCCAGCACAACCCCCTACACTGCCCGAACACAACTACACTGCCCTAAACCCTGAAACACCAGGCCCCAGCAAGACCCCTACACTGCCCGAACATCACTGCACTCCCCTAAACCCTGAAACACCAGCCCCAGCAAGACCCCCTACACTGCCCGAACACCACTGCACTGCACTAAACACTGAAACACCAGCCCCTACACAGCCCCCTACACTGCCCGAACACCACTGCACTGCCCATAACCCTGAAACACCAGCCCCTGCACATCCCCTACACTGCCCGAACACCACTGCACTGCCCTAAAACCTGAAACACCAGCCCCTGCACGACCCCCTACACTGCCCGGACACCACTGCACTGCCCTAAACCCTGAAACACCAGCCCCAGCACGACCCCTACACTGCCTGAACACCACTGCACTGCCCTAAACCCTGACACACCAGCCCCAGCACGACCCCCTGCACTGCCTGAACACTACTGCACTGCCCTAAACCCTGAAACACCAGCCCCAACATGACCCCCTACACTGCCCGAACATCACTGCACTGCCCTAAACCCTGAAACACCAGCCCCTGGAAGTCCCCCTACACTGCACGAACACCACTGCACTGCCCTAAGCCCTGAAACACCAGCCCCTGCACGATCCCCTAGACTGCCCTAAACCCTGAAACACCACCCCCAGCATGACCCCCTGCACTGCCCTGAAACACCAACCCCAACACGACCCCCTACACTGCCGGAACACCACTGCACTGCCCTAAACCCTGAAACACCACCCCCAGCACGACCCCGTACACTGCCCAAACACCACTGCACTTCCCTAAACCCTGAAACATCATCCCAAGCAAGCCCCCGTACACTGCCCGAGCACCACTGCCCTAAACCCTGAAACACCACCTCCAGCACTATCCCTACACTGCCCGAACACCACTGCACTGCCCTAAACTCTGAAACACCAGCCCCTGCACGACCTCCTACAATGCCCGAACACCACTGCACTGCCCTAAACCCTGAAACACCAGCCCCTGCATGAACCCTACACTGCCCGAACACCACTGCACTGCCCTAAACCCTGAAACACCAGCCCCAGCATGACCCCTACACTGTCCGAACACCAATGCACTACCCTAAACCCTGAAACACCAGCCCTAGCACGACCCCCTACACTGCCTGAACACCACTGCACTACCCTAAAACCTGAAACACCAGCCCTAGCACAACCCCCTACACTGCCCTAACACCACTATACTGCCCTAAACCCTGAAACACCACCCCCAGCACATCCGCCTACACTCCCCGAACACTACTGCACTGCCCTAAGCCCTGAAACACCAGCCCCTGCACGACCCCCTACACTGCCCGAACACCACTGCACTGCCTAAACCCTGAAACACCACCCCCAGCACATCCGCCTACACTGCCCGAACACTACTGCACTGCCCTAAGCCCTGAAACACCAGCCCCTGCACGACCCCCTACACTGCCCGAACACCACTGCACTGCCTAAACCCTGAACCACCCCCAGCACAACCCCCTACACTGCCCGAACCCCAGTGCACTGCCCTAAACCCTAAAACATCAGCCCCAGCAAGCCCCCCTACACTGCCCGAACACCACTGCACAGACCTAAACCCTAAAACACAAGCCCCAGCAAGACCCCCTACACTGCCCGAACACCACTGCACTGCCCTAAACCCTGATTCATCACCCCGAGCACGACCCCTACACTGCCCTAAACCCTGAAACATCACCCCAGCAAGAGCCCCTACACTGCCCGAAAACCACTGCACTGCCCTAAACCCTGAAACATCATCCCAAGCAAGACCCCGTACACTGCCCGAATACTACTGCCCTAAACCCTGAAACACCACCCCCAGCACTACCCCCTACACTGCCCGAACACCACTGCACTGCCCCAAACCCTGAAACACCAGCCCCAGCAAGACCCCCTACACTGCCCGAACACCACTGCACTTCCCTAAACCCTGAAACACCAGCCCCAGCACGACCCCCTACACTGCCCGAACACCACTTCACTGCCCTAAACCCTGAAACACCAGCTCCTGCTCGACCCCCTACACTGCCCGACCACCACTGCACTGCCCTAAACCCTGAAACACTAGCTCCTGCACGACCCCCTACTCTCCCCGAACACCACTGCTCTGCCCTAAACCCTGAAACACCAGCCCCAACACGACCTCTACACTGCCCGAACACCACTGCACTGCCCTAAAACCCTGAAACATCATCCCCAGCAAGACCCCCTACACTGCCCGAACACCACTGCCCTAAACCCTGAAACACCACCCCCAGCACGACCCCCTACACTACCCGAACAGCACTGCACTGCCCTAAACCCTGAAACACCAGCCCCAACAAGACCCCCCACACTGCGCGAACAGCACTGCACGGACCTAAACCCTGAAACACCAGCCCCAGCAAGACCCGCTACACTGCCTAACACCACTGCACTAATCCCTGAAACACCACCCCCAGCATGACCCCCTACACTGCCTGAACAACACTGCACTGCCCTAAACCCAGAAACACCACCCCCTGCACGACCCCCTACACTGCCCAAACACCACTGCACTGCCCTAAACCCTGAAACACCAGCCCCAGCATGACCCCTTCACTTCCCGAACACCACTGCACTGCCCTATACCCTGAAACACCACCCCCAGCAAGACCCCCTACACTGCCCGAACACCACTGCACTAAACCCTGAAACACCACCCCCAGCAAGACCCCTACACTGCCCAAACACCACTGCACTAAACCCTGAAACACCACCCCCAGCATGACCCCCTACACTGCCTGAACAACACTGCACTCCCCTAAACCCAGAAACACCACCCCCTGCACCACCTCCTACTCTGCCCGAACACCACTGCACTGCCCTAAACCCTGAAACACCAGCCCCAGCACGACCCCCTACACTGCCCGAACACCACTGCACTGCCCTAAACCCTGAAACACCAGCCCCAGCACGACCCCTACACTTCCCGAACACCACTGGACTGCCCTAAACCCTGCAACACCACCCCCAGCACGACTCTCTACACTGCCCGAACACCTCTGCACTGCCCTAAACCCTGAAACACCACCCCAGCAAGACCCCCTACACTGCCCGAACACCACTGCACTAAACCCTGACACACCAGCCCCAGCAAAACCCCCTACACTGCCCGAACACCACTGCACTGCCCTAAACCCTGAAACACCACCCCCAGCAAGACCCCCTACACTGCCTGAACACCACTGCACTAAACCCTGAAACACCACCCCCTGCACGACCCCCTACACTGCCCGAACACCACTGCCCTAAACCCTGAAACACCAGCCCCAGCATGACCCCTACACTTCCCGAACACCACTGCACTGCCCTATACCCTGAAACACCACCCCCAGCAAGACCCCCTACACTGCCCGAACACCACTGCACTAAACCCTGAAACACCAGCCCCAGCAAGACCCCCTACACTGCCTAACACCACTGCACTAAACCCTGAAACACCACCCCCAGCATGACCCCCTACACTGCCCGAACACCACTGCACTGCCCTAAACCCTGAAACACCACCCCCTGCACAACCCCCTACACTGCCCGAACACCACTGCACTGCCCTAAACCCTGAAACACCAGCCCCTGCACGTCCCCTACACTGCCCGAACACCACTGCACTGCCCTAAAACCTGAAACACCAGCCCCTGCACGACCCCCTACACTGCCCGGACACCACTGCACTGCCCTAAACCCTGAAACACCAGCCCCAGCACGACCCCTACACTGCCTGAACACCACTGCACTGCCCTAAACCCTGACACACCAGCCCCACCACGACACCCTGCTCTGCCTGTACACTACTGCACTGCCCTAAACCCTGAAACACCAGCCCCAACATGACCCCCTACACTGCCCAAACACCACTGCACTGCCCTAAACCCTGAAACACCAGCCCCTGGAAGTCCCCCTACACTGCACGAACACCACTGCACTGCCCTAAACCCTGAAACACCAGCTCCTGCACGATCCCCTAGACTGCCCTAAACCCTGAAACACCACCCCCAGCACGACCCCCTACACTGCCGGAACACCACTGCACTGCCCTAAACCCTGAAACACCACCCCCAGCACGACCCGCTACACTACCCGAACACCACTGCACTGCCCTAAACCCTGAAACACCAGCCGCAACACCACCCCTACACTGCCCGAACAACACCACGCTGCCCTAATTCCTGAAACACCAGCTCCATCATGACCCCCTACACTGCCCGAACATCACCGCACTGCCCTAAACCCTAAAACACAAGCCCCTGCAAGATCCCCTACACTGCCCGAACACCACTGCACTGCCCTATACCCTGAAACACCAGCCCCTGTACGACCCCCTACACTACCATAAACCCTGAAACACCACCCCCAGCATGACCCCCTACACTGCCGGAACACCACTGCACTGCCCTAAACCCTGAAACATCATCCCAAGCAAGACCCCGTACACTGCCTGAACACTACTGCCCTAAACCCTGAAACACCAGCCCCAGCAAGACCCCCTACACTGCTCGAACACCACTGCACTGCCCTAAACCCTAAAACACCAGCCCCAGCAAGACCCCCTACACTGCCCGAACACCACTGCACTTCCCTAAACCCTGAAACACCAGCCCCAGCACGACCCCTACACTGCCCGAACACCACTGCACTGCCCGAAGCCCTGAAACACCAGCCCCTGCATGACCCCCTACACTGCCCGAACACCACTGCACTGCCCTAAACCCTAAAACACCAGCCCCAGCATGACCCCCTACACTGCCCGAACACCACTGCCCTAAACCCGGAAACACCAGCCCCTGGAAGACCCCCTAGACTGCCCTAAACCCTGAAACACCACCCCCAGCACGACCCCCTACACTGCCGGAACACCACTACACTGCCCTAAACCCTGAAACACCACCCCCAGCACGACCCCATACACTGCCCAAACACCACTGCACTTCCCTAAACCCTGAAACATCATCCCAAGCAAGCCCCCGTACACTGCCCGAACACCACTGCCCTAAACCCTGAAACACCACTGCCAGCACGATCCCTACACTGCCCGAACACCACTGCACTGCCCTAAACTCTGAAACACCAGCCCCTGCACGACCCCCTACAATGCCCGAACACCACTGCACTGCCCTAAACCCTGATACACCAGCCCCTGCATGACCCCCCACACTGCCCGAACACCACTGCACTGCCCTAAACCCTGAAACACCAGCCCCAGCATGACCCCTACACTGCCCGAACACCAATGCACTACCCTAAACCCTGAAACACCAGCACTAGCACGACCCCCTACACTGCCCGAACACCACTGCACTGCCCTAAACCCTGAAACACCAGCCCCAGCACAAACCCTACACTGCCCTAACACAACTATACTGCCCTAAACCCTGAAACACCAACCCCAGCACATCCGCCTACACTGCCCGAACACTACTGCACTGCCCTAAACCCTGAAACACCAGCCCCTGCACGACCCCCTACAATGCCCCAACACCACTGCACTGCCTAAACCCTGAACCACCCCCAGCACAACCCCCTACACTGCCCGAACCCCAGTGCACTGCCCTAAACCCTTAAACATTAGCCCCAGCAAGACCCCCTACACTGCCCGAACACCACTGCACAGACCTAAACCCTAAAACACAAGCCCCAGCAAGACCCCCTACACTGCCCGAACACCACTGCATTGCCCTAAACCCTGATTCATCACCCCGAGCATGACCCCTACACTGCCCTAAACCCTGAAACATCACCCCCAGCAAGAGCACCTACACTGCCCGAAAACCACTGCACTGCCCTAAACCCTGAAACATCATCCCAAGCAAGACCCCGTACACTGCCCGAACAATACTGCCCTAAACCCTGAAACACCACCCCCAGCACGACCCCCTACACTGCCCGAACACCACTGCACTGCCCTAAACCCTGAAACACCAGCTCCTGCACGACCCCCTACACTCCCCGAACACCACTGCTCTGCCCTAAACCCTGAAACACCAGCCCCAACACGACCCCTACACTGCCTGAACACCACTGCACAGCTGTAAACCCTGAAACACCAGCCCCAGCATGACCCCCTACACTGCCCGAACACCACTGCACTGCCCTATACCCTGAAACACCAGCCCCTGTATGACCCCCTACACTACCCTAAACCCTGAAAAACCACCCCCAGCACGACCCCCTACACTACCGGAACACCACTGCACTGCCCCAAACCCTGAAACACCAGCTCCTGCACGAACCCACTACACTCCCCGAACACCACTGCTCTGCCCTAAACCCTGAAACACAAGCCCCAACACGACCCCTACACTGCCCGAACACCACTGCACTAAACCCTGAAACACCACCCCCAGCACGACCCCCTACACTGCCCGAACACCACTGCACTGCCCTAAACCCTGAAACACCAGCTCCTGCACGACCCCTACACTGCCCGAACAATACTGCCCTAAACCCTGAAACACCACCCCCAGCACGACCCCCTACACTGCCCGAACACCACTGCACTGCCCTAAACCCTGAAACACCAGCTCCTGCACGACCCCCTACACTCCCCGAACACCACTGCTCTGCCCTAAACCCTGAAACACCAGCCCCAACACGACCCCTACACTGCCCGAACACCACCACACAGCCGTAAACCCTGAAACACCAGCCCCAGCATGACCCCTTACACTGCCCGAACACCACTGCACTGCCCTAAACCCTGAAACACCAGCCCCAGCTAGACCCCCTACACTGCCCGAACATCACTGCACTGCCATAAACCCTGAAACACCACCCCCAGCAAGACCACCTACACTGCCCGAACACCACTGCACTAAACCCTGAACCAACACCCCCAGCAAGACCCCTACACTGCCCGAACACCACTGCACTACCCTAAACCCTGAAACACCAGCCCCAGCACCACCCCCACACTGCCCGAACACCACTACACTGCCCTAAACCCTGAAACACCAGCCCCAGCACGACCCCTACACTTCCCGAACACCACTGCACTGCCCTAAACCCTGAAACACCAACCCCTGCATGACCCCCTACATTGCTCGAAAACGACTGCACTGCCCTAATTCCTGAAACACCACCCCCTGCACGACACTCTACATTGCCGAAACACCACTGCACTGCCCTAAACCCTGAAACACCAGCCCCAGCAAGACCCCCTACACTGCCCGAACACCACTGCACACACCTAAATCCTGAAACACCAGCCCCAGCAAGACCCCCTACACTGCCTAACACCACTGCACTAAACCCTGAAACACCAATCCCAGCATGACCCCCTGCACTGCCCCAACACCACTGCACTGCCCTAAACCCTGAAACACCAGCCCCAGCACGACCCCCTACACTGCCAGAAAACCACTGTACTGCCCTAAACCCTGAAACACCAGCCCCATCAAGACCCCCTACATTGCTCGAACACCACTGCACTGCCCTAAACCCTGAAAGGCCACCCCCAGCAAGACCCCCTACAATGCTCGAACACCACTGCACTAAACCCTGAAACACCATCCCCAGCAAGACCCCACTACACTGCCCGACACCACTGCGCAGCCCTAAACCCTGAAACACCAGCCCCAGCACGACCCCTACACTTCCCGAACACAACTGCACTGCCCTAAACCCTGAAACACCACCCCCAGCACAACTCCCTACACTGCCCGAACCCCACTGCACTGCCCTAAACCCTAAAACATCAGCCCCAGCAAGACCCCCTACACTGCCCGAACACCACTGCACAGACCTAAACCCTAAAACACAAAACCCAGCAAGACCCCCTACACTGCCCGAACACCACTGCACTGCCCTAAACCCTGAAACATCACCCCCAGCAAGAACACCTACACTGCCCGAAAACCACTGCACTGCCCTAAACCCTGAAAGACCACCCCCAGCAAGACCCCCTACACTGCCCGAACACCACTGCACTTCCCTAAACCCTGAAACACCAGCCCCAGCAAGACCCCCTACACTGCCCGAACACCACTTCACTGCCCTAAACCCTGAAACACCAGCCCCTGCACGACCCCCTACACTGACCGAACACCACTGCACTGCCCTAAACCCTGAAACACCAGCTCCTGCACGACCCCCTACACTCCCCGAACACCACTGCTCTGCCCTAAACCCTGAAACACCAGCCCCAACACGACCCCTACACTGCCCGAACACCACCGCACTGCTCTAAACCCTGAAACACCAGCCCCAGCATTACCCCCTACCCTGCCCGAACACCACTGCCCTAAACCCTGAAACACCACCCCCTGCACGACCCCCTACATTGCCCGAACACCACTGCACTGCCCTAAACCCTGAAACACCACCCCCTGCACGACACTACACTGCCCGAACACCACTGCACTGCCCTAAACCCTGAAACACCACCCCCTGCACAACCCCTACACTGCACGAACACCACTGCACTGCCCTAAACCCTGAAACACCAGCCCCAGCAAGACCCCTTACACTGCCTGAACACCACTGCACTGCCCCAAACCCTGAAACACCACCCCCAGCAAGACCCCCTACATTGCCCGAACACCACTGCACTAAACCCTGAAACACCACCCCCAGCAAGACCCCTACACTGCCCAAACACCACTGGACTGCCCTAAACCCTGAAACACCAGCCCCAGCACGACCCCCTACACTGCCTGAACAGCACTGCACTGCCCTAAACCCTAAAACACCAGCCCCAGCACGACCCCCTACACTGCCCGAACACCACTACACTGCCTTAAACCCTGAAACACCAGCCCCAGCACGACCCCTAAACTTCCCGAACACCACTGCACTGCCCTAAACCCTGATACACCACCCCCAGCACGACCCCCTACACTGGCCGAACACCACTGCACTGCCCTAAACCCTGAAACATCATCCCCAGCAAGACCCCCTACACTGCCCAAACACCACTGCCCTAAACCTTTAAACACCACCCCCAGCACGACCCCCTACACTGCCCAAACAGCACTGCACTGCCCTAAACCCTGAAACACCAGCCCCAACAAGACCCACTACACTGCCCGAACACCACTGCACAGACCTAAATCCTGAAACACCACCCGCAGCACGATCTCATACACTGCCTGAAAACCACTGCACTGCCTTAAACCCTGAAAAATCATCCCCAGAAAGACCCCCTACACTGCCTGAACACCACTGCTCTAAACCCTGAAACACCAACCCCAGCATGACCCCCTACACTGCCCGAACACCACTGCACTGCCCTAAACCCTGAAACACCAGCCCCAGCACGACCCCCTACACTGCCCGAAAACCACTGTACTGCCCTAAACCCTGATACACCACCCCCTGCACGACCCCCTACAATGCCCGAACACCATGGCACTGCCCTAAACGCTGAAACACCCCCCCAGCACGACCCCCTACACTGCCCAACACCACCCCCAGCACGTCCCCCTACACTCACCGAACACCACTGCACTGCCCTAAACCCTGAAACACCAGCCGCAGCACGACTCCTACACTGCCCTAACACCACTGCACTGCCATAAACCTTGAAACACCACCCCCAGCACAACCCCCTACACTGCCCGAACACCACTTGTGAGAAGTTGGCCTGGTATATGATGCTCACTAGTTAAAGTGATCACCTTGTACCATGCCAAGCAACCCTTATGGTGTGGTTGTAAGTCAACCTTTTCGGACTAGCTGCCCTAGTGGTAGCGTAGGCTAAGCAGTCTTTGAGGCTAAACTCGTGAAGCGTGTTAAGCCAGCTGTTTTACCAAATGCAACCCCCCTTTATACCAATGAAAGGACACCACACAGATATATATTCAAAATATATATGTATTTATTTCTCAAAGTAACCCCTAGTCTCTTTATGAGCACAGGAGCACAAATCGTCAAACAAGATTATCACAGAATACACAGAAGTTGCACGTTATATGGATAGGCCCTGGTGGCCACTCAAACCATATACTAAAATAGTGGTATAAGTACCACGAACAGAAAAGGGAAAAGGCCTAGGGCCTCTAGAATCGCTGGGCCTACAAGGAGCTAATGTCAGTTAGTGACCAGGAGGTCCACGGGTGGCGTGTGCAGAGCAAATAGTCACACGCGTGCTCCCATAGGTTTCAATGGGTGCGTAAAAAGTACAAAGTTACTGCAAAGGAGATCTTCCGGGTTGACTAGGAACTTAAGATTTGGAACACAGACACTAGAGATGTAATACTACACTTGGGCACCGGAGTACCAGCTTTACCTCACCCACAGGAAGCGGGTGCATAGGCCTCAAAGTGCGTCGGGTTTCTTCTATCTGTTCCGTTGAGCTTGAAGACAAAGATGCTGCAGGCGGTCGGTCCGGGAGAGATGCAGTGGACCCAAGAGTGGATCGGAGATGTTGAAGACCTGTAAGCAGAGGGGACAGTGTTCACAGTCACTAGCCAGTGACCAGCGTGGCACCAGGTGGGTACCAGGCGATGTCGGGTGCAAACAGGAAGGAAGGTGTAGCTTGACTCTGCAGCCACGTGGTCCCTGAAGGTCGACGACGTCCAGGAGTCGAGTCACGAGCTGTCCCACGCAGGCTCTCGCTGTCGGCGGTGTCGGCGACTTGATCGAAGCAAACAAGCCTTGGCAAAAGCAATTGTTGTAGGCAAGGAGTTTAAGCTGATGGTTCTGACCAGCAAGGTCAGAGGAACTGCTCCTTTGGAGGGGAGCAAGGGCCAGTCTGGAGCAACCAGACCAGCGGTGTTTGTCGTAGATTTCGTCGCCAAGATGGCCACTAGCCAGCGGGCCAGCAACCGGTTAGGCGCGTCGAGTGGCAAAATGCAGAAGGGCCCCACGCAGATCGTGGAGATGCTGGAGGGCTCACCTTTGGTGCAGATGCTGCTCGAGGGTTGGGCTTCTCAGGACCCAAAGCACAACTTGGAGGGAGCCTCGGTTGTTGCACTTGTCAGCTTGTCGTAGTCGTTCCAAGATGGCTGGCTCCACGTGTCTCGGTGCCTCCACGGGTCTCCTCTTTGCAGGGACTGTGGATCGGGCGGTGAGAGGTCTGGAGGTCCAGGTCTTGTCAGTCTCTGGGCTCGGGCTCCGGCGGGAGGCGGCGGCAAAGCAGACGTTGATTCGCTGGATGGTGCTTGCGTTAGCAAGGTGGTCACTCCCTGACCACAGGGGAGATTTTCTTCAGTCTTCTGTGCAGCAGAATGTCGAAGTTCCCGTCTTCTTCTTAGTTTCAAGTTGATTCCAGGATGTCTGAAGTCTTAGGACACAGCTCCTACCTTTATTCGGATTCTAGGGGCCGGACTATCTGCTAGGTCCCTCCCTATGGGTGGGACCAGGAAGGGGGGTGGTTACACCCCCAATCCTTTGTCCAGCTCGCCCCAGGCCCGGGACTGGTGTGCCCCAGGACCGGTTTGAACTGGCATATGCACCGAGGCTCCTTGTGAGCCACAGGCATGTCTGGTTTCTTTCAAGCCCTACCTGACCAATACACAAAATCCTGTCTGGGGTGGTGCACGCACCTCCCCTGGCAGGAAACCCTTTGTCCACACCTCCCAAGCTGGAAGGACTCCCAGCAGCAGGAGGGCAGACTTGTGTCTGTGGTGGCAGCATCCATTTTGTGGAGCTGAGGCTATGTCTGATTTTACCCGGGTTTCAGGCACTGTACATGTCGTGTCCCTCTAGAAGGGTGGAATGCTAACCCCGTCGCCAGAATTGGCGAGGGGTTAGTATTCCAATTCGTATGACACCTTACTCGACATGTTTTGATAAAGCCAAACCAAAGATAGCATTTAACCGCGAGGTTCATAATGCACTTAAGAGTATATGGTATGACGATATCTGGAAACAGTAGAAGGAAGTTGTTCCGACCACTGCAGACAGGCTCAGCTCATGCCAGAGCACCATCTCACATGGAACCAAGCACTCTGCCTTCAGGATTGTTAAGGCCTGCTATAGGAGTGACTTATAGGTTACCAGGTGTCCCATTTAAGGTTAGGTATAGGTATACTACACCTAAGTAAGAGGTGATTACACCAACTTACCCCAGCTGAGTGATCAGCCAGTTGTGTCAAATCGTTAGGCCAAGCCTGGGGTGGCATAATACATGCTGCAGCCCTTGGCAGGCCTTGGGTACACCAATGCCCTGGGTACCTAGTGTACACTGGTACAGGGGCTGACAGGGTGATCCACTTCCAATTGGTTATGCACCTAGGGTGCATAGTTTTAATTTAGTAGAGAGAACAGCAGGCTGGGGGTCTGATTGGCAGGCCCACAGCCTCAATATGTCAAAAACCAGTGAAGCAAAAAGCAAAAATTTGGGGTGACCATAGGATAGCAGACCCTACTCTCCTACACAACCCCCCCCCAAACGCTGGGACATTAAACTAGCCTTGACCAGTCTCGTCTTCATGTCCTAAGTGGAAGTACCTGGAGAGACCATCTGCATTCCCATGGTCAGTACCTGGCCGGTGCTCCACTGTAAAGTCCATCCCCTGTAGGGAAATGGACCACCTAAGCAGTTTGGGGTTTTCACCCTTCATCTGATTTAGCCACAAGAGGGGCTTATGGTCGGTCTGAATCTTGAAGTGAGTGCCAAACAAGTATGGCCTCAGCTTCTTCAGGGCCCACACCACAGCAAAGGCCTCCCTCTCAATAGCTGACCAATTCTTCTCTCTGGGGGTCAACCTTCTGCTAATAAAAGCAATGGGTTGGTCTTGACCATCTACATTAAGTTGTGACAGCACAGCTCCCACACCCAACTCAGAAGCATCTGTTTGGACAATAAACTCTTTGGAGTAGTCAGGACTTTTCAGGATAGGTGCAGAGCACATGGCCTCCTTCAGGTCATCAAATGCCTTTTGACAGCTTACTGTCCACTGAACCTTTTTGGGCATCTTCTTGGATGTCAGATCATTAAGAGGAGTCACAATGGACCCATAGTTCTTAACAAACTTCCTGTAGTACCCAGTCAAGCCCAAGAAAGCTCGAACTTGAGTCTGGGTGGTTGGAGGGGACCAGTCCTTGATGGATTGTATCTTACTCTCCAGTGGTTGAACTTGGCCTCCACCTACAAGGTGGCCCAAATATACAACCTTACTCTGCCCTATCTGGCACTTAGTAGCCTTGATAGTGAGGCCTGCCCTCTGCAGGGCCTCAAGAGCCTTCTTCAGGTGGATCAGGTGATCCTCCCAGGTGGAGCTAAAGACAGCAATGTCATCAAGATATGCTGCACAAAAGTCATCCAACCCAGTAAGGACTTGGTTCACCAGCCTTTGGAAGGTGGCAGGTGCATTCTTCAGACCAAAGGGCATCACCACAAACTGATAATGCCCACCTGGGGTTGAGAATGCTGTTTTGGCCTTAGACTCCTCAGCTAATCTGATTTGCCAATAGCCAGCTGTTAAGTCAAATGTGCTCAAAAACTTTGCAGAAGCTAGTTTGTCTATGAGCTCATCTGCCCTTGGAATAGGGTGTGCATCTGTCCTGGTGACAGCATTGAGTCCTCTGTAATCCACACAGAACCTCATCTCTCTCTTGCCATCTTTGGTGTGAGGTTTGGGGACCAGAACCACTGGGCTAGCCCAGGGGCTCTCTGAGGGTTCAATGACACCTAATTCCAGCATTTTATGTACCTCAGCCTTTATACAGTCCCTGACGTGGTCAGGTTGTCTGTAAAGTTTGTTCTTTACAGGCAGACTGTCACCAGTGTCCACAACATGGGTACACCAGTCAGTTTGACTAGGTATCAAGGAAAACATATGTGAAAATGATTGTAGAACCTGTCTACATTCAGTCTGCTGATGGGCAGTGAGGTTGCCTCCAAGGGTCACTCCTTCAACTGAGCCATCTTCAGGGTTCTGAGACAACAGGTCTGGGAGAGGGTCACTCTCTTCCTCCTGTCCCTCATCTGTAGCCATGAGCAAGCCCATGTCTGCCCTGTCAACATATGCTTTAAGCCTGTTAACATGGAGTACCCTGTGGGGACTCCTGGGAGTTCCTAGGTCCACCAAGTAGGTGACCTCTCCCTTCTTTTCCAGGATTGTATGGGGTCCAGACCATTTGTCTTGGAGTGCTGCTGGGGCCACTGGCTCCAACACCCATACCTTCTGTCCTGGCTGATACTCAACCAAGACAGCCTTTTGGTCATGCCAAGCTTTCTGTAAGGCCTGGCTTGCCTCAAGGTTTTTAGATGCCTTCTCCATATACTCAGCCATCCTGGAGCGGAGACCAAGTACATAGTCCACTATGTCTAGCTTAGGCTTTTTGAGAGGTAACTCCCATCCTTCCTTCACCAAACACAGTGGGCCTCTCACAGGGTGCCCAAACAACAATTCAAAGGGGCTGTAGCCAACTCCTTTTTGTGGGACCTCTCTGTAAGCAAACAGAAGGCAGGGTAGAAGGATATCCCATCTTCGCCTGAGCTTTTCAGGTAATCCTTTGATCATACCCTTTAGGGTCTTGTTGAATCTCTCAACAAGCCCATTGCATTGTGGGTGATAAGGGGTGGTGAACTTGTAGTTGACACCACATTCCTTCCACATAGCTGTCAAGTATCCTGACATAAAGTTGGTACCTCTGTCAGATACTACCTCCTTAGGAAACCCCACTCTGGAGAATACTCCCAGCAGGGCCCTGGCCACAACAGGAGCTGTAGTGGTCCTAAGGGGAATTGCCTCTGGATACCTGGTGGCATGATCCACTACCACCAGTATAAATCTGTGCCCAGATGCAGTGGGAGGATCCATGGGACCCACTATGTCTATTCCCACTCTTTCAAAGGGGACCCCCACCACAGGTAGTGGTATTAGGGGGGCCTTTGTTGTGCCACCTGATTTGCCACTGGCTTGGCAGGTAACACAGGAGCGACAAAACTCCTTTGTATCTTCATTCATGTGAGGCCAGTGAAAGTGAGGGACAAGTCTGTCCCAGGTCTTATTCTGGCCTAGGTGTCCTGCTAAAGGAATGTCATGGGCCAAGGTAAGAAGGAAGCCCCTAAATTGCAGAGGTATGACCAACCTCCTGGTAGCACCAGGCTTGGGGTCTCTAGCCTCTGAATAAAGGAGCCCTTCATCCCAATACACTTTATGGGTACCTTGAGCATTCCCAGCAGCCTCAGCAGCAGCCAGCTGTCTGAGGGGTTCAAGAGAGGGACAGGATAACTGAGCCTGCCTCAAGTCAGCCCTTGAAGGTCCCCCTGTCCCCAGAAACTCAACCTGGTCAGGTTCAAGCTCTTCAGGGACAGTTCCTTCAGGGTCCTCTAGATCAGCTTCCTGGGAAGGCTGATCATCACTCTGAGGCAGGGGGGAAGGCACAGCCTTGACCCTCCTGTTCTTCTTCTTGGTAGGTGCTTGGTCCATTGTTCCAGGATCCAAGACCTGTGGTTCAGTGAGGCACTTTTTGGCCTGTGACCTGGTCACAGCAAGGACATGTGATGATATACCTAACATCTCTGCATGAGTCCTGTACTCCACTTCTGACCATAGAGAACTCTCTAGGTCATTGCCCAACAAACATTCTACTGGGAGGTCTGCACTAACCACAACCCTTTTGAGGCCAGTTACCCCTCCCCATGAGAAGTTAACAACTGCCACACTATGTGAAGTAGTGGCATTGCTGGCATTGGTCACCAGGTAGTTCTCACCTGGTATGTACTGTCCAGGGTCCACAAAGCCTGGTGTCACCATAGTGACACTGGCACATGTGTCCCTGTAAGCTTGAGCCACTTTTTCATTTATTAAAGGAGTCTGTCTGTACTTGCCCAGGTTACTGGGGCTCACAGTCAGGGACAAATCAATGTCCCCATCACAGATCAAGACTGCCTGTGTAAGGGTTCTGTCTAAGTCAGAATCTCCTTCAGTTCCCATAGTGATTCCCACTACACCCTTTGTCTGGGGACCAACACTGCTAACAGTAGTACTGGGAGCAGGTGCCTTAGGGGCAACAGTGTTGGGGGCTCCACCCTTTTTGCAATCACTAGTCCAGTGAGTTGTATTTTTACAATGATTGCACCAGGGTTTCTTTTGACCTTCTTTCTTCTTTTTGGACTGTTGTTGGGACCCACCCTCCTTAGCAGTAGTTTGGGGCCCTGTTGAAGACTTCTGGTCTTTAGATTTCTGATCTCCACCCTTTTGGTCTGTTTTCTTCTGATCACCCCCTTGGCCCTGGTTCTGGTTCTTTTGCTTAACCCTGGTTCTGACCCATTTGTCTGCCTTCTTTCCCAATTCTTGGGGAGAGGTCAGATCAGAGTCAACCAAGTGTTGATGCAGTTGCTGGTTTTGACAGTTATTTAAAATCTGTTCTCTCATCATCAAATTATACAATCCTGTAAAATCAGATACCTTACTTCCCAGCAACCAACCCTCCAAAGCCTTAGTGGCACATTCAATGTATTCAGACCAGTCCTGAGTCTGTGTCTTTTGGGTGTCTCTGAACATTAACCTGTACTGCTCAGTGGTTAAGCCTAACCCATCAACTAGAACACTCTTCAGGACTCTGTAGTTTCTGACATCCTCTTCTCTAACAGTGAGGAGTCTGTCTCTGCCTCTTCCCTCAAAGGAGAGCCAGAGGATTGCTGCCCACTGATCTTCAGGAACCTGCTGTACTTTGCAGGCTCTCTCAAGAGCAGTTATCCACTTGTGGATGTCATCCCCACTTTCGTAGGGGGGCACAACCTTAGACAGGTTTCTATTGTCGAAAACCCTATCTTTGTCCTTAGGGACAATGCTGCCACCAGTGGGTATAGACCCACTCTCTTTATGCTGTCTAGCCTTGCTAAGTTTCTCTTCCATCAGGGCTACTTCTAGCTCCTGCTTCCTGATCCTCAGCTGGGCCTCTTGCATCTTGGCCTCATGTTCCCTCCTCTGAGGGGTGGTCATCCTTCTCCTGGAGTGACCTTGAGAGCCTCTAGAGCCATGGGAAGCATTGGAGTCACCTGAGCGATTCCTTTGCCTTCCAAACCCTGTGTTAAGTCCACTGGGGAGATCCAGTGGGTTAAACCCACTGTCAGTCCCCAATAGCCTTGGTTTAGCTGGGCCAAGTATAATACTTGGCACTGGGCTAGTTCTCCCTTCATCCTCACTACTGTCAGTATCCTTTTCACTCTCATCCTCTGTGGTAGGCATCCCATCTAAGGGGTGACTATTGGGAAGGGGTACTTCAGTGGCATCTTCAGAAGGGGGGCCTCCTGTTCCTGTCCCTAAGGGGGCTAACTGGGAAGCTTTCTTGAGTGCTCTCTGATTCTCATCATTCTGTAAGAGCTCTCTGAGCTCAGCAGAGTTTGGGTTCTTGGGCTGTTTAAGGCCTCTAAGAGTTGCCAAATGCCTGAGCTCATTCTGATTAAGGGTAGCAAAGCTGGATGGTGCCCTCTGGGGGTCACTCTCAACAGAGATGGGTACAGTGGACCCCTCTGCCCCGGCCATTGCTCTTAAGTGTGGGTGGATGTGTTGCAATCTACCTACACTTGGGTTTACCTACTAAACCTATCTAGTAGTTGTAGTCAGGGTGTGCTACTCCCTTTGCTCTACAACAACTAAGTTCAGTAGAACTTAAGTATATCTAATCTTGTTTTATATGTACCTACAGGTACCTATGTGATCTTTCAATTGGTAACCAAGAGATTACAATGGTAAAACACAGCAAGCTCAAATCCCACCGCTGCCACCAATGTGAGAAGTTGGCCTGGTATATGATGCTCACTAGTTAAAGTGATCACCTTGTACCATGCCAAGCAACCCTTATGGTGTGGTTGTAAGTCAACCTTTTCGGACTAGCTGCCCTAGTGGTAGCGTAGGCTAAGCAGTCTTTGAGGCTAAACTCGTGAAGCGTGTTAAGCCAGCTGTTTTACCAAATGCAACCCCCCTTTATACCAATGAAAGGACACCACACAGATATATATTCAAAATATATATGTATTTATTTCTCAAAGTAACCCCTAGTCTCTTTATGAGCACAGGAGCACAAATCGTCAAACAAGATTATCACAGAATACACAGAAGTTGCACGTTATATGGATAGGCCCTGGTGGCCACTCAAACCATATACTAAAATAGTGGTATAAGTACCACGAACAGAAAAGGGAAAAGGCCTAGGGCCTCTAGAATCGCTGGGCCTACAAGGAGCTAACGTCAGTTAGTGACCAGGAGGTCCACGGGTGGCGTGTGCAGAGCAAATAGTCACACGCGTGCTCCCATAGGTTTCAATGGGTGCGTAAAAAGTACAAAGTTACTGCAAAGGAGATCTTCCGGGTTGACTAGGAACTTAAGATTTGGAACACAGGCACTAGAGATGTAATACTACACTTGGGCACCGGAGTACCAGCTTTACCTCACCCACAGGAAGCGGGTGCATAGGCCTCAAAGTGCGTCGGGTTTCTTCTATCTGTTCCGTTGAGCTTGAAGACAAAGATGCTGCAGGCGGTCGGTCCGGGAGAGATGCAGTGGACCCAAGAGTGGATCGGAGATGTTGAAGACCTGTAAGCAGAGGGGACAGTGTTCACAGTCACTAGCCAGTGACCAGCGTGGCACCAGGTGGGTACCAGGCGATGTCGGGTGCAAACAGGAAGGAAGGTGTAGCTTGACTCTGCAGCCACGTGGTCCCTGAAGGTCGACGACGTCCAGGAGTCGAGTCACGAGCTGTCCCACGCAGGCTCTCGCTGTCGGCGGTGTCGGCGACTTGATCGAAGCAAACAAGCCTTGGCAAAAGCAATTGTTGTAGGCAAGGAGTTTAAGCTGATGGTTCTGACCAGCAAGGTCAGAGGAACTGCTCCTTTGGAGGGGAGCAAGGGCCAGTCTGGAGCAACCAGACCAGCGGTGTTTGTCGTAGATTTCGTCGCCAAGATGGCCACTAGCCAGCGGGCCAGCAACCGGTTAGGCGCGTCGAGTGGCAAAATGCAGAAGGGCCCCACGCAGATCGTGGAGATGCTGGAGGGCTCACCTTTGGTGCAGATGCTGCTCGAGGGTTGGGCTTCTCAGGACCCAAAGCACAACTTGGAGGGAGCCTCGGTTGTTGCACTTGTCAGCTTGTCGTAGTCGTTCCAAGATGGCTGGCTCCACGTGTCTCGGTGCCTCCACGGGTCTCCTCTTTGCAGGGACTGTGGATCGGGCGGTGAGAGGTCTGGAGGTCCAGGTCTTGTCAGTCTCTGGGCTCGGGCTCCGGCGGGAGGCGGCGGCAAAGCAGACGTTGATTCGCTGGATGGTGCTTGCGTTAGCAAGGTGGTCACTCCCTGACCACAGGGGAGATTTTCTTCAGTCTTCTGTGCAGCAGAATGTCGAAGTTCCCGTCTTCTTCTTAGTTTCAAGTTGATTCCAGGATGTCTGAAGTCTTAGGACACAGCTCCTACCTTTATTCGGATTCTAGGGGCCGGACTACCTGCTAGGTCCCTCCCTATGGGTGGGACCAGGAAGGGGGGTGGTTACACCCCCAATCCTTTGTCCAGCTCGCCCCAGGCCCGGGACTGGTGTGCCCCAGGACCGGTTTGAACTGGCATATGCACCGAGGCTCCTTGTGAGCCACAGGCATGTCTGGTTTCTTTCAAGCCCTACCTGACCAATACACAAAATCCTGTCTGGGGTGGTGCACGCACCTCCCCTGGCAGGAAACCCTTTGTCCACACCTCCCAAGCTGGAAGGACTCCCAGCAGCAGGAGGGCAGACTTGTGTCTGTGGTGGCAGCATCCATTTTGTGGAGCTGAGGCTATGTCTGATTTTACCCGGGTTTCAGGCACTGTACATGTCGTGTCCCTCTAGAAGGGTGGAATGCTAACCCCGTCGCCAGAATTGGCGAGGGGTTAGTATTCCAATTCGTATGACACCTTACTCGACATGTTTTGATAAAGCCAAACCAAAGATAGCATTTAACCGCGAGGTTCATAATGCACTTAAGAGTATATGGTATGACGATATCTGGAAACAGTAGAAGGAAGTTGTTCCGACCACTGCAGACAGGCTCAGCTCATGCCAGAGCACCATCTCACATGGAACCAAGCACTCTGCCTTCAGGATTGTTAAGGCCTGCTATAGGAGTGACTTATAGGTTACCAGGTGTCCCATTTAAGGTTAGGTATAGGTATACTACACCTAAGTAAGAGGTGATTACACCAACTTACCCCAGCTGAGTGATCAGCCAGTTGTGTCAAATCGTTAGGCCAAGCCTGGGGTGGCATAATACATGCTGCAGCCCTTGGCAGGCCTTGGGTACACCAATGCCCTGGGTACCTAGTGTACACTGGTACAGGGGCTGACAGGGTGATCCACTTCCAATTGGTTATGCACCTAGGGTGCATAGTTTTAATTTAGTAGAGAGAACAGCAGGCTGGGGGTCTGATTGGCAGGCCCACAGCCTCAATATGTCAAAAACCAGTGAAGCAAAAAGCAAAAATTTGGGGTGACCATAGGATAGCAGACCCTACTCTCCTACACCACTGCACTGCACTAAACCCTGAAACATCATCCCCAGCAAGACCCCCTACACTGCCCGAACACCACTGCCTTAAAAACACTGAAACAACACCCCCAGCATGACCCCCTACACTGCCTGAACACCACTGCACTGCCCTAAACCCTGAAACACCAGCCTCAGCAAGACCCCCTACACTGCCTAACACCACTGCACTAAACCCTGAAACACCACCCCCTGCACGACCCCTAAACTGCCCTAACACCACTGTACTGCCCTAAACCCTGAAACACCACCCCCTACACAACCCCCTACACTGCCGGAACACCACTGCACTGCCCTAAACCCTGAAACCCCACCCGCAGCACGACCTCCTACACTGCCTGAAAACCACTGCACTGCCCTAAACCCTGAAACACGAGCCCCTGCACGACCTCCTTCACTTCCCGAACACCACTGCACTGCCTTAAATCCTGAAACACCAGCCCCTGCACGGCCCCCTAGACTGCCCTAAACCTTGAAACACCTCCCCAGCACGACCCCCTACACTGCTGCAACACCACTGCACTGCCCTAAATCTTGAAACACCACCCCCAGCACGACCCCCTACACTGCCCGAACACCACTGCACTGCCCTAAACCCTGAAACATCACCCCAAGCAAGCCCCCGTACACTGCCCGAACACCACTGCCCTAAACCCTGAAACACCACCCCAGCACGATCCCTACACTGCCCGAACACCACTGCACTGCCCTAAACCCTGAGACACCAACCCCTGCACGACCCCCTACACTGCCCGAACACCACTGCACTGCCCTAAACACTGAAACACCAGCCCCTACACAACCCCCTACACTGCCCGAACACCACTGCACTGCCCATAACCCTGAAACACCAGCCCCTGCACGTCCCCTACTCTGCCCGAACACCACTGCACTGCCCTAAAACCTGAAACACCAGCCCCTGCACGACCCCCTACACTGCTCGGACACCACTGCACTGCCCTAAACCCTGAAACACCAGCCCCTGGAAGTCCCCCTACACTGCACGAACACCACTGCACTGCCCTAAACCCTGAAACACCAGCTCCTGCACGATCCCCTAGACTGCCCTAAACCCTGAAACACCACCCCCAGCACGACCCCCTACACTGCCGGAACACCACTGCACTGCCCTAAACCCTGAAACACCACCCCCAGCACGACCCTCTACACTACCCGAACACCACTGCACTGCCCTAAACCCTGAAACACCAGCCGCAACACCACCCCTACACTGCCCGAACAACACCACGCTGCCCTAATTCCTGAAACACCAGCTCCATCATGACCCCCTACACTGCCCGAACATCACCGCACTGCCCTAAACCCTAAAACACAAGCCCCTGCAAGATCCCCTACACTGCCCGAACACCACTGCACTGCCCTATACCCTGAAACACCAGCCCCTGTACGACCCCCTACACTACCATAAACCCTGAAACACCACCCCCAGCATGACCCCCTACACTGCCGGAACACCACTGCACTGCCCTAAACCCTGAAACATCATCCCAAGCAAGACCCCGTACACTGCCTGAACACTACTGCCCTAAACCCTGAAACACCAGCCCCAGCAAGACCCCCTACACTGCTCGAACACCACTGCACTGCCCTAAACCCTGAAACACCAGCCCCAGCAAGACCCCCTACACTGCCCGAACACCACTGCACTTCCCTAAACCCTGAAACACCAGCCCCAGCACGACCCCTACACTGCCCGAACACCACTGCACTGCCCGAAGCCCTGAAACACCAGCCCCTGCATGACCCCCTACACTGCCCGAACACCACTGCACTGCCCTAAACCCTAAAACACCAGCCCCAGCACGACCCCCTACACTGCCCGAACACCACTGCCCTAAACCCGGAAACACCAGCCCCTGGAAGACCCCCTAGACTGCCCTAAACCCTGAAACACCACCCCCAGCACGACCCCCTACACTGCCGGAACACCACTACACTGCCCTAAACCCTGAAACACCACCCCCAGCACGACCCCATACACTGCCCAAACACCACTGCACTTCCCTAAACCCTGAAACATCATCCCAAGCAAGCCCCCGTACACTGCCCGAACACCACTGCCCTAAACCCTGAAACACCACTGCCAGCACGATCACTACACTGCCCGAACACCACTGCACTGCCCTAAACTCTGAAACACCAGCCCCTGCACGACCCCCTACAATGCCCGAACACCACTGCACTGCCCTAAACCCTGATACACCAGCCCCTGCATGACCCCCCACACTGCCCGAACACCACTGCACTGCCCTAAACCCTGAAACACCAGCCCCAGCATGACCCCTACACTGCCCGAACACCAATGCACTACCCTAAACCCTGAAACACCAGCACTAGCACGACCACCTACACTGCCCGAACACCACTGCACTGCCCTAAACCCTGAAACACCAGCCCCAGCACAAACCCTACACTGCCCTAACACAACTATACTGCCCTACACCCTGAAACACCAACCCCAGCACATCCGCCTACACTGCCCGAACACTACTGCACTGCCCTAAACCCTGAAACACCAGCCCCTGCACGACCCCCTACAATGCCCCAACACCACTGCACTGCCTAAACCCTGAACCACCCCCAGCACAACCCCCTACACTGCCCGAACCCCAGTGCACTGCCCTAAACCCTTAAACATCAGCCCCAGCAAGACCCCCTACACTGCCCGAACACCACTGCACAGACCTAAACCCTAAAACACAAGCCCCAGCAAGACCCCCTACACTGCCCGAACACACTGCATTGCCCTAAACCCTGATTCATCACCCCGAGCATGACCCCTACACTGCCCTAAACCCTGAAACATCACCCCCAGCAAGAGCACCTACACTGCCCGAAAACCACTGCACTGCCCTAAACCCTGAAACATCATCCCAAGCAAGACCCCGTACACTGCCCGAACAATACTGCCCTAAACCCTGAAACACCACCCCCAGCACGACCCCCTACACTGCCCGAACACCACTGCACTGCCCTAAACCCTGAAACACCAGCTCCTGCACGACCCCCTACACTCCCCGAACACCACTGCTCTGCCCTAAACCCTGAAACACCAGCCCCAACACGACCCCTACACTGCCTGAACACCACTGCACAGCTGTAAACCCTGAAACACCAGCCCCAGCATGACCCCCTACACTGCCCGAACACCACTGCACTGCCCTATACCCTGAAACACCAGCCCCTGTATGACCCCCTACACTACCCTAAACCCTGAAAAACCACCCCCAGCACGACCCCCTACACTACCGGACCACCACTGCACTGCCCCAAACCCTGAAACACCAGCTCCTGCACGAACCCACTACACTCCCCGAACACCACTGCTCTGCCCTAAACCCTGAAACACAAGCCCCAACACGACCCCTACACTGCCCGAACACCACTGCACTAAACCCTGAAACACCACCCCCAGCACGACCCCCTACACTGCCCGAACACCACTGCACTGCCCTAAACCCTGAAACACCAGCTCCTGCACGACCCCTACACTGCCCGAACAATACTGCCCTAAACCCTGAAACACCACCCCCAGCACGACCCCCTACACTGCCCGAACACCACTGCACTGCCCTAAACCCTGAAACACCAGCTCCTGCACGACCCCCTACACTCCCCGAACACCACTGCTCTGCCCTAAACCCTGAAACACCAGCCCCAACACGACCCCTACACTGCCCGAACACCACCACACAGCCGTAAACCCTGAAACACCAGCCCCAGCATGACCCCTCACACTGCCCGAACACCACTGCACTGCCCTATACCCTGAAACACCATCCCCTGTATGACCCCCTACACTACCCTAAACCCTGAAACACCACCCCCAGCACGACCCCCTACACTACCGGAACACCACTGCACTGCCCTATACCCTGAAACACCATCCCCTGTATGACCCCCTACACTACCCTAAACCCTGAAACACCAGCCCCAGCAAGACACCCTACACTGGCCGAACACCACTGCACTGCACCTAACCCTGAATCACCAGCCCCAGCAAGACCCCCTACACTGCCCGAACACCACTGCACTGCCCTAAACCCTGAAACACCAGCCCCTGCACGACCCCCTACACTGCCCGAACACCACTGCACTGCCCTAAACCCTGAAACACCAGCCCCTGCACGACCCCCTACAATGCCCGGACACCACTGCACTGCCCTAAACCCTGAAACACCAGCCCCAGCACGACCCCCTGCACTGCCAGAACACCACTGCACTGCCCTAAACCCTGAAACACGAGCCCCAGCACGACTCCCTACACTGCCGGAACACCACTGCACTGCCCTAAACCCTGAAACACCAGCCCCTGCACGGCCCCCTAGACTGCCCTAATCCCTGAAACACCACCCCCAGCACGACCCCCTACACTACCGGAACACCACTGCACTGCCCTATACCCTGAAACACCATCCCCTGTATGACCCCCTACACTACCCTAAACCCTGAAACACCAGCCCCAGCAAGACACCCTACACTGGCCGAACACCACTGCACTGCACCTAACCCTGAATCACCAGCCCCAGCAAGACCCCCTACACTGCCCGAACACCACTGCACTGCCCTAAACCCTGAAACACCAGCCCCTGCACGACCCCCTACACTGCCCGAACACCACTGCACTGCCCTAAACCCTGAAACACCAGCCCCTGCACGACCCCCTACAATGCCCGGACACCACTGCACTGCCCTAAACCCTGAAACACCAGCCCCAGCACGACCCCCTGCACTGCCAGAACACCACTGCACTGCCCTAAACCCTGAAACACGAGCCCCAGCACGACTCCCTACACTGCCGGAACACCACTGCACTGCCCTAAACCCTGAAACACCAGCCCCTGCACGGCCCCCTAGACTGCCCTAATCCCTGAAACACCACCCCCAGCACGACCCCCTACACTGCCCGAACACCACTGCACTGCCCTAAACCCTGAAACATCATCCCAAGCATGACCCCCTACACTGACCGAACACCATGCACCGCCCTACACCCTGAAACAACATCCCCAGCAAGACCCCCTACCTTGCACGAACACCACTGCCCTAAACCCTGAAACACCACCCCCAGCACGACCCCCTACACTGCCCGAACACAACTGTACTGCCCTAAACCCTGAAACATCAGCCCCAGCAAGACCCCCGACACTGCCCGAACACCACTGGACTGCCCTAAACCCTGAAACACCAGCCCCAGCACAAGCCCTACACTGCCCAAACACCACTGCACTGCCCTAAACCCTGAAACACCACCCCTGCACGACCCTCTACACTGCCCGAACACCACTGCACTGCCCTAATCCCTGAAACACCACCCCCTGCACGACCCCCTACACTGCCCGAACACCACTGCACTGCCCTAAACCATGAAACATCATCCCCAGCAAGACCCCCTACACTGCCCGAACACCACAGCCATAAACCCTGAAACACCACCCCAGCACAACCCCCTACACTGCCCGAACACAACTACACTGCCCTAAACCCTGAAACACCAGCCCCAGCAAGACCCCTACACTGCCCGAACACCACTGCACTCCCCTAAACCCTGAAACACCACCCCCAGCAAGACCCCCTACACTGCCCGAACACCACTGCCCTGCCCTAAACACTGAAACACCAGCCCCTACTCAACCCCCTACACTGCCCGAACACCACTGCACTGCCCATAACCCTGAAACACCAGCCCCTGCACGTCCCCTACACTGCCCGAACACCACTGCACTGCCCTAAAACCTGAAACACCAGCCCCTGCACGACCCCCTACACTGCCCAGACACCACTGCACTGCCCTAACCCTGAAACACCAGCCCCAGCACGACCCCTACACTGCCTGAACACCACTACACTGCCCTAAACCCTGACACACCAGCCCCAGCACGACCCCCTGCACTGCCTGAACACTACTCCACTGCCCTAAACCCTGAAACACCAGCCCCAACATGACCCCCTACACTGCCCGAACACCACTGCACTGCCCTAAACCCTAAAATACCAGCCCCTGGAAGTCCCCCTACACTGCACGAACACCACTGCACTGCCCTAAACCCTGAAACACCAGCTCCTGCACGATCCCCTAGACTGCCCTAAACCCTGAAACACCACCCCCAGCACGACCCCCTACACTGCCGGAACACCACTGCACTGCCCTAAACCCTGAAACACCACCCCCAGCACGACCCTCTACACTACCCGAACACCACTGCACTGCCCTAAACCCTGAAACACCAGCCGCAACACCACCCCTACACTGCCCGAACACCACCACGCTGCCCTAATTCCTGAAACACCAGCTCCATCATGACCCCCTACACTGCCCGAACGTCACCGCACTGCCCTAAACCCTAAAACACAAGCCCCTGCAAGATCCCCTACACTGCCCGAACACCACTGCACTGCCCTATACCCTGAAACACCAGCCCCTGTACGACCCCCTACATTACCATAAACCCTGAAACACCACCCCCAGCATGACCCCCTACACTGCCGGAACACCACTGCACTGCCCTAAACCCTGAAACATCATCCCAAGCAAGACCCCGTACACTGCCTGAACACTACTGCCCTAAACCCTGAAACACCAGCCCCAGCAAGACCCCCTACACTGCTCGAACACCACTGCACTGCCCTAAACCCTAAAACACCAGCCCCAGCAAGACCCCCTACACTGCCCGAACACCACTGCACTTCCCTAAACCCTGAAACACCAGCCCCAGCACGACCCCTACACTGCCCGAACACCACTGCACTGCCCGAAGCCCTGAAACACCAGCCCCTGCATGACCCCCTACACTGCCCGAACACCACTGCACTGCCCTAAACCCTGAAACACCAGCCCCAGCACGACCCCCTACACTGCCCGAACACCACTGCCCTAAACCCGGAAACACCAGCCCCTGGAAGACCCCCTAGACTGCCCTAAACCCTGAAACACCACCCCCAACACGACCCCCTACACTGCCGGAACACCACTACACTGCCCTAAACCCTGAAACACCACCCCCAGCACAACCCCATACACTGCCCAAACACCACTGCACTTCCCTAAACCCTGAAACATCATCCCAAGCAAGCCCCCGTACACTGCCCGAACACCACTGCCCTAAACCCTGAAACACCACTGCCAGCACGATCCCTACACTGCCCGAACACCACTGCACTGCCCTAAACTCTGAAACACCAGCCCCTGCACGACCCCCTACAATGCCCGAACACCACTGCACTGCCCTAAACCCTGATACACCAGCCCCTGCATGACCCCCCACACTGCCCGAACACCACTGCACTGCCCTAAACCCTGAAACACCAGCCCCAGCATGACCCCTACACTGCCCGAACACCAATGCACTACCCTAAACCCTGAAACACCAGCACTAGCACGACCCCCTACACTGCCCGAACACCACTGCACTGCCCTAAACCCTGAAACACCAGCCCCAGCACAAACCCTACACTGCCCTAACACAACTATACTGCCCTAAACCCTGAAACACCAACCCCAGCACATCCGCCTACACTGCCCGAACACTACTGCACTGCCCTAAACCCTGAAACACCAGCCCCTGCACGACCCCCTACAATGCCCCAACACCACTGCACTGCCTAAACCCTGAACCACCCCCAGCACAACCCCCTACACTGCCCGAACCCCAGTGCACTGCCCTAAACCCTTAAACATCAGCCCCAGCAAGACCCCCTACACTGCCCGAACACCACTGCACAGACCTAAACCCTAAAACACAAGCCCCAGCAAGACCCCCTACACTGCCCGAACACCACTGCATTGCCCTAAACCCTGATTCATCACCCCGAGCATGACCCCTACACTGCCCTAAACCCTGAAACATCACCCCCAGCAAGAGCACCTACACTGCCCGAAAACCACTGCACTGCCCTAAACCCTGAAACATCATCCCAAGCAAGACCCCGTACACTGCCCGAACAATACTGCCCTAAACCCTGAAACACCACCCCCAGCACGACCCCCTACACTGCCCGAACACCACTGCACTGCCCTAAACCCTGAAACACCAGCTCCTGCACGACCCCCTACACTCCCCGAACACCACTGCTCTGCCCTAAACCCTGAAACACCAGCCCCAACACGACCCCTACACTGCCTGAACACCACTGCACAGCTGTAAACCCTGAAACACCAGCCCCAGCATGACCCCCTACACTGCCTGAACACCACTGCACTGCCCTATACCCTGAAACACCAGCCCCTGTATGACCCCCTACACTACCCTAAACCCTGAAAAACCACCCCCAGCACGACCCCCTACACTACCGGAACACCACTGCACTGCCCCAAACCCTGAAACACCAGCTCCTGCACGAACCCCCTACACTCCTCGAACAACACTGCTCTGCCCTAAACCCTGAAACACAAGCCCCAACACGACCCCTACACTGCCCGAACACCACTGCACTAAACCCTGAAACACCACCCCCAGCACGACCCCCTACACTGCCCGAACACCACTGCACTGCCCTAAACCCTGAAACACCAGCTCCTGCACGACCCCTACACTGCCCGAACAATACTGCCCTAAACCCTGAAACACCACCCCCAGCACGACCCCCTACACTGCCCGAACACCACTGCCCTAAACCCTGAAACACCAGCTCCTGCACGACCCCCTACACTCCCCGAACACCACTGCTCTGCCCTAAACCCTGAAACACCAGCCCCAACACGACCCCTACACTGCCCGAACACCACCACACAGCCGTAAACCCTGAAACACCAGCCCCAGCATGACCCCTTACACTGCCCGAACACCACTGCACTGCCCTATACCCTGAAACACCATCCCCTGTATGACCGCCTACACTACCCTAAACCCTGAAACACCACCCCCAGCACGACCCCCTACACTACCGGAACACCACTGCACTGCCCCAAACCCTGAAACATCATCCCAAGTAATACCCCGTACACTGCCCTAACACTACTGCCCTAAACCCTGAAACACCAGCCCCAGCAAGACACCCTACACTGGCCGAACACCACTGCACTGCACCTAACCCTGAATCACCAGCCCCAGCAAGACCCCCTACACTGCCCGAACACCACTGCACTGCCCTAAACCCTGAAACACCAGCCCCTGCACAACCCCCTACACTGCCCGAACACCACTGCACTGCCCTAAACCCTGAAACACCAGCCCCTGCACGACCCCCTACAATGCCCAGACACCACTGCACTGCCCTAAACCCTGAAACACCAGCCCCAGCACGACCCCCTGCACTGCCAGAACACCACTGCACTGCCCTAAACCCTGAAACACGAGCCCCAGCACGACTCCCTACACTGCCGGAACACCACTGCACTGCCCTAAACCCTGAAACACCAGCCCCTGCACGGCCCCCTAGACTGCCCTAATCCCTGAAACACCACCCCCAGCACAACCCCCTACACTGCCCGAACACCACTGCACTGCCCTAAACCCTGAAACATCATCCCAAGCATGACCCCCTACACTGACCGAACACCACGCACCGCCCTACACCCTGAAACAACATCCCCAGCAAGACCCCCTACCTTGCACGAACACCACTGCCCTAAACCCTGAAACACCACCCCCAGCATGACCCCCTACACTGCCCGAACACAACTGTACTGCCCTAAACCCTGAAACATCAGCCCCAGCAAGACCCCCGACACTGCCCGAACACCACTGGACTGCCCTAAACCCTGAAACACCAGCCCCAGCACAAGCCCTACACTGCCCAAACACCACTGCACTGCCCTAAACCCTGAAACACCACCCCTGCACGACCCTCTACACTGCCCGAACACCACTGCACTGCCCTAATCCCTGAAACACCACCCCCTGCACGACCCCCTACACTGCCCGAACACCACTGCACTGCCCTAAACCATGAAACATCATCCCCAGCAAGACCCCCTACACTGCCCGAACACCACAGCCATAAACCCTGAAACACCACCCCAGCACAACCCCCTACACTGCCCGAACACAACTACACTGCCCTAAACCCTGAAACACCAGCCCCAGCAAGACCCCTACACTGCCCGAACACCACTGCACTCCCCTAAACCCTGAAACACCACCCCCAGCAAGACCCCCTACACTGCCCGAACACCACTGCCCTGCCCTAAACACTGAAACACCAGCCCCTACACAACCCCCTACACTGCCCGAACACCACTGCACTGCCCATAACCCTGAAACACCAGCCCCTGCACGTCCCCTACACTGCCCGAACACCACTGCACTGCCCTAAAACCTGAAACACCAGCCCCTGCACGACCCCCTACACTGCCCGGACACCACTGCACTGCCCTAACCCTGAAACACCAGCCCCAGCACGACCCCTACACTGCCTGAACACCACTACACTGCCCTAAACCCTGACACACCAGCCCCAGCACGACCCCCTGCACTGCCTGAACACTTCTCCACTGCCCTAAACCCTGAAACACCAGCCCCAACATGACCCCCTACACTGCCCGAACACCACTGCACTGCCCTAAACCCTAAAATACCAGCCCCTGGAAGTCCCCCTACACTGCACGAACACCACTGCACTGCCCTAAGCCCTGAAACACCAGCCCCTGCACGATCCCCTAGACTGCCCTAATCCCTGAAACACCACCCCCAGCACGACCCCCTACACTGCCGGAACACCACTGCACTGCCCTAAACCCTGAAACATCACCCCAGCACGACCCTCTACACTACCCGAACACCACTGCAGTGCCCTAAACCCTGAAACACCAGCCGCAACATGACCCCTACACTGCCCGAACACCACCGCGCTGCCCTAATCCCTGAAACACCAGCTCCAGCACGACCCCCTACACTGCTCGAACACCACCGCACTGCCCTAAACCCTGAAATACAAGCCCCTGCAAGATCCCTTACACTGCCCGAACACCACTGCACTGCCCTATACCCTGACACACCAGCCCCTGTACGACCCCCTACACTACCCTAAACCCTGAAACACCACCCCCAGCATGACCCCCTAGACTGCCGGAACACCACTGCACTGCCCTAAACCCTGAAACATCATCCCAAGCAAGACCCCGTACACTGCCTGAACACTACTGCCCTAAAACCTGAAACACCAGCCCCAGCAAGACCCCCTACACTGCTCGAACACCACTGCACTGCCCTAAACCCTGAAACACCAGCCCCAGCAAGACCCCCTAAACTGCCCGAACACCAGTGCACTTCCCTAAACCCTGAAACACCAGCCCCAGCACGACCCCCTACACTGCCCTAACACCACTGCCCTAAACCCGGACACACCAGCCCCTGGAAGACCCCCTAGACTGCGCTAAACCCTGAAACACCACCCCCAGCATGACCCCCTACACTGCCGGAACACCACTGCACTACCCTAAACCCTGAAACACCACACCCAGCACGGCCCCCTACACTGCCCGAACACCACTGCACTGCCCTAAACCCTGAAACATCATCCCAAGCATGACCCCCTACACTGACCGAACACCAGGCACCGCCCTACACCCTGAAACAACATCCCCAGCAAGACCCCCTACCTTGCACAAACACCACTGCCCTAAACCCTGAAACACCACCCCCAGCATGACCCCCTACACTGCCCGAACACAACTGCACTGCCCTAAACCCTGAAACATCAGCCCCAGCAAGACCCCCTACACTGCCCGAACACCACTGGACTGCCATAAACCCTAAAACACCAGCCCCAGCACAAGCCCCTACACTGCCCAAACACAACTGCACTGCCCTAAACCCTGAAACACCACCCCTGCACGACCCTCTACACTGCCCGAACACCACTGCACTGCCCTAATCCCTGAAACACCACCCCCTGCACGACCCCCTACACTGCCCGAACACCACTGCACTGCCCTAAACCATGAAACACCAGCCCCAGCAAGACCCCCTAAACTGCCCGAACACCAGTGCACTTCCCTAAACCCTGAAACACCAGCCCCAGCACGACCCCCTACACTGCCCTAACACCACTGCCCTAAACCCGGACACACCAGCCCCTGGAAGACCCCCTAGACTGCCCTAAACCCTGAAACACCACCCCCAGCACGACCCCCTACACTGCCGGAACACCACTGCACTACCCTAAACCCTGAAACACCACACCCAGCACGACCCCCTACACTGCCCGAACACCACTGCACTGCCCTAAACCCTGAAACACCAGCCGCAACACCACCCCTACACTGCCCGAACACCACCACGCTGCCCTAATTCCTGAAACACCAGCTCCATCATGACCCCCTACACTGCCCGAACATCACCGCACTGCCCTAAACCCTAAAACACAAGCCCCTGCAAGATCCCCTACACTGCCCGAACACCACTGCACTGCCCTATACCCTGAAACACCAGCCCCTGTACGACCCCCTACACTACCATAAACCCTGAAACACCACCCCCAGCATGACCCCCTACACTGCCGGAACACCACTGCACTGCCCTAAACCCTGAAACGTCATCCCAAGCAAGACCCCGTACACTGCCTGAACACTACTGCCCTAAACCCTGAAACACCAGCCCCAGCAAGACCCCCTACACTGCTCGAACACCACTGCACTGCCCTAAACCCTGAAACACCAGCCCCAGCAAGACCCCCTACACTGCCCGAACACCACTGAACTTCCCTAAACCCTGAAACACCAGCCCCAGCACGACCCCTACACTGCCCGAACACCACTGCACTGCCCGAAGCCCTGAAACACCAGCCCCTGCATGACCCCCTACACTGCCAGAACACCACTGCACTGCCCTAAACCCTGAAACACCAGCCCCAGCACGACCCCCTACTCTGCCCGAACACCACTGCCCTAAACCCGGAAACACCAGCCCCTGGAAGACCCCCTAGACTGCCCTAAACCCTGAAACACCACCCCCAGCACGACCCCCTACACTGCCGGAACACCACTACACTGCCCTAAACCCTGAAACACCACCCCCAGCACGACCCCATACACTGCCCAAACACCACTGCACTTCCCTAAACCCTGAAACATCATCCCAAGCAAGCCCCCGTACACTGCCCGAACACCACTGCCCTAAACCCTGAAACACCACTGCCAGCACGATCCCTACACTGCCCGAACACCACTGCACTGCCCTAAACTCTGAAACACCAGCCCCTGCACGACCCCCTACAATGCCCGAACACCACTGCACTGCCCTAAACCCTGATACACCAGCCCCTGCATGACCCCCCACACTGCCCGAACACCACTGCACTGCCCTAAACCCTGAAACACCAGCCCCAGCATGACCCCTACACTGCCCGAACACCAATGCACTACCCTAAACCCTGAAACACCAGCACTAGCACGACCCCCTACACTGCCCGAACACCACTGCACTGCCCTAAACCCTGAAACACCAGCCCCAGCACAAACCCTACACTGCCCTAACACAACTATACTGCCCTAAACCCTGAAACATCAACCCCAGCACATCCGCCTACACTGCCCGAACACTACTGCTCTGCCCTAAACCCTGAAACACCAGCCCCTGCACGACCCCCTACAATGCCCCAACACCACTGCACTGCCTAAACCCTGAACCACCCCCAGCACAACCCCCTACACTGCCCGAACCCCAGTGCACTGCCCTAAACCCTTAAACATCAGCCCCAGCAAGACCCCCTACACTGCCCGAACACCACTGCACAGACCTAAACCCTAAAACACAAGCCCCAGCAAGACCCCCTACACTGCCCGAACACCACTGCATTGCCCTAAACCCTGATTCATCACCCCGAGCATGACCCCTACACTGCCCTAAACCCTGAAACATCACCCCCAGCAAGAGCACCTACACTGCCCGAAAAACACTGCACTGCCCTAAACCCTGAAACATCATCCCAAGCAAGACCCCGTACACTGCCCGAACAATACTGCCCTAAACCCTGAAACACCACCCCCAGCACGACCCCCTACACTGCCCGAACACCACTGCACTGCCCTAAACCCTGAAACACCAGCTCCTGCACGACCCCCTACACTCCCCGAACACCACTGCTCTGCCCTAAACCCTGAAACACCAGCCCCAACACGACCCCTACACTGCCTGAACACCACTGCACAGCCGTAAACCCTGAAACACCAGCCCCAGCATGACCCCCTACACTGCCCGAACACCACTTCACTGTCCTATACCCTGAAACACCAGCCCCTGTATGACCCCCTACACTACCCTAAACCCTGAAAAACCACCCCCAGCACGACCCCCTACCCTACCGGAACACCACTGCACTGCCCCAAACCCTGAAACACCAGCTCCTGCACGAACCCCCTATACTCCCCGAACACCACTGCTCTGCCCTAAACCCTGAAACACAAGCCCCAACACAACCCCTACACTGCCCGAACACCACTGCACTAAACCCTGAAACACCACCCCCAGCACGACCCCCTACACTGCCCGAACACCACTGCACTGCCCTAAACCCTGAAACACCAGCTCCTGCACGACCCCTACACTGCCCGAACAATACTGCCCTAAACCCTGAAACACCACCCCCAGCACGACCCCCTACACTGCCCGAACACCACTGCACTGCCCTAAACCCTGAAACACCAGCTCCTGCACGACCCCCTACACTCCCCGAACACCACTGCTCTGCCCTAAACCCTGAAACACCAGCCCCAACACGACCCCTACACTGCCCGAACACCACCACACAGCCGTAAACCCTGAAACACCAGCCCCAGCATGACCCCTTACACTGCCCGAACACCACTGCACTGCCCTATACCCTGAAACACCATCCCCTGTATGACCCCCTACACTACCCTAAACCCTGAAACACCACCCCCAGCACGACCCCCTACACTACCGGAACACCACTGCACTGCCCCAAACCCTGAAACATCATCCCAAGCAATACCCCGTACACTGCCCTAACACTACTGCCCTAAACCCTGAAACACCAGCCCCAGCAAGACACCCTACACTGGCCGAACACCACTGCACTGCACCTAACCCTGAATCACCAGCCCCAGTAAGACCCCCTACACTGCCCGAACACCACTGCACTGCCCTAAACCCTGAAACACCAGCCCCTGCACGACCCCCTACACTGCCCGAACACCACTGCACTGCCCTAAACCCTGAAACACCAGCCCCTGCACGACCCCCTACAATGCCCGGACACCACTGCACTGCCCTAAACCCTGAAACACCAGCCCCAGCACGACCCCCTGCACTGCCAGAACACCACTGCACTGCCCTAAACCCTAAAACACGAGCCCCAGCACGAGTCCCTACACTGCCGGAACACCACTGCACTGCCCTAAACCCTGAAACACCAGCCCCTGCACGGCCCCCTAGACTGCCCTAAACCCTGAAACACCACCCCCAGCACGACCCCCTACACTGCCCGAACACCACTGCACTGCCCTAAACCCTGAAACATCATCCCAAGCATGACCCCCTACACTGACCGAACACCACGCACCGCCCTACACCCTGAAACAACATCCCCAGCAAGACCCCCTACCTTGCACGAACACCACTGCCCTAAACCCTGAAACACCACCCCCAGCACGACCCCCTACACTGCCCGAACACAACTGTACTGCCCTAAACCCTGAAACATCAGCCCCAGCAAGACCCCCAACACTGCCCGAACACCACTGGACTGCCCTAAACCCTGAAACACCAGCCCCAGCACAAGCCCTACACTGCCCAAACACCACTGCACTGCCCTAAACCCTGAAACACCACCCCTGCACGACCCTCTACACTGCCCGAACACCACTGCACTGCCCTAATCCCTGAAACTTCACCCCCTGCACGACCCCCTACACTGCCCGAACACCACTGCACTGCCCTAAACCATGAAACATCATCCCCAGCAAGACCCCCTACACTGCCCGAACACCACAGCCATAAACCCTGAAACACCACCCCAGCACAACCCCATACACTGCCCGAACACAACTACACTGCCCTAAACCCTGAAACACCAGCCCCAGCAAGACCCCTACACTGCCCGAACACCACTGCACTCCCCTAAACCCTGAAACACCACCCCCGCAAGACCCCCTACACTGCCCGAACACCACTGCCCTGCCCTAAACACTGAAACACCAGCCCCTACACAACCCCCTACACTGCCCGAACACCACTGCACTGCCCATAACCCTAAAAAACACCAGCCCCTGCACGTCCCCTACACTGCCCGAACACCACTGCACTGCCCTAAAACCTGAAACACCAGCCCCTGCACGACCCCCTACACTGCCCGGACACCACTGCACTGCCCTAACCCTGAAACACCAGCCCCAGCACGACCCCTACACTGCCTGAACACCACTACACTGCCCTAAACGCTGACACACCAGCCCCAGCACGACCCCCTGCACTGCCTGAACACTACTCCACTGCCCTAAACCCTGAAACACCAGCCCCAACATGACCCCCTACACTGCCCGAACACCACTGCACTGCCCTAAACCCTAAAATACCAGCCCCTGGAAGTCCCCCTACACTGCACGAACACCACTGCACTGCCCTAAGCCCTGAAACACCAGCCCCTAAACGATCCCCTAGACTGCCCTAATCCCTGAAACACCACCCCCAGCACGACCCCCTACACTGCCGGAACACCACTGCACTGCCCTAAACCCTGAAACATCACCCCAGCACGACCCTCTACACTACCCGAACACCACTGCAGTGCCCTAAACCCTGAAACACCAGCCGCAACATGACCCCTACACTGCCCGAACACCACCGCGCTGCCCTAATCCCTGAAACACCAGCTCCAGCACGACCCCCTACACTGCTCGAACACCACCGCACTGCCCTAAACCCTGAAATACAAGCCCCTGCAAGATCCCTTACACTGCCCGAACACCACTGCACTGCCCTATACCCTGACACACCAGCCCCTGTACGACCCCCTACACTACCCTAAACCCTGAAACACCACCCCCAGCATGACCCCCTAGACTGCCGGAACACCACTGCACTGCCCTAAACCCTGAAACATCATCCCAAGCAAGACCCCGTACACTGCCCGAACACTACTGCCCTAAAACCTGAAACACCAGCCCCAGCAAGACCCCCTACACTGCTCGAACACCACTGCACTGCCCTAAACCCTGAAACACCAGCCCCAGCAAGACCCCCTAAACTGCCCGAACACCAGTGCACTTCCCTAAACCCTGAAACACCAGCCCCAGCACGACCCCCTACACTGCCCTAACACCACTGCCCTAAACCCGGACACACCAGCCCCTGGAAGACCCCCTAGACTGCCCTAAACCCTGAAACACCACCCCCAGCACGACCCCCTACACTGCCGGAACACCACTGCACTACCCTAAACCCTGAAACACCACACCCAGCATGACCCCCTACACTGCCCGAACACCACTGCACTGCCCTAAACCCTGAAACATCATCCCAAGCATGACCCCCTACACTGACCGAACACCACGCACCGCCCTACACCCTGAAACAACATCCCCAGCAAGACCCCCTACCTTGCACAAACACCACTGCCCTAAACCCTGAAACACCACCCCCAGCATGACCCCCTACACTGCCCGAACACAACTGCACTGCCCTAAACCCTGAAACATCAGCCCCAGCAAGACCCCCTACACTGCCCGAACACCACTGGACTGCCCTAAACCCTAAAACACCAGCCCCAGCACAAGCCCCTACACTGCCCAAACACCACTGCACTGCCCTAAACCCTGAAACACCACCCCTGCATGACCCTCTACACTGCCCGAACACCACTGCACTGCCCTAATCCCTGAAACACCACCCCCTGCACGACCCCCTACACTGCCCGAACACCACTGCACTGCCCTAAACCATGAAACACCAGCCCCAGCAAGACCTCCTAAACTGCCCGAACACCAGTGCACTTCCCTAAACCCTGAAACACCAGCCCCAGCACGACCCCCTACACTGCCCTAACACCACTGCCCTAAACCCGGACACACCAGCCCCTGGAAGACCCCCTAGACTGCCCTAAACCCTGAAACACCACCCCCAGCACGACCCCCTACACTGCCGGAACACCACTGCACTACCCTAAACCCTGAAACACCACACCCAGCACGACCCCCTACACTGCCCGAACACCACTGCACTGCCCTAAATCCTGAAACATCATCCCAAGCATGACCCCCTACACTGACCGAACACCACGCACCGCCCTACACCCTGAAACAACATCCCCAGCAAGACCCCCTACCTTGCACAAACACCACTGCCCTAAACCCTGAAACACCACCCCCAGCACGACCCCCTACACTGCCCGAACACAACTGCACTGCCCTAAACCCTGAAACATCAGCCCCAGCAAGACCCCCTACACTGCCCGAACACCACTGGACTGCCCTAAACCCTAAAACACCAGACCCAGCACAAGCCCCTACACTGCCCAAACACCACTGCACTGCCCTAAACCCTGAAACACCACCCCTGCATGACCCTCTACACTGCCCGAACACCACTGCACTGCCCTAATCCCTGAAACACCACCCCCTGCACGACCCCCTACACTGCCCGAACACCACTGCACTGCCCTAAACCATGAAATATCATCCCCAGCAAGACCCCCTACACTGCCCGAACACCACAGCCCTAAACCCTGAAACACCACCCCAGCACAACCCCCTACACTGCCCGAACACAACTACACTGCCCTAAACCCTGAAACACCAGCCCCAGCAAGACCCCTACACTGCCCGAACACCACTGCACTCCCCTAAACCCTGAAACACCAGCCCCAGCAAGACCCCCTACACTGCCCGAACACCACTGCACTGCCCTAAACACTGAAACACCAGACCCTACACAACCCCCTACACTGCCCGAACACCAATGCACTGCCCATAACCCTGAAACACCAGCCCCTGCACGTCCCCTACACTGCCCGAACACCACTGCACTGCCCTAAAACCTGAAACACCAGCCCCTGCACGACCCCCTACACTGCCCGGACACCACTGAACTGCCCTAAACCCTGAAACACCAGCCCCAGCACGACCCCTACACTGCCTGAACTCCACTGCACTGCCCTGAACCCTGAAACATCAGCCCCAGCACGACCCCCTACACTGCCCTAACACCACTGCCCTAAACCCGGACACACCAGCCCCTGGAAGACCCCCTAGACTGCCCTAAGCCCTGAAACACCACCCCCAGCACGACCCCCTACACTGCCGGAATACCACTGCACTACCCTAAACCATGAAACATCATCCCCAGCACGACCCCCTATACTGCCCGAACACCACTGCACTGCCCTAAACCCTGAAACACCAGCCCCTGCACGTCCCCTACACTGCCCGAACACCACTGCACTGCCCTAAAACCTGAAACACCAGCCCCTGCACGACCCCCTACACTGCCCGGACACCACTGCACTGCCCTAAACCCTGAAACACCAGCCCCAGCACGACCCCTACACTGCCTGAACACCACTGCACTGCCCTAAACCCTGAAACATCAGCCCCAGCACGACCCCCTACACTGCCCAACACCACTGCCCTAAACCCGGACACACCAGCCCCTGGAAGACCCCCTAGACTGCCCTAAACCCTGAAACACCACCCCCAGCACGACCCCCTACACTGCCGGAACACCACTGCACTACCCTAAACCCTGAAACACCACCCCCAGCACAACCCACTACACTGCCCGAACACCACTGCACTGCCCTAAACCCTGAAACATCATCCCAAGCATGACCCCCTACACTGACCGAACACCACGCACCGCCCCTTCACCCTGAAACAACATCCCCAGCAAGACCCCCTACCTTGCACAAACACCACTGCCCTAAACCCTGAAACACCACCCCCAGCACGACCCCCTACACTGCCCGAACACAACTGCACTGCCCTAAACCCTGACACATCAGCCCCAGCAAGACCCCCTACACTGCCCGAACACCACTGGACTGCCCTAAACCCTGAAACACCAGCCCCAGCACAAGCCCCTACACTGCCCAAATACCACTGCACTGCCCTAAACCCTGAAACACCACCCCTGCACGACCCTCTACACTGCCCGAACACCACTGCACTGCCCTAATCCCTGAAACACCACCCCCTGCACGACCCCCTACACTGCCCGAACACCACTGCACTGCCCTAAACCATGAAACATCATCCCCAGCAAGACCCCCTACACTGCCCGAACACCACAGCCCTAAACCCTGAAACACCACCCCAGCACAACCCCCTACACTGCCCGAACACAACTACACTGCCCTAAACCCTGAAACACCAGCCCCAGCAAGACCCCTACACTGCCCGAACACCACTGCACTCCCCTAAACCCTGAAACACCAGCCCCAGCAAGACCCCCTACACTGCCCGAACACCACTGCACTGCCCCAAACACTGAAACACCAGCCCCTACACAACCCCCTACACTGCCCGAACACCAATGCACTGCCCATAACCCTGAAACACCAGCCCCAGCACGACCCCTACACTGCCTGAACACCACTGCACTGCCCTAAACCCTGAAACATCAGCCCCAGCACGACCCCCTACACTGCCCTAACACCCCTGCCCTAAACCCGGACACACCAGCCCCTGGAAGACCCCCTAGACTGCCCTAAGCCCTGAAACACCACCCCCAGCATGACCCCCTACACTGCCGGAACACCACTGCACTACCCTAAACCCTGAAACACCACCCCCAGCACGACCCCCTACACTGCCCGAACACCACTGCACTGCCCTAAACCCTGAAACATCATCCCAAGCATGACCCCCTACACTGACCGAACACCACGCACCGCCCTACACCCTGAAACAACATCCCCAGCAAGACCCCCTACTTTGCACAAACACCACTGCCCTAAACCCTGAAACACCACCCCCAGCACGACCCCCTACACTGCCCGAACACAACTGCACTGCCCTAAACCCTGAAACATCAGCCCCAGCAAGACCCCCGACACTGCCCGAACACCACTGGACTGCCCTAAACCCTGAAACACCAGCCCCAGCACAAGCCCCTACACTGCCCAAACACCACTGCACTGCCCTAAACCCTGAAACACCACCCCTGCACGACCCTCTACACTGCCCGAACACCACTGCACTGCCCTAATCCATGAAACACCACCCCCTGCACGACCCCCTACACTGCCCGAACACCACTGCACTGCCCTAAACCATGAAACATCATCCCCAGCAAGACCCCCTACACTGCCCGAACACCACAGCCCTAAACCCTGAAACACCACCTCAGCACAACCCCCTACACTGCCCGAACACAACTACACTGCCCTAAACCCTGAAACACCAGCCCCAGCAAGACCCCTACACTGCCCGAACACCACTGCACTCCCCTAAACCCTGAAACACCATCCCCAGCAAGACCCCCTACACTGCCCGAACACCACTGCACTGCCCTAAACACTGAAACACCAGCCCCTACACAACCCCCTACACTGCCCGAACACCAATGCACTGCCCATAACCCTGAAACACCAGCCCCTGCACGTCCCCTACACTGCCTGAACACCACTGCACTGCCCTAAAACCTGAAACACCAGCCCCTGCACGACCCCCTACACTGCCCGGACACCACTGCACTGCCCTAAACCCTGAAACACCAGCCCCAGCACGACCCCTACACTGCCTGAACACCAATGCACTACCCTAAACCCTGAAACACCAGCACTAGCACGACCCCCTACACTGCCCGAACACCACTGCACTGCCCTAAACCCTGAAACACCAGCCCCAGCACAAACCCTACACTGCCCTAACACAACTATACTGCCCTAAACCCTGAAACACCAACCCCAGCACATCCGCCTACACTGCCCGAACACTACTGCACTGCCCTAAACCCTGAAACACCAGCCCCTGCACGACCCCCTACAATGCCCCAACACCACTGCACTGCCTAAACCCTGAACCACCCCCAGCACAACCCCCTACACTGCCCGAACCCCAGTGCACTGCCCTAAACCCTTAAACATCAGCCCCAGCAAGACCCCCTACACTGCCCGAACACCACTGCACAGACCTAAACCCTAAAACACAAGCCCCAGCAAGACCCCCTACACTGCCCGAACACCACTGCATTGCCCTAAACCCTGATTCATCACCCCGAGCATGACCCCTACACTGCCCTAAACCCTGAAACATCACCCCCAGCAAGAGCACCTACACTGCCCGAAAACCACTGCACTGCCCTAAACCCTGAAACATCATCCCAAGCAAGACCCCGTACACTGCCCGAACAATACTGCCCTAAACCCTGAAACACCACCCCCAGCACGACCCCCTACACTGCCCGAACACCACTGCACTGCCCTAAACCCTGAAACACCAGCTCCTGCACGACCCCCTACACTCCCCGAACACCACTGCTCTGCCCTAAACCCTGAAACACCAGCCCCAACACGACCCCTACACTGCCTGAACACCACTGCACAGCTGTAAACCCTGAAACACCAGCCCCAGCATGACCCCCTACACTGCCTGAACACCACTGCACTGCCCTATACCCTGAAACACCAGCCCCTGTATGACCCCCTACACTACCCTAAACCCTGAAAAACCACCCCCAGCACGACCCCCTACACTACCGGAACACCACTGCACTGCCCCAAACCCTGAAACACCAGCTCCTGCACGAACCCCCTACACTCCTCGAACAACACTGCTCTGCCCTAAACCCTGAAACACAAGCCCCAACACGACCCCTACACTGCCCGAACACCACTGCACTAAACCCTGAAACACCACCCCCAGCACGACCCCCTACACTGCCCGAACACCACTGCACTGCCCTAAACCCTGAAACACCAGCTCCTGCACGACCCCTACACTGCCCGAACAATACTGCCCTAAACCCTGAAACACCACCCCCAGCACGACCCCCTACACTGCCCGAACACCACTGCCCTAAACCCTGAAACACCAGCTCCTGCACGACCCCCTACACTCCCCGAACACCACTGCTCTGCCCTAAACCCTGAAACACCAGCCCCAACACGACCCCTACACTGCCCGAACACCACCACACAGCCGTAAACCCTGAAACACCAGCCCCAGCATGACCCCTTACACTGCCCGAACACCACTGCACTGCCCTATACCCTGAAACACCATCCCCTGTATGACCGCCTACACTACCCTAAACCCTGAAACACCACCCCCAGCACGACCCCCTACACTACCGGAACACCACTGCACTGCCCCAAACCCTGAAACATCATCCCAAGTAATACCCCGTACACTGCCCTAACACTACTGCCCTAAACCCTGAAACACCAGCCCCAGCAAGACACCCTACACTGGCCGAACACCACTGCACTGCACCTAACCCTGAATCACCAGCCCCAGCAAGACCCCCTACACTGCCCGAACACCACTGCACTGCCCTAAACCCTGAAACACCAGCCCCTGCACAACCCCCTACACTGCCCGAACACCACTGCACTGCCCTAAACCCTGAAACACCAGCCCCTGCACGACCCCCTACAATGCCCAGACACCACTGCACTGCCCTAAACCCTGAAACACCAGCCCCAGCACGACCCCCTGCACTGCCAGAACACCACTGCACTGCCCTAAACCCTGAAACACGAGCCCCAGCACGACTCCCTACACTGCCGGAACACCACTGCACTGCCCTAAACCCTGAAACACCAGCCCCTGCACGGCCCCCTAGACTGCCCTAATCCCTGAAACACCACCCCCAGCACAACCCCCTACACTGCCCGAACACCACTGCACTGCCCTAAACCCTGAAACATCATCCCAAGCATGACCCCCTACACTGACCGAACACCACGCACCGCCCTACACCCTGAAACAACATCCCCAGCAAGACCCCCTACCTTGCACGAACACCACTGCCCTAAACCCTGAAACACCACCCCCAGCATGACCCCCTACACTGCCCGAACACAACTGTACTGCCCTAAACCCTGAAACATCAGCCCCAGCAAGACCCCCGACACTGCCCGAACACCACTGGACTGCCCTAAACCCTGAAACACCAGCCCCAGCACAAGCCCTACACTGCCCAAACACCACTGCACTGCCCTAAACCCTGAAACACCACCCCTGCACGACCCTCTACACTGCCCGAACACCACTGCACTGCCCTAATCCCTGAAACACCACCCCCTGCACGACCCCCTACACTGCCCGAACACCACTGCACTGCCCTAAACCATGAAACATCATCCCCAGCAAGACCCCCTACACTGCCCGAACACCACAGCCATAAACCCTGAAACACCACCCCAGCACAACCCCCTACACTGCCCGAACACAACTACACTGCCCTAAACCCTGAAACACCAGCCCCAGCAAGACCCCTACACTGCCCGAACACCACTGCACTCCCCTAAACCCTGAAACACCACCCCCAGCAAGACCCCCTACACTGCCCGAACACCACTGCCCTGCCCTAAACACTGAAACACCAGCCCCTACACAACCCCCTACACTGCCCGAACACCACTGCACTGCCCATAACCCTGAAACACCAGCCCCTGCACGTCCCCTACACTGCCCGAACACCACTGCACTGCCCTAAAACCTGAAACACCAGCCCCTGCACGACCCCCTACACTGCCCGGACACCACTGCACTGCCCTAACCCTGAAACACCAGCCCCAGCACGACCCCTACACTGCCTGAACACCACTACACTGCCCTAAACCCTGACACACCAGCCCCAGCACGACCCCCTGCACTGCCTGAACACTTCTCCACTGCCCTAAACCCTGAAACACCAGCCCCAACATGACCCCCTACACTGCCCGAACACCACTGCACTGCCCTAAACCCTAAAATACCAGCCCCTGGAAGTCCCCCTACACTGCACGAACACCACTGCACTGCCCTAAGCCCTGAAACACCAGCCCCTGCACGATCCCCTAGACTGCCCTAATCCCTGAAACACCACCCCCAGCACGACCCCCTACACTGCCGGAACACCACTGCACTGCCCTAAACCCTGAAACATCACCCCAGCACGACCCTCTACACTACCCGAACACCACTGCAGTGCCCTAAACCCTGAAACACCAGCCGCAACATGACCCCTACACTGCCCGAACACCACCGCGCTGCCCTAATCCCTGAAACACCAGCTCCAGCACGACCCCCTACACTGCTCGAACACCACCGCACTGCCCTAAACCCTGAAATACAAGCCCCTGCAAGATCCCTTACACTGCCCGAACACCACTGCACTGCCCTATACCCTGACACACCAGCCCCTGTACGACCCCCTACACTACCCTAAACCCTGAAACACCACCCCCAGCATGACCCCCTAGACTGCCGGAACACCACTGCACTGCCCTAAACCCTGAAACATCATCCCAAGCAAGACCCCGTACACTGCCTGAACACTACTGCCCTAAAACCTGAAACACCAGCCCCAGCAAGACCCCCTACACTGCTCGAACACCACTGCACTGCCCTAAACCCTGAAACACCAGCCCCAGCAAGACCCCCTAAACTGCCCGAACACCAGTGCACTTCCCTAAACCCTGAAACACCAGCCCCAGCACGACCCCCTACACTGCCCTAACACCACTGCCCTAAACCCGGACACACCAGCCCCTGGAAGACCCCCTAGACTGCGCTAAACCCTGAAACACCACCCCCAGCATGACCCCCTACACTGCCGGAACACCACTGCACTACCCTAAACCCTGAAACACCACACCCAGCACGGCCCCCTACACTGCCCGAACACCACTGCACTGCCCTAAACCCTGAAACATCATCCCAAGCATGACCCCCTACACTGACCGAACACCAGGCACCGCCCTACACCCTGAAACAACATCCCCAGCAAGACCCCCTACCTTGCACAAACACCACTGCCCTAAACCCTGAAACACCACCCCCAGCATGACCCCCTACACTGCCCGAACACAACTGCACTGCCCTAAACCCTGAAACATCAGCCCCAGCAAGACCCCCTACACTGCCCGAACACCACTGGACTGCCATAAACCCTAAAACACCAGCCCCAGCACAAGCCCCTACACTGCCCAAACACAACTGCACTGCCCTAAACCCTGAAACACCACCCCTGCACGACCCTCTACACTGCCCGAACACCACTGCACTGCCCTAATCCCTGAAACACCACCCCCTGCACGACCCCCTACACTGCCCGAACACCACTGCACTGCCCTAAACCATGAAACACCAGCCCCAGCAAGACCCCCTAAACTGCCCGAACACCAGTGCACTTCCCTAAACCCTGAAACACCAGCCCCAGCACGACCCCCTACACTGCCCTAACACCACTGCCCTAAACCCGGACACACCAGCCCCTGGAAGACCCCCTAGACTGCCCTAAACCCTGAAACACCACCCCCAGCACGACCCCCTACACTGCCGGAACACCACTGCACTACCCTAAACCCTGAAACACCACACCCAGCACGACCCCCTACACTGCCGGAACACCACTGCACTACCCTAAACCCTGAAACACCACACCCAGCACGGCCCCCTACACTGCCCGAACACCACTGCACTGCCCTAAACCCTGAAACATCATCCCAAGCATGACCCCCTACACTGACCGAACACCAGGCACCGCCCTACACCCTGAAACAACATCCCCAGCAAGACCCCCTACCTTGCACAAACACCACTGCCCTAAACCCTGAAACACCACCCCCAGCATGACCCCCTACACTGCCCGAACACAACTGCACTGCCCTAAACCCTGAAACATCAGCCCCAGCAAGACCCCCTACACTGCCCGAACACCACTGGACTGCCATAAACCCTAAAACACCAGCCCCAGCACAAGCCCCTACACTGCCCAAACACAACTGCACTGCCCTAAACCCTGAAACACCACCCCTGCACGACCCTCTACACTGCCCGAACACCACTGCACTGCCCTAATCCCTGAAACACCACCCCCTGCACGACCCCCTACACTGCCCGAACACCACTGCACTGCCCTAAACCATGAAACACCAGCCCCAGCAAGACCCCCTAAACTGCCCGAACACCAGTGCACTTCCCTAAACCCTGAAACACCAGCCCCAGCACGACCCCCTACACTGCCCTAACACCACTGCCCTAAACCCGGACACACCAGCCCCTGGAAGACCCCCTAGACTGCCCTAAACCCTGAAACACCACCCCCAGCACGACCCCCTACACTGCCGGAACACCACTGCACTACCCTAAACCCTGAAACACCACACCCAGCACGACCCCCTACACTGCCCGAACACCACTGCACTGCCCTAAACCCTGAAACACCAGCCGCAACACCACCCCTACACTGCCCGAACACCACCACGCTGCCCTAATTCCTGAAACACCAGCTCCATCATGACCCCCTACACTGCCCGAACATCACCGCACTGCCCTAAACCCTAAAACACAAGCCCCTGCAAGATCCCCTACACTGCCCGAACACCACTGCACTGCCCTATACCCTGAAACACCAGCCCCTGTACGACCCCCTACACTACCATAAACCCTGAAACACCACCCCCAGCATGACCCCCTACACTGCCGGAACACCACTGCACTGCCCTAAACCCTGAAACGTCATCCCAAGCAAGACCCCGTACACTGCCTGAACACTACTGCCCTAAACCCTGAAACACCAGCCCCAGCAAGACCCCCTACACTGCTCGAACACCACTGCACTGCCCTAAACCCTGAAACACCAGCCCCAGCAAGACCCCCTACACTGCCCGAACACCACTGAACTTCCCTAAACCCTGAAACACCAGCCCCAGCACGACCCCTACACTGCCCGAACACCACTGCACTGCCCGAAGCCCTGAAACACCAGCCCCTGCATGACCCCCTACACTGCCAGAACACCACTGCACTGCCCTAAACCCTGAAACACCAGCCCCAGCACGACCCCCTACTCTGCCCGAACACCACTGCCCTAAACCCGGAAACACCAGCCCCTGGAAGACCCCCTAGACTGCCCTAAACCCTGAAACACCACCCCCAGCACGACCCCCTACACTGCCGGAACACCACTACACTGCCCTAAACCCTGAAACACCACCCCCAGCACGACCCCATACACTGCCCAAACACCACTGCACTTCCCTAAACCCTGAAACATCATCCCAAGCAAGCCCCCGTACACTGCCCGAACACCACTGCCCTAAACCCTGAAACACCACTGCCAGCACGATCCCTACACTGCCCGAACACCACTGCACTGCCCTAAACTCTGAAACACCAGCCCCTGCACGACCCCCTACAATGCCCGAACACCACTGCACTGCCCTAAACCCTGATACACCAGCCCCTGCATGACCCCCCACACTGCCCGAACACCACTGCACTGCCCTAAACCCTGAAACACCAGCCCCAGCATGACCCCTACACTGCCCGAACACCAATGCACTACCCTAAACCCTGAAACACCAGCACTAGCACGACCCCCTACACTGCCCGAACACCACTGCACTGCCCTAAACCCTGAAACACCAGCCCCAGCACAAACCCTACACTGCCCTAACACAACTATACTGCCCTAAACCCTGAAACATCAACCCCAGCACATCCGCCTACACTGCCCGAACACTACTGCTCTGCCCTAAACCCTGAAACACCAGCCCCTGCACGACCCCCTACAATGCCCCAACACCACTGCACTGCCTAAACCCTGAACCACCCCCAGCACAACCCCCTACACTGCCCGAACCCCAGTGCACTGCCCTAAACCCTTAAACATCAGCCCCAGCAAGACCCCCTACACTGCCCGAACACCACTGCACAGACCTAAACCCTAAAACACAAGCCCCAGCAAGACCCCCTACACTGCCCGAACACCACTGCATTGCCCTAAACCCTGATTCATCACCCCGAGCATGACCCCTACACTGCCCTAAACCCTGAAACATCACCCCCAGCAAGAGCACCTACACTGCCCGAAAAACACTGCACTGCCCTAAACCCTGAAACATCATCCCAAGCAAGACCCCGTACACTGCCCGAACAATACTGCCCTAAACCCTGAAACACCACCCCCAGCACGACCCCCTACACTGCCCGAACACCACTGCACTGCCCTAAACCCTGAAACACCAGCTCCTGCACGACCCCCTACACTCCCCGAACACCACTGCTCTGCCCTAAACCCTGAAACACCAGCCCCAACACGACCCCTACACTGCCTGAACACCACTGCACAGCCGTAAACCCTGAAACACCAGCCCCAGCATGACCCCCTACACTGCCCGAACACCACTTCACTGTCCTATACCCTGAAACACCAGCCCCTGTATGACCCCCTACACTACCCTAAACCCTGAAAAACCACCCCCAGCACGACCCCCTACCCTACCGGAACACCACTGCACTGCCCCAAACCCTGAAACACCAGCTCCTGCACGAACCCCCTATACTCCCCGAACACCACTGCTCTGCCCTAAACCCTGAAACACAAGCCCCAACACAACCCCTACACTGCCCGAACACCACTGCACTAAACCCTGAAACACCACCCCCAGCACGACCCCCTACACTGCCCGAACACCACTGCACTGCCCTAAACCCTGAAACACCAGCTCCTGCACGACCCCTACACTGCCCGAACAATACTGCCCTAAACCCTGAAACACCACCCCCAGCACGACCCCCTACACTGCCCGAACACCACTGCACTGCCCTAAACCCTGAAACACCAGCTCCTGCACGACCCCCTACACTCCCCGAACACCACTGCTCTGCCCTAAACCCTGAAACACCAGCCCCAACACGACCCCTACACTGCCCGAACACCACCACACAGCCGTAAACCCTGAAACACCAGCCCCAGCATGACCCCTTACACTGCCCGAACACCACTGCACTGCCCTATACCCTGAAACACCATCCCCTGTATGACCCCCTACACTACCCTAAACCCTGAAACACCACCCCCAGCACGACCCCCTACACTACCGGAACACCACTGCACTGCCCCAAACCCTGAAACATCATCCCAAGCAATACCCCGTACACTGCCCTAACACTACTGCCCTAAACCCTGAAACACCAGCCCCAGCAAGACACCCTACACTGGCCGAACACCACTGCACTGCACCTAACCCTGAATCACCAGCCCCAGTAAGACCCCCTACACTGCCCGAACACCACTGCACTGCCCTAAACCCTGAAACACCAGCCCCTGCACGACCCCCTACACTGCCCGAACACCACTGCACTGCCCTAAACCCTGAAACACCAGCCCCTGCACGACCCCCTACAATGCCCGGACACCACTGCACTGCCCTAAACCCTGAAACACCAGCCCCAGCACGACCCCCTGCACTGCCAGAACACCACTGCACTGCCCTAAACCCTAAAACACGAGCCCCAGCACGAGTCCCTACACTGCCGGAACACCACTGCACTGCCCTAAACCCTGAAACACCAGCCCCTGCACGGCCCCCTAGACTGCCCTAAACCCTGAAACACCACCCCCAGCACGACCCCCTACACTGCCCGAACACCACTGCACTGCCCTAAACCCTGAAACATCATCCCAAGCATGACCCCCTACACTGACCGAACACCACGCACCGCCCTACACCCTGAAACAACATCCCCAGCAAGACCCCCTACCTTGCACGAACACCACTGCCCTAAACCCTGAAACACCACCCCCAGCACGACCCCCTACACTGCCCGAACACAACTGTACTGCCCTAAACCCTGAAACATCAGCCCCAGCAAGACCCCCAACACTGCCCGAACACCACTGGACTGCCCTAAACCCTGAAACACCAGCCCCAGCACAAGCCCTACACTGCCCAAACACCACTGCACTGCCCTAAACCCTGAAACACCACCCCTGCACGACCCTCTACACTGCCCGAACACCACTGCACTGCCCTAATCCCTGAAACTTCACCCCCTGCACGACCCCCTACACTGCCCGAACACCACTGCACTGCCCTAAACCATGAAACATCATCCCCAGCAAGACCCCCTACACTGCCCGAACACCACAGCCATAAACCCTGAAACACCACCCCAGCACAACCCCATACACTGCCCGAACACAACTACACTGCCCTAAACCCTGAAACACCAGCCCCAGCAAGACCCCTACACTGCCCGAACACCACTGCACTCCCCTAAACCCTGAAACACCACCCCCGCAAGACCCCCTACACTGCCCGAACACCACTGCCCTGCCCTAAACACTGAAACACCAGCCCCTACACAACCCCCTACACTGCCCGAACACCACTGCACTGCCCATAACCCTAAAAAACACCAGCCCCTGCACGTCCCCTACACTGCCCGAACACCACTGCACTGCCCTAAAACCTGAAACACCAGCCCCTGCACGACCCCCTACACTGCCCGGACACCACTGCACTGCCCTAACCCTGAAACACCAGCCCCAGCACGACCCCTACACTGCCTGAACACCACTACACTGCCCTAAACGCTGACACACCAGCCCCAGCACGACCCCCTGCACTGCCTGAACACTACTCCACTGCCCTAAACCCTGAAACACCAGCCCCAACATGACCCCCTACACTGCCCGAACACCACTGCACTGCCCTAAACCCTAAAATACCAGCCCCTGGAAGTCCCCCTACACTGCACGAACACCACTGCACTGCCCTAAGCCCTGAAACACCAGCCCCTAAACGATCCCCTAGACTGCCCTAATCCCTGAAACACCACCCCCAGCACGACCCCCTACACTGCCGGAACACCACTGCACTGCCCTAAACCCTGAAACATCACCCCAGCACGACCCTCTACACTACCCGAACACCACTGCAGTGCCCTAAACCCTGAAACACCAGCCGCAACATGACCCCTACACTGCCCGAACACCACCGCGCTGCCCTAATCCCTGAAACACCAGCTCCAGCACGACCCCCTACACTGCTCGAACACCACCGCACTGCCCTAAACCCTGAAATACAAGCCCCTGCAAGATCCCTTACACTGCCCGAACACCACTGCACTGCCCTATACCCTGACACACCAGCCCCTGTACGACCCCCTACACTACCCTAAACCCTGAAACACCACCCCCAGCATGACCCCCTAGACTGCCGGAACACCACTGCACTGCCCTAAACCCTGAAACATCATCCCAAGCAAGACCCCGTACACTGCCCGAACACTACTGCCCTAAAACCTGAAACACCAGCCCCAGCAAGACCCCCTACACTGCTCGAACACCACTGCACTGCCCTAAACCCTGAAACACCAGCCCCAGCAAGACCCCCTAAACTGCCCGAACACCAGTGCACTTCCCTAAACCCTGAAACACCAGCCCCAGCACGACCCCCTACACTGCCCTAACACCACTGCCCTAAACCCGGACACACCAGCCCCTGGAAGACCCCCTAGACTGCCCTAAACCCTGAAACACCACCCCCAGCACGACCCCCTACACTGCCGGAACACCACTGCACTACCCTAAACCCTGAAACACCACACCCAGCATGACCCCCTACACTGCCCGAACACCACTGCACTGCCCTAAACCCTGAAACATCATCCCAAGCATGACCCCCTACACTGACCGAACACCACGCACCGCCCTACACCCTGAAACAACATCCCCAGCAAGACCCCCTACCTTGCACAAACACCACTGCCCTAAACCCTGAAACACCACCCCCAGCATGACCCCCTACACTGCCCGAACACAACTGCACTGCCCTAAACCCTGAAACATCAGCCCCAGCAAGACCCCCTACACTGCCCGAACACCACTGGACTGCCCTAAACCCTAAAACACCAGCCCCAGCACAAGCCCCTACACTGCCCAAACACCACTGCACTGCCCTAAACCCTGAAACACCACCCCTGCATGACCCTCTACACTGCCCGAACACCACTGCACTGCCCTAATCCCTGAAACACCACCCCCTGCACGACCCCCTACACTGCCCGAACACCACTGCACTGCCCTAAACCATGAAACACCAGCCCCAGCAAGACCTCCTAAACTGCCCGAACACCAGTGCACTTCCCTAAACCCTGAAACACCAGCCCCAGCACGACCCCCTACACTGCCCTAACACCACTGCCCTAAACCCGGACACACCAGCCCCTGGAAGACCCCCTAGACTGCCCTAAACCCTGAAACACCACCCCCAGCACGACCCCCTACACTGCCGGAACACCACTGCACTACCCTAAACCCTGAAACACCACACCCAGCACGACCCCCTACACTGCCCGAACACCACTGCACTGCCCTAAATCCTGAAACATCATCCCAAGCATGACCCCCTACACTGACCGAACACCACGCACCGCCCTACACCCTGAAACAACATCCCCAGCAAGACCCCCTACCTTGCACAAACACCACTGCCCTAAACCCTGAAACACCACCCCCAGCACGACCCCCTACACTGCCCGAACACAACTGCACTGCCCTAAACCCTGAAACATCAGCCCCAGCAAGACCCCCTACACTGCCCGAACACCACTGGACTGCCCTAAACCCTAAAACACCAGACCCAGCACAAGCCCCTACACTGCCCAAACACCACTGCACTGCCCTAAACCCTGAAACACCACCCCTGCATGACCCTCTACACTGCCCGAACACCACTGCACTGCCCTAATCCCTGAAACACCACCCCCTGCACGACCCCCTACACTGCCCGAACACCACTGCACTGCCCTAAACCATGAAATATCATCCCCAGCAAGACCCCCTACACTGCCCGAACACCACAGCCCTAAACCCTGAAACACCACCCCAGCACAACCCCCTACACTGCCCGAACACAACTACACTGCCCTAAACCCTGAAACACCAGCCCCAGCAAGACCCCTACACTGCCCGAACACCACTGCACTCCCCTAAACCCTGAAACACCAGCCCCAGCAAGACCCCCTACACTGCCCGAACACCACTGCACTGCCCTAAACACTGAAACACCAGACCCTACACAACCCCCTACACTGCCCGAACACCAATGCACTGCCCATAACCCTGAAACACCAGCCCCTGCACGTCCCCTACACTGCCCGAACACCACTGCACTGCCCTAAAACCTGAAACACCAGCCCCTGCACGACCCCCTACACTGCCCGGACACCACTGAACTGCCCTAAACCCTGAAACACCAGCCCCAGCACGACCCCTACACTGCCTGAACTCCACTGCACTGCCCTGAACCCTGAAACATCAGCCCCAGCACGACCCCCTACACTGCCCTAACACCACTGCCCTAAACCCGGACACACCAGCCCCTGGAAGACCCCCTAGACTGCCCTAAGCCCTGAAACACCACCCCCAGCACGACCCCCTACACTGCCGGAATACCACTGCACTACCCTAAACCATGAAACATCATCCCCAGCACGACCCCCTATACTGCCCGAACACCACTGCACTGCCCTAAACCCTGAAACACCAGCCCCTGCACGTCCCCTACACTGCCCGAACACCACTGCACTGCCCTAAAACCTGAAACACCAGCCCCTGCACGACCCCCTACACTGCCCGGACACCACTGCACTGCCCTAAACCCTGAAACACCAGCCCCAGCACGACCCCTACACTGCCTGAACACCACTGCACTGCCCTAAACCCTGAAACATCAGCCCCAGCACGACCCCCTACACTGCCCAACACCACTGCCCTAAACCCGGACACACCAGCCCCTGGAAGACCCCCTAGACTGCCCTAAACCCTGAAACACCACCCCCAGCACGACCCCCTACACTGCCGGAACACCACTGCACTACCCTAAACCCTGAAACACCACCCCCAGCACAACCCACTACACTGCCCGAACACCACTGCACTGCCCTAAACCCTGAAACATCATCCCAAGCATGACCCCCTACACTGACCGAACACCACGCACCGCCCCTTCACCCTGAAACAACATCCCCAGCAAGACCCCCTACCTTGCACAAACACCACTGCCCTAAACCCTGAAACACCACCCCCAGCACGACCCCCTACACTGCCCGAACACAACTGCACTGCCCTAAACCCTGACACATCAGCCCCAGCAAGACCCCCTACACTGCCCGAACACCACTGGACTGCCCTAAACCCTGAAACACCAGCCCCAGCACAAGCCCCTACACTGCCCAAATACCACTGCACTGCCCTAAACCCTGAAACACCACCCCTGCACGACCCTCTACACTGCCCGAACACCACTGCACTGCCCTAATCCCTGAAACACCACCCCCTGCACGACCCCCTACACTGCCCGAACACCACTGCACTGCCCTAAACCATGAAACATCATCCCCAGCAAGACCCCCTACACTGCCCGAACACCACAGCCCTAAACCCTGAAACACCACCCCAGCACAACCCCCTACACTGCCCGAACACAACTACACTGCCCTAAACCCTGAAACACCAGCCCCAGCAAGACCCCTACACTGCCCGAACACCACTGCACTCCCCTAAACCCTGAAACACCAGCCCCAGCAAGACCCCCTACACTGCCCGAACACCACTGCACTGCCCCAAACACTGAAACACCAGCCCCTACACAACCCCCTACACTGCCCGAACACCAATGCACTGCCCATAACCCTGAAACACCAGCCCCAGCACGACCCCTACACTGCCTGAACACCACTGCACTGCCCTAAACCCTGAAACATCAGCCCCAGCACGACCCCCTACACTGCCCTAACACCCCTGCCCTAAACCCGGACACACCAGCCCCTGGAAGACCCCCTAGACTGCCCTAAGCCCTGAAACACCACCCCCAGCATGACCCCCTACACTGCCGGAACACCACTGCACTACCCTAAACCCTGAAACACCACCCCCAGCACGACCCCCTACACTGCCCGAACACCACTGCACTGCCCTAAACCCTGAAACATCATCCCAAGCATGACCCCCTACACTGACCGAACACCACGCACCGCCCTACACCCTGAAACAACATCCCCAGCAAGACCCCCTACCTTGCACAAACACCACTGCCCTAAACCCTGAAACACCACCCCCAGCACGACCCCCTACACTGCCCGAACACAACTGCACTGCCCTAAACCCTGAAACATCAGCCCCAGCAAGACCCCCGACACTGCCCGAACACCACTGGACTGCCCTAAACCCTGAAACACCAGCCCCAGCACAAGCCCCTACACTGCCCAAACACCACTGCACTGCCCTAAACCCTGAAACACCACCCCTGCACGACCCTCTACACTGCCCGAACACCACTGCACTGCCCTAATCCATGAAACACCACCCCCTGCACGACCCCCTACACTGCCCGAACACCACTGCACTGCCCTAAACCATGAAACATCATCCCCAGCAAGACCCCCTACACTGCCCGAACACCACAGCCCTAAACCCTGAAACACCACCTCAGCACAACCCCCTACACTGCCCGAACACAACTACACTGCCCTAAACCCTGAAACACCAGCCCCAGCAAGACCCCTACACTGCCCGAACACCACTGCACTCCCCTAAACCCTGAAACACCATCCCCAGCAAGACCCCCTACACTGCCCGAACACCACTGCACTGCCCTAAACACTGAAACACCAGCCCCTACACAACCCCCTACACTGCCCGAACACCAATGCACTGCCCATAACCCTGAAACACCAGCCCCTGCACGTCCCCTACACTGCCTGAACACCACTGCACTGCCCTAAAACCTGAAACACCAGCCCCTGCACGACCCCCTACACTGCCCGGACACCACTGCACTGCCCTAAACCCTGAAACACCAGCCCCAGCACGACCCCTACACTGCCTGAACACCACTGCACTGAACTAAACCCTGAAACATCAGCCCCAGCACGACCCCCTACACTGCCCAACACCACTGCCCTAAACCCGGACACACCAGCCCCTGGAAGACCCTCTAGACTGCCCTAAACCCTGAAACACCATCCCCAGCACGACCCCCTACACTGCCGGAACACCACTGCACTACCCTAAACCCTGAAACACCACCCCCAGCACGACCCCCTACACTGCCCGAACACCACTGCACTGCCCTAAACCCTGAAACATCATCCCAAGCATGACCCCCTACACTGACCGAACACCACTGCACTGCCCTAAACCCTGAAACACCAGCCCCAGCACGACCCCTACACTGCCTGAACACCACTGCACTGCCCTAAACCCTGAAACATCAGCCCCAGCACGACCCCCTACACTGCCCTAACACCACTGCCCTAAACCCGGACACACCAGCCCCTGGAAGACCCCCTACACTGCCCTAAGCCCTGAAACACCACCCCCAGCACGACCCCCTACACTGCCGGAACACCACTGCACTACCCTAAACCCTGAAACACCACCCCCAGCACGACCCCCTACACTGCCCGAACACAACTACACTGCCCTAAATCCTGAAACACCAGCCCCAGCAAGACCCCTACACTGCCCGAACACCACTGCACTCCCCTAAACCCTGAAACACCAGCCCCAGCAAGACCCCCTACACTGCCCGAACACCACTGCACTGCCCTAAACACTGAAACACCAGCCCCTACACAACCCCCTACACTGCCCGAACACCAATGCACTGCCCATAACCCTGAAACACCAGCCCCTGCACGTCCCCTACAGTGCCCGAACACCACTGCACTGCCCTAAAACCTGAAACACCAGCCCCTGCACGACCCCCTACACTGCCCGGACACCACTGCACTGCCCTAAACCCTGAAACACCAGCCCCAGCACGACCCCTACACTGCCTGAACACCACTGCACTGCCCTAAACCCTGAAACATCAGCCCCAGCACGACCCCCTACACTGCCCAACACCACTGCCCTAAGCCCGGACACACCAGCTCCTGGAAGACCCCCTAGACTGCCCTAAACCCTGAAACACCCTCCCCAGCACGATCCCCTACACTGCCGGAACACCACTGCACTACCCTAAACCCTGAAACACCACTCCCAGCATGACCACCTACACTGCCCGAACACCACTGCACTGCCCTAAACCCTGAAACATCATCCCAAGCATGACCCCCTACACTGACCGAACACCACGCACCGCCCTACACCCTGAAACAACATCCCCAGCAAGACCCCCTACCTTGCACAAACACCACTGCCCTAAACCCTGAAACACCACCCCAGCACGACCCCCTACACTGCCCGAACACAACTGCACTGCCCTAAACCCTGAAACATCAGCCCCAGTAAGACCCCCGACACTGCCCGAACACCACTGGACTGCCCTAAACCCTGAAACACCAGCCCCAGCACAAGCCCCTACACTGCCCAAACACCACTTCACTGCCCTAAACCCTGAAACACCACCCCTGCACGACCCTCTACACTGCCCGAACACCACTGCACTGCCCTAATCCCTGAAACAACACCCCCTGCATGACCCCCTACACTGCCCGAACACCACTGCTCTGCCCTAAACCATGAAACATCATCCCCAGCAAGACCCCCTACACTGCCCGGACACCACAGCCCTAAACCCTGAAACACCACCCCAGCACAACCCCCTACACTGCCCGAACACAACTACACTGCCCTAAACCCTGAAACACCAGCCCCAGCAAGACCCCTACACTGCCTGAACACCACTGCACTCCCCTAAACCCTGAAACACCAGCCCCAGCAAGACCCCCTACACTGCCCGAACACCACTGCACTGCCCTAAACACTGAAACACCAGCCCCTACACAACCCCCTACACTGCCCGAACACCACTGCACTGCCCATAACCCTGAAACACCAGCCCCTGCACGTCCCCTACACTGCCCGAACACCACTGCACTGCCCTAAAACCTGAAACACCAGCCCCTGCACGACACCCTACACTGCCCGGACACCACTGCACTGCCCTAAACCCTGAAACACCAGCCCCAGCACGACCCCTACACTGCCTGAACACCACTGCACTGCCCTAAACCCTGACACACCAGCCCCAGCACGACCCCCTGCACTGCCTGAACACTACTGCACTGCCCTAAACCCTGAAACACCAGCCCCAACATGACCCCCTACACTGCCCGAACACCACTGCACTGCCCTAAACCCTGAAACACCAGCCCCTGGAAGTCCCCCTACACTGCACGAACACCACTGCACTGCCCTAAGCCCTGAAACACCAGCCCCTGCACGATCCCCTAGACTGCCCTAAACCCTGAAACACTACCCCCAGCACGACCCCCTACACTGCCCTGAAACACCACCCCCAACACGACCCCCTACACTGCCGGAACACCACTGCACTGCCCTAAACCCTGAAACACCACCCCCAGCACGACCCCCTACACTGCCCAAACACCACTGCACTTCCCTAAACCCTGAAACATCATCCCAAGCAAGCCCCCGTACACTGCCCGAGCACCACTGCCCTAAACCCTGAAACACCACCTCCAGCACGATCCCTACACTGCCCGAACACCACTGCACTGCCCTAAACTCTGAAATACCAGCCCCTGCACGACCCCCTACAATGCCCGAACACCACTGCACTGCCCTAAACCCTAAAACACCAGCCCCTGCATGACCCCCTACGCTGCCCGAACACCACTGCACTGCCCTAAACCCTGAAACACCAGCCCCAGCACGACCCCTACACTGCCCGAACACCAATGCACTACCCTAAACCCTGAAACACCAGCCCTAGCACGAGCCCCTACACTGCCTGAACACCACTGCACTACCCTAAACCCTGAAACACCAGCCCCAGCACAACCCCCTACACTGCCCTAACACCACTATACTGCCCTAAACCCTGAAACACCACCCACAGCACATCCGCCTACACTGCCCGAACACTACTGCACTGCCCTAAGCCCTGAAACACCAGCCCCTGCACGACCCCGTACACTGCCCGAACACCACTGCACTGCCTAAACCCTGAACCACCCCCAGCACAACCCCCTACACTGCCCGAACCCCAGTGCACTGCAATAAACCCTAAAACATCAGCCCCAGCAAGACCCCCTACACTGCCCGAACACCACTGCACAGACCTAAACCCTAAAACACATGCCCCAGCAAGACCCCCTACACTGCCCGAACACCACTGCACTGCCCAAAACCCTGATTCATCACCCCGAGCACGACCCCTACTCTGCCCTAAACCCTGAAACATCATCCCAAGCATGACCCCCTACACTGACCGAACACCACGCACCGCCCTACACCCTGAAACAACATCCCCAGCAAGACCCCCTACCTTGCACAAACACCACTGCCCTAAACCCTGAAACACCACCCCCAGCACGACCCCCTACACTGCCCGAACACAACTGCACTGCCCTAAAGCCTGAAACATCAGCCCCAGCAAGACTCCCGACACTGCCCGAACACCACTGGACTGCACTAAACCCTGAAACACCACCCCCAGCACGACCCCCTACACTGCCCAAACACCACTGCACTTCCCTAAACCCTGAAACATCATCCCAAGCAAGCCCCCGTACACTGCCCGAGCACCACTGCCCTAAACCCTGAAACACCACCTCCAGCACGATCCCTACACTGCCCGAACACCACTGCACTGCCCTAAACCCTGAAACACCAGCCCCTGCACGACCCCCTACAATGCCCGAACACCACTGCACTGCCCTAAACCCTGAAACACCAGCCCCTGCATGACCCCCTACGCTGCCCGAACACCACTGCACTGCCCTAAACCCTGAAACACCAGCCCCAGCACGACCCCTACACTGCCCGAACACCAATGCACTACCCTAAACCCTGAAACACCAGCCCTAGCACGACCCCCTACACTGCCTGAACACCACTGCACTACCCTAAACCCTGAAACACCAGCCCCAGCACAACCCCCTACACTGCCCTAACACCACTATACTGCCCTAAACCCTGAAACACCACCCCCAGCACATCCGCCTACTCTGCCCGAACACTACTGCACTGCCCTAAGCCCTGAAACATCAGCCCCTGCACGACCCCCTACACTGCCGGAACACCACTGCACTGCCTAAACCCTGAACCACCCCCAGCACAACCCCCTACACTGCCCGAACCCCAGTGCACTGACCTAAACCCTAAAACATCAGCCCCAGCAAGACCCCCTACACTGCCCGAACACCACTGCACAGACCTAAACCCTAAAACACAAGCGCCAGCAAGACCCCCTACACTGCCCGAACACCACTGCACTGCCCTAAACCCTGATTCATCACCCCGAGCATGACCCCTACACTGCCCTAAAGCCTGAAACATCACCCCCAGCAAGAGCACCTACACTGCCCGAAAACCACTGCACTGCCCTAAACCCTGAAACATCATCCCAAGCAAGACCCCCTATACTGCCCGAACACTACTGCCCTAAACCCTGAAACACCACCCCCAGCACTACCCCCTACACTGCCCGAACACCACTGCACTGCCCCAAACCCTGAAACACCAGCCCCAGCAAGACCCCCTACACTGCCCGAACACCACTGCACTTCCCTAAACCCTGAAACACCAGCCCCAGCACGACCCCCTACACTGCACGAACACCACTTCACTGCCCTAAACCCTGAAACACCAGCCCCTGCACGACCCCCTACACTGCCCGAACACCACTGCACTGCCCTAAACCCTGAAACACTAGCTCCTGCACGACCCCCTACACTCCCCGAACACCACTGCTCTGCCCTAAACCCTGAAACACCAGCCCCAACACGACCCCTACACTGCCCGAACACCACCGCACAGCTTAAACCCTGAAACACCAGCCCCAGCATGACCCCCTACACTGCCCGAACACCACTGCACTGCCCTATGCCCTGAAATACCAGCCCCTGTATGACCCCCTACACTACCCTAAATCCTGAAACACCACCCCCAGCACGACCCCCTACACTACCAGAACACCACTGCACTGCCCCAAACCCTGAAACATCATCCCAAGCAAGACCCCGTACACTGCCCGAACACTACTGCCCTAAACCCTGAAACACCAGCCCCAGCAAGACACCCTACACTGCCCGAACACCACTGCACTGCCCCTAACCCTGAATCACCAGCCCCAGCAAGACCCCCTAAACTGCCCGAACACCACTGCACTGCCCTAAACCCTGAAACACCAGCCCCTGCACGACCCCTACACTGACCGAACACCACTGCACTGCTCTAAACCCTGAAACACCAGCCCCTGCACGACCCCCTACACTGCCCGAACACCACTGCTTTGCCCTAAACCCTGAAACACCAGCCCCTGATCGACCCCCTACAATGCCCGGACACCACTGCACTGCCCTAAACCTTGAAACACCAGCCCCAGTACGACCCCCTGCACTGCCAGAACACCACTGCACTGCCCTAAACCCTGACACATCAGCCCCAGCAAGACCCCCTACACTGCCCGAACACCACTGGACTGCCCTAAACCCTGAAACACCAGCCCCAGCACGACCCCCTGCACTGCAAGAACACCACTGCACTGCCCTAAACCCTGAAACACGAGCCCCCGCATGACTCCCTACACTGCCGGAACACCACTGCACTGCCCTAAACCCTGAAACACCAGCCCCTGCACGGCCCCCTAGACTGCCCTAAACCCTGAAACACCACCCCCAGCACGACCCCCTACACTGCCGGAACACCACTGCACTGCCCTAAACCCTGAAACACCAACCCCAGCACGACCCCCTACACTGCCCGAACACCACTGCACTGCCCTAAACCCTGAAACATCATCCCAAGCATGACCCCTTACACTGACCGAACACCACGCACCGCCCTACACCCTGAAACAACATCCCCAGCAAGACCCCCTACCTTGCACGAACACCACTGCCCTAAACCCTGAAACACCACCCCCAGCAGGACCCCCTACACTACCCGAACACAACTGCACTGCCCTAAACCCTGAAACATCAGCCCCAGCAAGACCCCCGACACTGCACGAACACCACTGGACTACCCTAAACCCTGAAACACCAGCCCCAGCACAAGCCCCTACACTGCCCAAACACCACTACACTGTCCTAAACCCTGAAACACCACCCCTGCACGACCCTCTACACTGCCCGAACACCACTGCACTGCCCTAATCCCTAAAACACCACCCCCTGCATGACCCCCTACACTGCCAGAAACACCACTGCACTGCCCTAAACCATGAAACATCATCCCCAGCAAGACCCCCTACACTGCCCGAACACCACAGCCCTAAATCCTGAAACACTACCCCAGCACAACCCCCTACACTGCCCGAACACAACTACACTGCCCTAAACCCTGAAACACCAGCCCCAGCAAGACCCCTACACTGCCCGAACACCACTGCACTCCCCTAAACCCTGAAACACCAGCCCCAGCAATACCCCCTACACTGCCCAAACACCACTGCACAAACCTATACCCTGAAACACCAGCCCCAGCAAGACCCCCTACACTGCCCGAACACCACTGCACTAAACCCTGAAACACCACCCCCAGCAAGACCCCCTACACTGCCCGAACACCACTGCACTGCCCTAAACCCTGAAACACCATCCCCTGCATGACCCTTTACACTGCCCGAACACCACTGCACAGCCCTAAACCCTGAAACATCATCCCCAGCAAGACCCCCTACACTGCCCGAACACCACTGCCCTAAACCCTGAAAAACCATCCCCAGCACGACCCCCTACACTGCCTGAACACCAATGCACTGCCCTAAACCCTGAAACACCAGCCCCAGCAAGACCCCCTACACTGCCTAACACCACTGCACTAAATCCTGAAACACCACACCCAGCAAGACACCCTAGACTGCCCGAACACCACTGCACTGCCCTAAACCCTGAAACACCACCCCCTGCACGACCCTCTACACTGCCCGAACACCACTGCACTGCCCTTAACCCTGAAACACCACCCCGTGCACAACCCCCTACACTGCCCGAACACCACTGCACTGCCCTAAACCCTGAAACACCACCCCCAGGAAGACCCCTACACTGCCCAAACACCACTGCACTGCCCTAAACCCTGAAACACCAGCCCCTGCAAGACCCCCTACACTGCCCGAACACCACTGCACTGCCCTATACCCTGAAACACCAGCCCCTGTAAGACCCCCTACACTACCCTAAACCCTGAAACACCACCCCCAGCATGACCCCCTACACTGCCGGAACACCACTGCACTGCCCTAATCCCTAAAACATCATCCCAAGCAAGACCCCGTACACTGCCCGAACACTACTGCCCTAAACCCTGAAACACCAGCCCCAGCAAGACCCCCTACACTGCTCGAACACCACTGCACTGCCCTAAACCCTGAAACACCAGCCCCAAAAAGACCCCTACACTGCCTGAACACCACTGCACTTCCCTAAACCCTAAAACACCAGCCCCAGCACGACCCCCTACACTGCCCGAACACCACTGCACTGCCCTAAACCCTGAAACACCAGCCCCTGCATGACCCCTACACTGCCTGAACACCACTGCACTGCCCTAAACCCTGAAACACCAGCCCCAGCACGACCCCCTACACTGCCCGAACACCACTGCCCTAAACCCTGAAACACCAGCTCCTGCACGACCCCCTACACTCCCCGAACACCACTGCTCTTCCCTAAACCCTGAAACACCAGCCCCAACACGACCCCTACACTGCCCAAACACCACCACACAGCCGTAAACCCTGAAACACCAGCCCCAGCATGACCCCTTACACTGCCCGAACACCACTGCACTGCCCTATACCCTGAAACACCAGCCCCTGTATGACCCCCTACACTACCCTAAACCCTGAAACACCACCCCCAGCACGACCCCCTACACTACCGGAACACCACTGCACTGCCCCAAACCCTGAAACATCATCCCAAGCAATACCCCGTACACTGCCCGAACACTACTGCCCTAAACCCTGAAACACCAGCCCCAGCAAGACACCCTACATTGGCCGAACACCACTGCACTGCACCTAACCCTGAATCACCAGCCCCAGCAAGACCCCCTACACTGCCCGAACACCACTGCACTGCCATAAACCCTGAAACACCAGCCCCTGCACGACCCCCTACACTGCCCGAACACCACTGCACTGCCCTAAACCCTGAAACACCAGCCCCTGCACGACCCCCTACAATGCCCGGACACCACTGCACTGCCCTAAACCCTGAAACACCAGCCCCAGCACGACCCCCTGCACTGCCAGAACACCACTGCACTGCCCTAAACCCTGAAACACCAGCCCCAGCACGACTCCCTACACTGCCGGAACACCACTGCACTGCCCTAAACCCTGAAACACCAGCCCCAGCACAACCCCCTACACTGCCCTAACACCACTATACTGCCCTAAACCCTGAAACACCACCCCCAGCACATCCGCCTACTCTGCCCGAACACTACTGCACTGCCCTAAGCCCTGAAACACCAGCCCCTGCACGACCCCCTACACTGCCGGAACACCACTGCACTGCCTAAACCCTGAACCACCCCCAGCACAACCCTCTACACTGCCCGAACCCCAGTGCACTGCCCTAAACCCTAAAACATCAGCCCCAGCAAGACCCCCTACACTGCCCGAACACCACTGCACAGACCTAAACCCTAAAACACAAGCGCCAGCAAGACCCCCTACACTGCCCGAAAACCACTGCACTGCCCTAAACCCTGATTCATCACCCCGAGCATGACCCCTACACTGCCCTAAAGCCTGAAACATCACCCCCAGCAAGAGCACCTACACTGCCCGAAAACCACTGCACTGCCCTAAACCCTGAAACATCATCCCAAGCAAGACCCCCTACACTGCCCGAACACTACTGCCCTAAACCCTGAAACACCACCCTGCACTGCAAGAACACCACTGCACTGCCCTAAACCCTGAAACACGAGCCCCAGCATGACTCCCTACACTGCCGGAACACCACTGCACTGCCCTAAACCCTGAAACACCAGCCCCTGCACGGCCCCCTAGACTGCCCTAAACCCTGAAACATCATCCCAAGCATGACCCCTTACACTGACCGAACACCACGCACCGCCCTACACCCTGAAACAACATCCCCAGCAAGACCCCCTACCTTGCACGAACACCACTGCCCTAAACCCTGAAACACCACCCCCAGCAGGACCCCCTACACTACCCGAACACAACTGCACTGCCCTAAACCCTGAAACATCAGCCCCAGCAAGACCCCCGACACTGCACAAACACCACTGGACTACCCTAAACCCTGAAACACCAGCCCCAGCACAAGCCCATACACTGCCCAAACACGACTGCACTGTCCTAAACCCTGAAACACCACCCCTGCACGACCCTCTACACTGCCCGAACACCACTGCACTGCCCTAATCCCTGAAACACCACCCCCTGCATGACCCCCTACACTGCCAGAAACACCACTGCACTGCCCTAAACCATGAAACATCATCCCCAGCAAGACCCCCTACACTGCCCGAACACCACAGCCCTAAATCCTGAAACACTACCCCAGCACAACCCCCTACACTGCCCGAACACAACTACACTGCCCTAAACCCTGAAACACCAGCCCCAGCAAGACCCCTACACTGCCCGAACACCACTGCACTCCCCTAAACCCTGAAACACCAGCCCCAGCAAGACCCCCTACACTGCCCGAACACCACTGCACTAAACCCTGAAACACCACCCCCAGCAAGACCCCCTACACTGCCCGAACACCACTGCACTGCCCTAAACCCTGAAACACCATCCCCTGCATGACCCTTTACACTGCCTGAACACCACTGCACAGTCCTAAACCCTGAAACATCATCCCCAGCAAGACCCCCTACACTGCCCGAACACCACTGCCCTAAACCCTGAAAAACCATCCCCAGCACGACCCCCTACACTGCCTGAACACCAATGCACTGCCCTAAACCCTGAAACACCAGCCCCAGCAAGACCCCCTACACTGCCTAACACCACTGCACTAAATCCTGAAACACCACACCCAGCAAGACACCCTAGACTGCCCGAACACCACTGCACTGCCCTAAACCCTGAAACACCACCCCCTGCACGACCCTCTACACTGCCCGAACACCACTACACTGCCCTTAACCCTAAAACACCACCCCGTGCACAACCCCCTACACTGCCCGAACACCACTGCACTGCCCTAAACCCTGAAACACCACCCCCAGGAAGACCCCTACACTGCCCGAACACCACTGCACTGCCCTAAACCCTGAAACACCAGCCCCTGCAAGACCCCCTACACTGCCCGAACACCACTGCACTGCCCTATACCCTGAAACACCAGCCCCTGTAAGACCCCCTACACTACCCTAAACCCTGAAACACCACCCCCAGCATGACCCCCTACACTGCCGGAACACCACTGCACTGCCCTAATCCCTGAAACATCATCCCAAGCAAGACCCCGTACACTGCCCGAACACTACTGCCCTAAACCCTGAAACACCAGCCCCAGCAAGACCCCCTACACTGCTCGAACACCACTGCACTGCCCTAAACCCTGAAACACCAGCCCCAAAAAGACCCCTACACTGCCCGAACACCACTGCACTTCCCTAAACCCTAAAACACCAGCCCCAGCACGACCCCCTACACTGCCCGAACACCACTGCACTGCCCTAAACCCTGAAACACCAGCCCCTGCATGACCCCTACACTGCCTGAACACCACTGCACTGCCCTAAACCCTGAAACACCAGCCCCAGCACGACCCCCTACACTGCCCGAACACCACTGCCCTAAACCCTGAAACACCAGCTCCTGCACGACCCCCTACACTCCTCGAACACCACTGCTCTGCCCTAAACCCTGAAACACCAGCCCCAACACGACCCCTACACTGCCCAAACACCACCACACAGCCGTAAACCCTGAAACACCAGCCCCAGCATGACCCCTTACACTGCCCGAACACCACTGCACTGCCCTATACCCTGAAACACCAGCCCCTGTATGACCCCCTACACTACCCTAAACCCTGAAACACCACCCCCAGCACGACCCCCTACACTACCGGAACACCACTGCACTGCCCCAAACCCTGAAACATCATCCCAAGCAATACCCCGTACACTGCCCGAACACTACTGCCCTAAACCCTGAAACACCAGCCCCAGCAAGACACCCTACACTGGCCGAACACCACTGCACTGCACCTAACCCTGAATCACCAGCCCCAGCAAGACCCCTACACTGCCCGAACACCACTGCACTGCCCTAAACCCTGAAACACCAGCCCCTGCACGACCCCCTACACTGCCCGAACACCACTGCACTGCCCTAAACCCTGAAACACCAGCCCCTGCACGACCCCCTACAATGCCCGGACACCACTGCACTGCCCTAAACCCTGAAACACCTGCCCCAGCACGACCCCCTGCACTGCCAGAACACCACTGCACTGCCCTAAACCCTGAAACACGAGCCCCAGCACGACTCCCTACACTGCCGGAACACCACTGCACTGCTCTAAACCCTGAAACACCAGCCCCAGCACAACCCCCTACACTGCCCTAACACCACTATACTGCCCTAAACCCTGAAACACCACCCCCAGCACATCCGCCTACTCTGCCCGAACACTACTGCACTGCCCTAAGCCCTGAAACACCAGCCCCTGCACGACCCCCTACACTGCCGGATCACCACTGCACTGCCTAAACCCTGAACCACCCCCAGCACAACCCCCTACACTGCCCGAACCCCAGTGCACTGCCCTAAACCCTAAAACATCAGCCCCAGCAAGACCCCCTACACTGCCTGAACACCACTGCACAGACCTAAACCCTAAAACACAAGCGCCAGCAAGACCCCCTACACTGCCCGAAAACCACTGCACTGCCCTAAACCCTGATTCATCACCCCGAGCATGACCCCTACACTGCCCTAAAGCCTGAAACATCACCCCCAGCAAGAGCACCTACACTGCCCGAAAACCACTGCACTGCCCTAAACCCTGAAACATCATCCCAAGCAAGACCCCCTACACTGCCCGAACACTACTGCCCTAAACCCTGAAACACCACCCTGCACTGCAAGAACACCACTGCACTGCCCTAAACCCTGAAACACGAGCCCCAGCATGACTCCCTACACTGCCGGAACACCACTGCACTGCCCTAAACCCTGAAACACCAGCCCCTGCACGGCCCCCTAGACTGCCCTAAACCCTGAAACACCACCCCCAGCACGACCCCCTACACTGCCGGAACACCACTGCACTGCCCTAAACCCTGAAACACCAACCCCAGCACGACCCCCTACACTGCCCGAACACCACTGCACTGCCCTAAACCCTGAAACATCATCCCAAGCATGACCCCTTACACTGACCGAACACCACACACCGCCCTACACCCTGAAACAACATCCCCAGCAAGACCCCCTACCTTGCACGAACACCACTGCCCTAAACCCTGAAACACCACCCCCAGCAGGACCCCCTACACTACCCGAACACAACTGCACTGCCCTAAACCCTGAAACATCAGCCCCAGCAAGACCCCCGACACTGCATAAACACCACTGGACTACCCTAAACCCTGAAACACCAGCCCCAGCACAAGCCCCTACACTGCCCAAACACCACTGCACTGTCCTAAACCCTGAAACACCACCCCTGCACGACCCTCTACACTGCCCGAACACCACTGCACTGCCCTAATCCCTGAAACACCACCCCCTGCATGACCCCCTACACTGCCAGAAACACCACTGCACTGCCCTAAACCATGAAACATCATCCCCAGCAAGACCCCCTACACTGCCCGAACACCACAGCCCTAAATCCTGAAACACTACCCCAGCACAACCCCCTACACTGCCCGAACACCACTGCACTGCCCTAAACCCTGAAACACCACCCCCTGCACGACCCTCTACACTGCCCGAACACCACTGCACTGCCCTTAACCCTGAAACACCACCCCGTGCACAACCCCCTACACTGCCCGAACACCACTGCACTGCCCTAAACCCTGAAACACCACCCCCAGGAAGACCCCTACACTGCCCGAACACCACTGCACTGCCCTAAACCCTGAAACACCAGCCCCTGCAAGACCCCCTACACTGCCCGAACACCACTGCACTGCCCTATACCCTGAAACACCAGCCCCTGTAAGACCCCCTACACTACCCTAAACCCTGAAACACCACCCCCAGCATGACCCCCTACACTGCCGGAACACCACTGCACTGCCCTAAACCCTGAAACACCAGCCCCTGCACGACCCCCTACACTGCCCGAACACCACTGCACTGCCCTAAACCCTGAAACACCAGCCCCTGCACGACCCCCTACAATGCCCGGACACCACTGCACTGCCCTAAACCCTGAAACACCAGCCCCAGCACGACCCCCTGCACTGCCAGAACACCACTGCACTGCCCTAAACCCTGAAACAAGAGCCCCAGCACGACTCCCTACACTGCCGGAACACCACTGCACTGCCCTAAACCCTGAAACACCAGCCCCAGCACAACCCCCTACACTGCCCTAACACCACTATACTGCCCTAAACCCTGAAACACCACCCCCAGCACATCCGCCTACTCTGCCCGAACACTACTGCACTGCCCTAAGCCCTGAAACACCAGCCCCTGCACGACCCCCTACACTGCCGGAACACCACTGCACTGCCTAAACCCTGAACCACCCCCAGCACAACCCCCTACACTGCCCGAACCCCAGTGCACTGCCCTAAACCCTAAAACATCAGCCCCAGCAAGACCCCCTACACTGCCCGAACACCACTGCACAGACCTAAACCCTAAAACACAAGCGCCAGCAAGACCCCCTACACTGCCCGAACACCACTGCACTGCCCTAAACCCTGATTCATCACCCCGAGCATGACCCCTACACTGCCCGAAAACCACTGCACTGCCCTAAACCCTGAAACATCATCCCAAGCAAGACCCCCTACACTGCCCGAACACTACTGCCCTAAACCCTGAAACACCACCCCCAGCACTACCCCCTACACTGCCCAAACACCACTGCACTGCCCCAAACCCTGAAACACCAGCCCCAGCAAGACCCCCTACACTGCCCGAACACCACTGCACTTCCCTAAACCCTGAAACACCAGCCCCAGCACGACCCCCTACACTGCCCGAACACCACTTCACTGCCCTAAACCCTGAAACACCAGCCCCTGCACGACCCCCTACACTGCCCGAACACCACTGCACTGCCCTAAACCCTGAAACACTAGCTCCTGCACGACCCCCTACACTCCCCGAACACCACTGCTCTGCCCTAAACCCTGAAACACCAGCCCCAACACGACCCCTACACTGCCCGAACACCACCGCACAGCTTAAACCCTGAAACACCAGCCCCAGCATGACCCCCTACACTGCCCGAACACCACTGCACTGCCCTATGCCCTGAAATACCAGCCCCTGTATGACCCCCTACACTACCCTAAATCCTGAAACACCACCCCCAGCACGACTCCCTACACTACCGGAACACCACTGCACTGCCCCAAACCCTGAAACATGATCCAAAGCAAGACCCCGTACACTGCCCGAACACTACTGCCCTAAACCCTGAAAAACCAGCCCCAGCAAGACACCCTACACTGCCCGAACACCACTGCACTGCCCCTAACCCTGAATCACCAGCCCCAGCAAGACCCCCTAAACTGCCCGAACACCACTGCACTGCCCTAAACCCTGAAACACCAGCCCCTGCACGACCCCTACACTGACCGAACACCACTGCACTGCCCTAAACCCTGAAACACCAGCCCCTGCACGACCCCCTACACTGCCCGAACACCACTGCTTTGCCCTAAACCCTGAAACACCAGCCCCTGATCGACCCCCTACAATGCCCGGACACCACTGCACTGCCCTAAACCCTGAAACACCAGCCCCAGCACGACCCCCTGCACTGCAAGAACACCACTGCACTGCCCTAAACCCTGAAACACGAGCCCCAGCATGACTCCCTTCACTGCCGGAACACCACTGCACTGCCCTAAACCCTGAAACACCAGCCCCTGCACGGCCCCCTAGACTGCCCTAAACCCTGAAACACCAACCCCAGCACGACCCCCTACACTGCCGGAACACCACTGCACTGCCCTAAACCCTGAAACACCAACCCCAGCACGACCCCCTACACTGCCCGAACACCACTGCACTGCCCTAAACCCTGAAACATCATCCCAAGCATGACCCCTTACACTGACCGAACACCACTGCACTGCCCTAAACCCTGAAACACGAGCCCCAGCACGACTCCCTACACTGCCGGAACACCACTGCACTGCCCTAAACCCTGAAACACCAGCCCCTGCACGGCCCCCTAGACTGCCCTAATCCCTGAAACACCACCCCCAGCACAACCCCCTACACTGCCCGAACACCACTGCACTGCCCTAAACCCTGAAACATCATCCCAAGCATGACCCCTTACACTGACCGAACACCACGCACCGCCCTACACCCTGAAACAACATCCCCAGCAAGACCCCCTACCTTGCACGAACACCACTGCCCTAAACCCTGAAACACCACCCCCAGCAGGACATCCTACACTACCCGAACACAACTGCACTGCCCTAAACCCTGAAACATCAGCCCCAGCAAAACCCCCGACACTGCACGAACACCACTGGACTACCCTAAACCCTGAAACACCAGCCCCAGCACAAGCCCCTACACTGCCCAAACACCACTGCACTGTCCTAAACCCTGAAACACCACCCCTGCACGACCCTCTACACTGCCCGAACACCACTGCACTGCCCTAATCCCTGAAACACCACCCCCTGCATGACCCCCTACACTGCCAGAAACACCACTGCACTGCCCTAAACCATGAAACATCATCCCCAGCAAGACCCCCTACACTGCCCGAACACCACAGCCCTAAATCCTGAAACACTACCCCAGCACAACCCCCTACACTGCCCGAACACAACTACACTGCCCTAAACCCTGAAACACCAGCCCCAGCAAGACCCCTACACTGCCCGAACACCACTGCACTCCCCTAAACCCTGAAACACCAGCCCCAGCAATACCCCCTACACTGCCCAAACACCACTGCACAAACCTATACCCTGAAACACCAGCCCCAGCAAGACCCCCTACACTGCCCGAACACCACTGCACTAAACCCTGAAACACCACCCCCAGCAAGACCCCCTACACTGCCCGAACACCACTGCACTGCCCTAAACCCTGAAACACCATCCCCTGCATGACCCTTTACACTGCCCGAACACCACTGCACAGCCCTAAACCCTGAAACATCATCCCCAGCAAGACCCCCTACACTGCCCGAACACCACTGCCCTAAACCCTGAAAAACCATCCCCAGCACGACCCCCTACACTGCCTGAACACCAATGCACTGCCCTAAACCCTGAAACACCAGCCCCAGCAAGACCCCCTACACTGCCTAACACCACTGCCCTAAACCCTGAAACACCACCCCCTGCACGACCCTCTACACTGCCCGAACACCACTGCACTGCCCTTAACCCTGAAACACCACCCCGTGCACAACCCCCTACACTGCCCGAACACCACTGCACTGCCCTAAACCCTGAAACACCACCCCCAGGAAGACCCCTACACTGCCCGAACACCACTGCACTGCCCTAAACCCTGAAACACCAGCCCCTGCAAGACCCCCTACACTGCCCGAACACCACTGCACTGCCCTATACCCTGAAACACCAGCCCCTGTAAGACCCCCTACACTACCCTAAACCCTGAAACACCACCCCCAGCATGACCCCCTACACTGCCGGAACACCACTGCACTGCCCCAATCCCTGAAACATCATCCCAAGCAAGACCCCGTACACTGCCCGAACACTACTGCCCTAAACCCTGAAACACCAGCCCCAGCAAGACCCCCTACACTGCTCGAACACCACTGCACTGCCCTAAACCCTGAAACACCAGCCCCAAAAAGACCCCTACACTGCCCGAACACCACTGCACTTCCCTAAACCCTAAAACACCAGCCCCAGCACGACCCCCTACACTGCCCGAACACCACTGCACTGCCCTAAACCCTGAAACACCAGCCCCTGCATGACCCCTACACTGCCTGAACACCACTGCACTGCCCTAAACCCTGAAACACCAGCCCCAGCACGACCCCCTACACTGCCCGAACACCACTGCCCTAAACCCTGAAACACCAGCTCCTGCACGACCCCCTACACTCCCCGAACACCACTGCTCTGCCCTAAACCCTGAAACACCAGCCCCAACACGACCCCTACACTGCCCGAACACCACCACACAGCCGTAAACCCTGAAACACCAGCCCCAGCATGACCCCTTACACTGCCCGAACACCACTGCACTGCCCTATACCCTGAAACACCAGCCCCTGTATGACCCCCTACACTACCCTAAACCCTGAAACACCACCCCCAGCACGACCCCCTACACTACCGGAACACCACTGCACTGCCCCAAACCCTGAAACATCATCCCAAGCAATACCCCGTGCACTGCCCGAACACTACTGCCCTAAACCCTGAAACACCAGCCCCAGCAAGACACCCTACACTGGCCGAACACCACTGCACTGCACCTAACCCTGAATCACCAGCCCCAGCAAGACCCCCTACACTGCCCGAACACCACTGCACTGCCCTAAACCCTGAAACACCAGCCCCTGCATGACCCCCTACACTGCCCGAACACCACTTGTAGGAAGGTGGATATCTGACTATGGTTACCCCCAAATTTTTGCCTAGTGTCTAGCTGGTTTTTCGACTTAGTTGGCCTGAGATCCTGCCATTCAGGACCTCAGCCCATCTGCTCTCTCTTTAAAATGGACTCCATGTACCCTAGGTACATACCCAATTGGTTGGATCACCCTGTCAGCCCCTGTACCAGTGTACACTAGGTACCCAGGGCATTGGTGTACCCAAGGCCTGCCAAGGGCTGAAGCATGTATTATGCCACCCCAGGCTTGGCCTAACAATTTGACACAACTGGCTGATCACTCAGCTGGGGTAAGTTGGTGTAATCACCTCTTACTTAGGTGTAGTATACCTATACCTAACCTTAAATGGGACACCTGGTAACCTATAAGTCACTCCTATGGCAGGCCTTAACAATCCTGAAGGCAGAGTGCTTGGTTCCATGTGAGATGGTGCTCTGGCATGAGCTGAGCCTGTCTGCAGTGGTCGGAACAACTTCCTTCTACTGTTTCCAGATATCGTCATACCATATACTCTTAAGTGCATTATGAACCTCGCGGTTAAATGCTATCTTTGGTTTGGCTTTATCAAAACATGTCGAGTAAGGTGTCATACGAATTGGAATACTAACCCCTCGCCAATTCTGGCGACGGGGTTAGCATTCCACCCTTCTAGAGGGACACGACATGTACAGTACCTGAAACCCGGGTAAAATCAGACATAGCCTCAGCTCCACAAAATGGATGCTGCCACCACAGACACAAGTCTGCCCTCCTGCTGCTGGGAGTCCTTCCAGCTTGGGAGGTGTGGACAAAGGGTTTCCTGCCAGGGGAGGTGCGAGCACCACCCCAGACAGGATTTTGTGTATTGGTCAGGTAGGGCTTGAAAGAAACCAGACATGCCTGTGGCTCACAAGGAGCCTCGGGGCATATGCCAGTTCAAACCGGTCCTGGGGCACACCAGTCCCGGGCCTGGGGCGAGCTGGACAAAGGATTGGGGGTGTAACCACCCCCCTTCCTGGTCCCACCCATAGGGAGGGACCTAGCCGGTAGTCCGGCCCCTAGAATCCGAATAAAGGTAGGAGCTGTGTCCTAAGACTTTAGACATCCTGGAATCAACTTGAAACTAAGAAGAAGACGGGAACTTCGACGCTCTGCCGCACAGAGGACTGAAGCCAATCTCCCCTGTGGTCAGGGAGTGACCACCTTGCTAACGCAAGCACCATCCAGCGCATCAACGTCTGCTTTGCCGCCGCCTCCCGCCGGAGCCCGAGCCCAGAGACTGACAAGACCTGGACCTCCAGACCTCTCACCGCCCGATCCACAGTCCCTGCAAAGAGGAGACCCGTGGAGGCACCGAGACACGTGGAGCCAGCCATCTTGGATCGACTACGACAAGCTGACAAGTGCAACAACCGAGGCTCCCTCCAAGTTGTGCTTTGGGATCTGAGAAGCCCAACCCTCGAGCAGCATCTGCACCAAAGGTGAGCCCTCCAGCATCTCCACGATCTGCGTGGGGCCCTTCTGCATTTTGCCACTCGACGCGCCTAACCGGTTGCTGGCCCGCTGGCTAGTGGCCATCTTGGCGACGAACTCTACGAAAAACACCGCTGGTCTGGTTGCTCCAGACTGGCCCTTGCTCCTCTCCAAAGGAGCAATCCCTCTGACCTTGCTGGTCAGAACCAACAGCTGACTTCCGAATCCTCCTTCAATTGCTTTTGCCAAGGCTTGTTTGCTTCGATCAAGTCGCCGACACCGCCGACAGCGAGAGCCTGCGTGGGACAGCTCGTGAGCCGACTCCTGGACGTCGTCGACCTGCAGGGACCACGTGGCTGCGGAGACAAGCTACCCCTCATCACCTGTTTGCACCCGACATCGCCTGGTACCCACCTGGTGCCACGCTGGTCACTGGCTAGTGACTGTGAACACTGTCCCCTCTGCTTACAGGTCTTCAACATCTCCGATCCACCCGTGGATCCACCGCATCTCTCCCGGACCGACCGCCTGCAGCATCTTTGTCCCAGGCTCAACGGAACCGATAGAAGAAACCCGACGCACTTTGAGGCCTATGCACCCGCTTCCTGTGGGTGAGGTAAAGCTGGTACTCCGGTGCCCATGTGTAGTAATACATCTCTAGTGCCTGTGTTCCAAATCTTAAGTTCCTAGTCAACCCGGAAGATCTCCTTTGCAGTAACTTTGTACTTTTTACGCACCCATTGAAACCTATGGGAGCACGCGTGTGACTATTTGCTCTGCACACGCCACCCGTGGACCTCCTGGTCACTAACTGACGTTAGCTCCTTGTAGGCCCAGCGATTCTAGAGGCCCTAGGCCTTTTCCCTTTTCTGTTCGTGGTACTTATACCACTATTTTAGTATATGGTTTGAGTGGCCACCAGGGCCTATCCATATAACGTGCAACTTCTGTGTATTCTGTGATAATCTTGTTTGACGATTTGTGCTCCTGTGCTCATAAAGAGACTAGGGGTTACTTTGAGAAATAAATACATATATATTTTGAATATATATCTGTGTGGTGTCCTTTCATTGGTATAAAAGGGGGTTGCATTTGGTAAAACAGCTGGCTTAACACGCATCACGAGTTTAGCCTCAAAGACTGCTTAGCCTACGCTACCACTAGGGCAGCTAGTCCGAAAAGGTTGACTTACAACCACACCATAAGGGTTGCTTGGCATGGTACAAGGTGATCACTTTAACTAGTGAGCATCATATACCAGGCCAACTTCTCACATTGGTGAGCAGCAGTTGGATTTGAGCTTGCTGTGTTTTACCATTGTAATCTCTTGGTTACCAATTGAAAGATCACATAGGTACCTGTAGGTACATATAAAACAAGATTAGATATACTTAAGTTCTACTGAACTTAGTTGTTGTAGAGCAAAGGGAGTAGCACACCCTGACTACAACTACTAGATAGGTTTAGTAGGTAAACCCAAGTGTAGGTAGATTGCAACACATCCACCCACACTTAAGAGCAATGGCCGGGGCAGAGGGGTCCACTGTACCCATCTCTGTTGAGAGTGACCCCCAGAGGGCACCAACCAGCTTTGCTACCCTTAATCAGAATGAGCTCAGGCATTTGGCAACTCTTAGAGGCCTTAAACAGCCCAAGAACCCAAACTCTGCTGAGCTCAGAGAGCTCTTACAGAATGATGAGAATCAGAGAGCACTCAAGAAAGCTTCCCAGTTAGCCCCCTTAGGGACAGGAACAGGAGGCCCCCCTTCTGAAGATGCCACTGAGGTACCCCTTTCCAATAGCCATCCCTTAGATGAAAACCATACTACAGAGGAGGAAAGTGAGGGGGATACAGACAGTGGTGAGGATGAAGGGAGAACTAGCCCAGTGCCAAGTGTTATACTTGGCCCAGCTAAACCAAGGCTATTGGGGACTGACAGTGGGTTCGCCCCACTGGATCTCCCCAGTGGACTTAACACAGGGCTTGGAAGGCAAAGGAATCGCTCAGGTGACTCCAATGCTTCCCATGGCTCTAGAGGCTCTCAAGGTCACTCCAGGAGAAGGATGACCACCCCTCAGAGGAGGGAACATGAGGCCAAGATGCAAGAAGCCCAGCTGAGGATCAGGAAGCAGGAGCTAGAAGTAGCCCTGATGGAAGAGAAACTGAGCAAGGCTAGACAGCATAGAGAGAGTGGGTCTATACCCACTGGTGGCAGCAATGTCCCTAGGGACAAAGATAGGGTCTTTGACAATAGGAACCTGTCCAAGATTGTGCCCCCCTACAAAAGTGGGGATGACATCCACAAATGGATGACTGCTCTTGAGAGAGCCTGCAAAGTGCAGCAGGTTCCTGAAGACCAGTGGGCAGCAATCTTATGGCTCTCCTTTGAGGGGAGAGGCAGAGATAGACTCCTCACTGTTAGAGAAGAGGATGTCAGAAATTACAGAGTCCTGAAGAGTGTCCTAGTTGATGGGTTAGGCTTAACCACTGAACAGTACAGGTTAATGTTCAGAGACACCCAGAAGACACAGACTCAGGACTGGTCTGAATATGTGGAATGTGCCACTAAGGCTTTGGAGGGTTGGTTGCTGGGAAGTAAGGTGTCTGATTATACAGGATTGTACAATTTGATGATGAGAGAGCAGATTTTAAGTAATTGTCAAAACCAGCTTCTCCATCAACACCTGGTAGACTCAGATTTGACCTCTCCCCAAGAATTGGGAAAGAGGGCAGATAAATGGGTCAGGACCAGGATCAGGCCTAAAAACCAGGGTGGTGACCAAAAGAAAGATACCACCAAGCCTCAAGAGAAGGGTGGGGATAAAGAAAAAGAGAAACCTTCCTCAGGGCCCCAAAACTCCACACAGGGTGGCGGGTCCCAAGCTCCCTCCTCTACCACAGCTAAAAAGCCCTACTGCCATGAGTGTAAAACTCCTGGGCATTGGAAAACTGACAGCGGTTGCCCAAGGGCTAAAAACAAAACTGTTCCTCCAATTACTCCTGTCACACCACCTATTACTGTCAGCAGTAATCCCCCAGGTGGTGGGAGTGCCCCCAGAAATCTGGGTGGGTTTACTTGGGGAACACAGGGGGACCCTGGCTTAGCCAATTCCCCTACAGCAACCACTCTTGTCTGTGATGGTGGCATGGGGTTTGCCAACTTCACTGCCTGTCCCAACACTTTGGGTAGGTACAGACAGGAGCCCTACATCAATGGTACAAAAGCTGAGGCCTACAGAGACACTGGAGCTAGCATCACAATGGTGGCCCATTGGCTAGTTCCCTCTGAGCAGCTTTTGCCTGGTTTCTCCTACCAGGTGACTAACATTGATGGCAAACAGAACAGTCATCCCATGGCAGAGGTATGTCTCAGCTGGGGAGGGGTCACTGGCCCTAAAAGGGTAGCAGTGTCCCCAACCTTGCCTGTAGACTGCTTACTGGGGAATGACTTAGAACTCTCAGCTTGGGCTGGAGTTGAACAAGACACCCATTCTAAAATGGTAGGCCTGTCACAAAAGGGTAGGGGGGTTGTGCCATTCACAACCCCTGTCCAAATAGATTTCCTCCCTGAAAAGGTTGGAAGGGCATTGGTAGCCACAGCCCAGGCACAGACAGACTTCCCTGTAGAGACTGGCAGAGCTGTGACAGTCACAGCTCAAACACAAACTGAGTGCCACCCTGAAAAGGTTGGCAAGGCTGTAATGGTCTCAGCCTATACTCAGACTGACATAGGTGTAGTGAAGCCTGAAACAATGGATCACTCCACACAAACTGAGAGTAGTGGGGAGGAAGAAAAGTCTCCCTCTCCCCAGACATTAGGAAAAGGTCAGCCTCCTCAGGGATCTGACCTCACCCCTTGTGAAGGAACTGCCCCAGAGGTAGCCAGGCCTGGCCTGGCAGAGCCTCTGATGTCAGTGGCCCCTTCCAAGGTGGGACCCAGTCTGGTGCAGGTAGCCTGCCTCTCTCTACCCTGCCTCAGTCAGCCCAGGGCTGCAGAGGTCAGGGAGGCCAGTGGACCCCCAGAGGGCCCCTGTCCACAAGAACCCCCCCATCAAAAGAATGAGGATTGCCTGGCTAGTAGCCCTAGTCAGGTGATGGGTAAAAACATTCCTGAGGGATCTCCTTTACAGGTAGTTAGGGACCTCCCCCAGAGGGATTCTGTTGGGCACAGGCAAACCTGGGACCTTAGGGCCCCAAACCTGACCTGTCCCTCCAGTAAGCCCACAAAAGGGACCCAGCCTCCAGCTTTAGGTAGCCAGAGGCTGACCCTGAGAGCACAGTGCAACTCAGTTAAGGAAAGAAAGGCATCCATGGTGAAGGATGATTGGAGGAAGCTGAGGTCTCACTTTGAGGACACTCACTTCAGTACTCCATCTCAACACCAGCCTTTTACTTTGCCAAGACACACCAAAGGTAGAGATTCCCTATGGTGGAGACCCTCTGATACCCTTAGGGTGAGGGATTGCTTAGTGGACCATGAGACAGGGGGTAACCATGCCAGTGCTGGTTCCTCCTTATATGGCCACTTGGGCAATATAGGCTTACCTGGTCAAGGTCAGCCTTATCTCCCTTCGTTTGGGGGGGGGTTGTGTAGGAAGGTGGATATCTGACTATGGTTACCCCCAAATTTTTGCCTAGTGTCTAGCTGGTTTTTCGACTTAGTTGGCCTGAGATCCTGCCATTCAGGACCTCAGCCCATCTGCTCTCTCTTTAAAATGGACTCCATGTACCCTAGGTACATACCCAATTGGTTGGATCACCCTGTCAGCCCCTGTACCAGTGTACACTAGGTACCCAGGGCATTGGTGTACCCAAGGCCTGCCAAGGGCTGAAGCATGTATTATGCCACCCCAGGCTTGGCCTAACAATTTGACACAACTGGCTGATCACTCAGCTGGGGTAAGTTGGTGTAATCACCTCTTACTTAGGTGTAGTATACCTATACCTAACCTTAAATGGGACACCTGGTAACCTATAAGTCACTCCTATGGCAGGCCTTAACAATCCTGAAGGCAGAGTGCTTGGTTCCATGTGAGATGGTGCTCTGGCATGAGCTGAGCCTGTCTGCAGTGGTCGGAACAACTTCCTTCTACTGTTTCCAGATATCGTCATACCATATACTCTTAAGTGCATTATGAACCTCGCGGTTAAATGCTATCTTTGGTTTGGCTTTATCAAAACATGTCGAGTAAGGTGTCATACGAATTGGAATACTAACCCCTCGCCAATTCTGGCGACGGGGTTAGCATTCCACCCTTCTAGAGGGACACGACATGTACAGTACCTGAAACCCGGGTAAAATCAGACATAGCCTCAGCTCCACAAAATGGATGCTGCCACCACAGACACAAGTCTGCCCTCCTGCTGCTGGGAGTCCTTCCAGCTTGGGAGGTGTGGACAAAGGGTTTCCTGCCAGGGGAGGTGCGAGCACCACCCCAGACAGGATTTTGTGTATTGGTCAGGTAGGGCTTGAAAGAAACCAGACATGCCTGTGGCTCACAAGGAGCCTCGGGGCATATGCCAGTTCAAACCGGTCCTGGGGCACACCAGTCCCGGGCCTGGGGCGAGCTGGACAAAGGATTGGGGGTGTAACCACCCCCCTTCCTGGTCCCACCCATAGGGAGGGACCTAGCCGGTAGTCCGGCCCCTAGAATCCGAATAAAGGTAGGAGCTGTGTCCTAAGACTTTAGACATCCTGGAATCAACTTGAAACTAAGAAGAAGACGGGAACTTCGACGCTCTGCCGCACAGAGGACTGAAGCCAATCTCCCCTGTGGTCAGGGAGTGACCACCTTGCTAACGCAAGCACCATCCAGCGCATCAACGTCTGCTTTGCCGCCGCCTCCCGCCGGAGCCCGAGCCCAGAGACTGACAAGACCTGGACCTCCAGACCTCTCACCGCCCGATCCACAGTCCCTGCAAAGAGGAGACCCGTGGAGGCACCGAGACACGTGGAGCCAGCCATCTTGGATCGACTACGACAAGCTGACAAGTGCAACAACCGAGGCTCCCTCCAAGTTGTGCTTTGGGATCTGAGAAGCCCAACCCTCGAGCAGCATCTGCACCAAAGGTGAGCCCTCCAGCATCTCCACGATCTGCGTGGGGCCCTTCTGCATTTTGCCACTCGACACGCCTAACCGGTTGCTGGCCCGCTGGCTAGTGGCCATCTTGGCGACGAACTCTACGAAAAACACCGCTGGTCTGGTTGCTCCAGACTGGCCCTTGCTCCTCTCCAAAGGAGCAATCCCTCTGACCTTGCTGGTCAGAACCAACAGCTGACTTCCGAATCCTCCTTCAATTGCTTTTGCCAAGGCTTGTTTGCTTCGATCAAGTCGCCGACACCGCCGACAGCGAGAGCCTGCGTGGGACAGCTCGTGAGCCGACTCCTGGACGTCGTCGACCTGCAGGGACCACGTGGCTGCGGAGACAAGCTACCCCTCATCACCTGTTTGCACCCGACATCGCCTGGTACCCACCTGGTGCCACGCTGGTCACTGGCTAGTGACTGTGAACACTGTCCCCTCTGCTTACAGGTCTTCAACATCTCCGATCCACCCGTGGATCCACCACATCTCTCCCGGACCGACCGCCTGCAGCATCTTTGTCCCAGGCTCAACGGAACCGATAGAAGAAACCCGACGCACTTTGAGGCCTATGCACCCGCTTCCTGTGGGTGAGGTAAAGCTGGTACTCCGGTGCCCATGTGTAGTAATACATCTCTAGTGCCTGTGTTCCAAATCTTAAGTTCCTAGTCAACCCGGAAGATCTCCTTTGCAGTAACTTTGTACTTTTTACGCACCCATTGAAACCTATGGGAGCACGCGTGTGACTATTTGCTCTGCACACGCCACCCGTGGACCTCCTGGTCACTAACTGACGTTAGCTCCTTGTAGGCCCAGCGATTCTAGAGGCCCTAGGCCTTTTCCCTTTTCTGTTCGTGGTACTTATACCACTATTTTAGTATATGGTTTGAGTGGCCACCAGGGCCTATCCATATAACGTGCAACTTCTGTGTATTCTGTGATAATCTTGTTTGACGATTTGTGCTCCTGTGCTCATAAAGAGACTAGGGGTTACTTTGAGAAATAAATACATATATATTTTGAATATATATCTGTGTGGTGTCCTTTCATTGGTATAAAAGGGGGTTGCATTTGGTAAAACAGCTGGCTTAACACGCATCACGAGTTTAGCCTCAAAGACTGCTTAGCCTACGCTACCACTAGGGCAGCTAGTCCGAAAAGGTTGACTTACAACCACACCATAAGGGTTGCTTGGCATGGTACAAGGTGATCACTTTAACTAGTGAGCATCATATACCAGGCCAACTTCTCACACCACTGCACTGCCCTAAACCCTGAAACACCAGCCCCTGCACGGCCCCCTTGACTGCCCTAAACCCTGAAACACCACCCCCAGCACGACCCCCTACACTGCCGGAACACCACTGCACTACCCTAAACCGTGAAACACCACCCCCAGCACGACCCCCTACACTGCCCGAACACCACTGCACTGCCCTAAACCCTGAAACATCATCCCAAGCATGACCCCCTATACTGACCGAACACCACGCACCGCCCTACACCCTGAAACAACATCCCCAGCAAGACCCCCTACTATGCACGAACACCACTGCCCTAAACCCTGAAACACCACCCCCAGCACGACCCCCTACACTGCCCGAACACAACTGTACTGCCCTAAACCCTGAAACATCAGCCCCAGCAAGACCCCCGACACTGCCCGAACACCACTGGACTGCCCTAAACCCTGAAACACCAGCCCCAGCACAAGCCCTACACTGCCCAAACACCACTGCACTGCCCTAAACCCTGAAACACCACACCTGCACGACCCTCTACACTGCCCGAACACCACTGCACTGCCCTAATCCCTGAAACACCACCCCCTGCACGACCCCCTACACTGCCTGAACACCACTGCACTGCCCTAAACCATGAAACATCATCCCCAGCAAGACCCCCTACACTGCCCGAACACCACAGCCATAAACCCTGAAACACCACCCCAGCACAACCCCCTACACTGCCCGAACACAACTACACTGCCCTAAACCCTGAAACACCACCCCTGCACGACCCTCTACACTGCCCGAACACCACTGCACTGCCCTAATCCCTGAAACACCACCCCCTGCACGACCCCCTACACTGCCTGAACACCACTGCACTGCCCTAAACCATGAAACATCATCCCCAGCAAGACCCCCTACACTGCCCGAACACCACAGCCATAAACCCTGAAACACCACCCCAGCACAACCCCCTACACTGCCCGAACACAACTACACTGCCCTAAACCCTGAAACACCAGCCCCAGCAAGACCCCTACACTACCCGAACACCACTGCACTCCCCTAAACCCTGAAACACCACCCCCAGCAAGACCCCCTACACTGCCCGAACACCACTGCCCTGCCCTAAACACTGAAACACCAGCCCCTACACAACCCCCTACACTGCCCGAACACCACTGCACTGCCCATAACCCTGAAACACCAGCCCCTGCACGTCCCCTACACTGCCCGAACACCACTGCACTGCCCTAAAACCTGAAACACCAGCCCCTGCACGACCCCCTACACTGCCCGGACACCACTGCACTGCCCTAAACCCTGAAACACCAGCCCCAGCACGACCCCTACACTGCCTGAACACCACTACACTGCCCTAAACCCTGACACACCAGCCCCAGCACGACCCCCTGCACTGCCTGAACACTACTGCACTGACCTAAACCCTGAAACACCAGCCCCAACCTGACCCCCTACACTGCCCGAACACCACTGCACTGCCCTAAACCCTAAAATTCCAGCCCCTGGAAGTCCCCCTACACTGCACGAACACCACTGCACTGCCCTAAGCCCTGAAACACCAGCCCCTGCACGATCCCCTAGACTGCCCTAATCCCTGAAACACCACCCCCAGCACGACCCCTACACTGCCGGAACACCACTGCACTGCCCTAAACCCTGAAACATCACCCCTGCACGACCCTCTACACTACCCGAACACCACTGCAGTGCCCTAAACCCTGAAACACCAGCCGCAACATGACCCCTACACTGCCCGAACACCACCGCGCTGCCCTAATCCCTGAAACACCAGCTCCAGCACGACCCCCTACACTGCTCGAACACCACCGCACTGCCCTAAACCCTGAAATACAAGCCCCTGCAAGATCCCTTACTCTGCCCGAACACCACTGCACTGCCCTATACCCTGACACACCAGCCCCTGTACCACCCCCTACACTACCCTAAACCCTGAAACACCACCCCCAGCATGACCCCCTAGACTGCCGGAACACCACTGCACTGCCCTAAACCCTGAAACATCATCCCAAGCAAGACCCCGTACACTGCCCGAACACTACTGCCCTAAAACCTGAAACACCAGCCCCAGCAAGACCCCCTACACTGCTCCAACACCACTGCACTGCCCTAAACCCTGAAACACCAGCCCAAGCAAGACCCCCTAAACTGCCCGAACACCAGTGCACTTCCCTAAACCCTGAAACACCAGCCCCAGCACGACCCCCTACACTGCCCTAACACCACTGCCCTAAACCCGGACACACCAGCCCCTGGAAGACCCCCTAGACTGCCCTAAACCCTGAAACACCACCCCCAGCACGACCCCCTACACTGCCGGAACACCACTGCACTACCCTAAACCCTGAAACACCACACCCAGCACGACCCCATACACTGCCCGAACACCACTGCACTGCCCTAAACCCTGAAACATCATCCCAAGCATGACCCCCTACACTGACCGAACACCACGCACCGCCCTACACCCTGAAACAACATCCCCAGCAAGATCCCCTACCTTGCACAAACACCACTGCCCTAAACCCTGAAACACCACCCCCAGCATGACCCCCTACACTGCCCGAACACAACTGCACTGCCCTAAACCCTGAAACATCAGCCCCAGCAAGACCCCCTACACTGCCCGAACACCACTGGACTGCCCTAAACCCTAAAACACCAGCCCCAGCACAAGCCCCTACACTGCCCAAACACCACTGCACTGCCCTAAACCCTGAAACACCACCCCTGCACGACCCTCTACACTGCCCGAACACCACTGCACTGCCCTAATCCCTGATACACCACCCCCTGCACGACCCCCTACACTGCCCGAACACCACTTCACTGCCCTAAACCATGAAACATCATCCCCAGCAAGACCACCTACACTGCCCGAACACCACAGCCCTAAACCCTGAAACACCACCCCAGCACAACCCCCTACACTGCCCGAACACAACTACACTGCCCTAAACCCTGAAACACCAGCCCCAGCAAGACCCCTACACTGCCCGAACACCACTGCACTCCCCTAAACCCTGAAACACCAGCCCCAGCAAGACCCCCTACACTGCCCGAACACCACTGCACTGCCCTAAACACTGAAACACCAGCCCCTACACAACCCCCTACACTGCCCGAACACCACTGCACTGCCCATAACCCTAAAACACCAGCCCCTACACAACCCCCTACACTGCCCGAACACCAATGCACTGCCCATAACCCTGAAACACCAGCCCCTGCACGTCCCCTACACTGCCCGAACACCACTGCACTGCCCTAAAACCTGAAACACCAGCCCCTGCACGACCCCCTACACTGCCCGGACACCACTGCACTGCCCTAAACCCTGAAACACCAGCCCCAGCACGACCCCTACACTGCCTGAACACCACTGCACTGCCCTAAACCCTGAAACATCAGCCCCAGCACGACCCCCTACACTGCCCTAACACCACTGCCCTAAACCCGGACACACCAGCCCCTGGAAGACCCCCTAGACTGCCCTAAGCCCTGAAACACCACCCCCAGCACGACCCCCTACACTCCCGGATCACCACTGCACTACCCTAAACCATGAAACATCATCCCCAGCACGACCCCCTATACTGCCCGAACACCACTGCACTGCCCTAAACCCTGAAACACCAGCCCCTGCACGTCCCCTAAACTGCCCGAACACCACTGCACTCCCCTAAAACCTGAAACACCAGCCCCTGCACGACCCCCTACACTGCCCGGACACCACTGCACTGCCCTAAACCCTGAAACACCGGCCCCAGCACGACCCCTACACTGCCTGAACACCACTGCACTGCCCTAAACCCTGAAACATCAGCCCCAGCATGACCCCCTACACTGCCCGAACACCACTGCACTGCCCTAAACCATGAAACATCATCCCCAGCAAGACCCCCTACACTGCCCGAACACCACAGCCCTAAACCCTGAAACACCACCCCAGCACAACCCCCTACACTGCCCGAACACAACTACACTGCCCTAAACCCTGAAACACCAGCCCCAGCAAGACCCCTACACTGCCCGAACACCACTGCACTCCCCTAAACCCTGAAACACCAGCCCCAGCAAGACCCCCTACACTGCCCGAACACCACTGCACTGCCCTAAACACTGAAACACCAGCCCCTACACAACCCCCTACACTGCCCGAACACCAATGCACTGCCCATAACCCTGAAACACCAGCCCCTGCACGTCCCCTACACTGCCCGAACACCACTGCACTGCCCTAAAACCTGAAACACCAGCCCCTGCACGACCCCCTACACTGCCCGGACACCACTGCACTGCCCTAAACCCTGAAACACCAGCCCCAGCACGACCCCTACACTGCCTGAACACCACTGCACTGCCCTAAACCCTGAAACATCAGCCCCAGCACGACCCCCTACACTGCCCTAACACCCCTGCCCTAAACCCGGACACACCAGCCCCTGGAAGACCCCCTAGACTGCCCTAAGCCCTGAAACACCACCCCCAGCACGACCCCCTACACTGCCGGAACACCACTGCACTACCCTAAACCCTGAAACACCACCCCCAGCACGACCCCCTACACTGCCCGAACACCACTGCACTGCCCTAAACCCTGAAACATCATCCCAAGCATGACCCCCTACACTGACCGAACACCACTCACCGCCCTACACCCTGAAACAACATCCCCAGCAAGACCCCCTACCTTGCACAAACTCCACTGCCCTAAACCCTGAAACACCACCCCCAGCACGACCCCCTACACTGCCCGAACACAACTGCACTGCCCTAAACCCTGAAACATCAGCCCCAGCAAGACCCCCGACACTGCCCGAACACCACTGGACTGCCCTAAACCCTGAAACACCAGCCCCAGCACAAGCCCCTACACTGCCCAAACACCACTGCACTGCCCTAAACCCTGAAACACCACCCCTGCACGACCCTCTACACTGCCCGAACACCACTGCACTGCCCTAATCCCTGAAACACCACCCCCTGCACGACCCCCTACACTGCCCGAACACCACTGCACTGCCCTAAACCATGAAACATCATCCCCAGCAAGACCCCCTACACTGCCCGAACACCACAGCCCTAAACCCTGAAACACCACCTCAGCACAACCCCCTACACTGCCCGAACACAACTGCACTGCCCAAAACCCTGAAACACCAGCCCCAGCAAGACCCCTACACTGCCCGAACACCTCTGCACTCCCCTAAACACTGAAACACCAGCCCCTACACAACCCCCTACACTGCCCGAACACCAATGCACTGCCCTAAACACTGAAACACCAGCCCCTACACAACCCCCTACACTGCCCGAACACCAATGCACTGCCCATAACCCTGAAACACCAGCCCCTGCACGTCCCCTACACTGCCCGAACACCACTGCACTGCCCTAAAACCTGAAACACCAGACCCTGCACGACCCCCTACACTGCCCGGACACCACTGCACTGCCCTAAACCCTGAAACACCAGCCCCAGCACGACCCCTACACTGCCTGAACACCACTGCACTGCCCTAAACCCTGAAACATCAGCCCCAGCATGACCCCCTACACTGCCCTAACACCACTGCCCTAAACCCGGACACACCAGCCCCTGGAAGACCCCCTAGACTGCCCTAAGCCCTGAAACACCACCCCCAGCACGACCCCCTACACTCCCGGATCACCACTGCTCTACCCTAAACCATGAAACATCATCCCCAGCACGACCCCCTATACTGCCCGAACACCACTGCACTGCCCTAAACCCTGAAACACCAGCCCCTGCACGCCCCCTAAACTGCCCGAACACCACTGCACTGCCCTAAAACCTGAAACACCAGCCCCTGCACGACCCCCTACACTGCCCGGACACCACTGCACTGCCCTAAACCCTGAAACACCAGCCCCAGCACGACCCCTACACTGCCTGAACACCACTGCACTGCCCTAAACCCTGAAACATCAGCCCCAGCACGACCCCCTACACTGCCCAACACCACTGCCCTAAACCCGGACACACCAGCCCCTGGAAGACCCCCTAGACTGCCCTAAACCCTGAAACACCACCCCCAGCACGACCCCCTACACTGCCGGAACACCACTGCACTACCCTAAACCCTGAAACACCACCCCCAGCACGACCCCCTACACTGCCCGAACACCACTGCACTGCCCTAAACCCTGAAACATCATCCCAAGCATGACCCCCTACACTGACCGAACACCACGCACCGCCCTACACCCTGAAACAACATCCCCAGCAAGACCCCCTACCTTGCACAAACATCACTGCCCTAAACCCTGAAACACCACCCCCAGCACGACCCCCTACACTGACCGAACACAACTGCACTGCCCTAAACCCTGACACATCAGCCCCAGCAAGACCCCCTACACTGCCCGAACACCACTGGACTGCCCTAAACCCTGAAACACCAGCCCCAGCACAAGCCCCTACACTGCCCAAATACCACTGCACTCCCCTAAACCCTGAAACACCAGCCCCAGCAAGACCCCCTACACTGCCCGAACACCACTGCACTGCCCTAATCCCTGAAACACCAGCCCCTGCACGACCCCCTACACTGCCCGAACACCACTGCACTGCCCTAAACCATGAAACATCATCCCCAGCAAGACCCCCTACACTGCCCGAACACCACAGCCCTAAACCCTGAAACACCACCCCAGCACAACCCCCTACACTGCCCGAACACAACTACACTGCCCTAAACCCTGAAACACCAGCCCCAGCAAGACCCCTACACTGCCCGAACACCACTGAACTCCCCTAAACCCTGAAACACCAGCCCCAGCAAGACCCCCTACACTGCCCGAACACCACTGCACTGCCCTAAACACTGAAACACCAGCCCCTGCACGACCCCCTACACTGCCCGGACACCACTGCACTGCCCTAAACCCTGAAACACCAGCCCCAGCACGACCCCTACACTGCCTGAACACCACTGCACTGCCCTAAACCCTGAAACATCAGCCCCAGCACGACCCCCTACACTGCCCTAACACCCCTGCCCTAAACCCGGACACACCAGCCCCTGGAAGACCCCCTAGACTGCCCTAAGCCCTGAAACACCACCCCCAGCACGACCCCCTACACTGCCGGAACACCACTGCACTACCCTAAACCCTGAAACACCACCCCCAGCACGACCCCCTACACTGCCCGAACACCACTGCACTGCCCTAAACCCTGAAACATCATCCCAAGCATGACCCCCTACACTGACCGAACACCACGCACCGCCCTACACCCTGAAACAACATCCCCAGCAAGACCCCCTACCTTGCACAAACTCCACTGCCCTAAACCCTGAAACACCACCCCCAGCACGACCCCCTACACTGCCCGAACACAACTGCACTGCCCTAAACCCTGAAACATCAGCCCCAGCAAGACCCCCGACACTGCCCGAACACCACTGGACTGCCCTAAACCCTGAAACACCAGCCCCAGCACAAGCCCCTACACTGTCCAAACACCACTGCACTGCCCTAAACTCTGAAACACCACCCCTGCACGACCCTCTACACTGCCCGAACACCACTGCACTGCCCTAATCCCTGAAACACCACCCCCTGCACGACCCCCTACACTGCCCGAACACCACTGCACTGCCCTAACCATGAAACATCATCCCCAGCAAGACCCCCTACACTGCCCGAACACCACAGCCCTAAACCCTGAAACACCACCTCAGCACAACCCCCTACACTGCCCGAACACAACTACACTGCCCAAAACCCTGAAACACCAGCCCCAGCAAGACCCCTACACTGCCCGAACACCACTGCACTCCCCTAAACCCTGAAACACCAGCCCCAGCAAGACCCCCTACACTGCCCGAACACCACTGCACTGCCCTAAACACTGAAACACCAGCCCCTACACAACCCCCTACACTGCCCGAACACCAATGCACTGCCCATAACCCTGAAACACCAGCCCCTGCACGTCCCCTACACTGCCCGAACACCACTGCACTGCCCTAAAACCTGAAACACCAGCCCCTGCACGACCCCCTACACTGCCCGGACACCACTGCACTGCCCTAAACCCTGAAACACCAGCCCCAGCACGACCCCTACACTGCCTGAACACCACTGCACTGCCCTAAACCCTGAAACATCAGCCCCAGCACGACCCCCTACACTGCCCTAACACCACTGCCCTAAACCCGGACACACCAGCCCCTGGAAGACCCCCTAGACTGCCCTAAGCCCTGAAACACCACCCCCAGCATGACCCCCTACACTGCCGGAACACCACTGCACTACCCTAAACCCTGAAACACCACCCCCAGCACGACCCCCTACACTGCCCGAACACCACTGCACTGCCCTAAACCCTGAAACATCATCCCAAGCATGACCCCCTACACTGACCGAACACCACGCACCGCCCTACACCCTGAAACAACATCCCCAGCAAGACCCCCTACCTTGCACAAACACCACTGCCCTAAACCCTGAAACACCACCCCCAGCACGACCCCCTACACTGCCCGAACACAACTGCACTGCCCTAAACCCTGAAACATCAGCCCCAGCAAGACCCCCGACACTGCCCGAACACCACTGCACTGCCCTAATCCCTGAAACACCACCCCCTGCACGACCCCCTACACTGCCCGAACACCACTGCACTGCCCTAAACCATGAAACATCATCCCCAGCAAGACCCCCTACACTGCCCGAACACCACAGCCCTAAATCCTGAAACACCACCTCAGCACAACCCCCTACACTGCCCGAACACAACTACACTGCCCTAAACCCTGAAACACCAGCCCCAGCAAGACCCCTACACTGCCCGAACACCACTGCACTCCCCTAAACCCTGAAACACCAGCCCCAGCCAGACCCCCTACACTGCCCGAACACCACTGCACTGCCCTAAACACTGAAACACCAGCCCCTACACAACCCCCTACACTGCCCGAACACCAATGCACTGCCCATAACCCTGAAACACCAGCCCCTGCACATCCCCTACACTGCCCGAACACCACTGCACTGCCCTAAAACCTGAAACACCAGCCCCTGCACGACCCCCTACACTGCCCGGACACCACTGCACTGCCCTAAACCCTGAAACACCAGCCCCAGCACGACCCCTACACTGCCTGAACACCACTGCACTGCCCTAAACCCTGAAACATCAGCCCCAGCACGACCCCCTACACTGCCCTAAACCCTGAAACATCAGCCCCAGCACGACCCCCTACACTGCCCAACACCACTGCCCTAAACCCGGACACACCAGCCCCTGGAAGACCCCTAGACTGCCCTAAACCCTGAAACACCATCCCCACCACGACCCCCTACACTGCCGGAACACCACTGCACTACCCTAAACCCTGAAACACCACCCCCAGCACGACCCCCTACACTGCCCGAACACCACTGCACTGCCCTAAACCCTGAAACATCATCCCAAGCATGACCCCCTACACTGACCGAACACCACGCACCGCCCTACACCCTGAAACAACATCCCCAGCAAGACCCCCTACCTTGCACAAACACCACTGCCCTAAACCCTGAAACACCACCCCCAGCACGACCCCCTACACTGCCCGAACACAACTGCACTGCCCTAAACCCTGAAACATCAGCCCCAGTAAGACCCCCGACACTGCCCGAACACCACTGGACTGCCCTAAACCCTGAAACACCAGCCCCAGCACAAGCCCCTACACTGCCCAAACACCACTTCACTGCCCTAAACCCTGAAACACCACCCCTGCACTACCCTCTACACTGCCCGAACACCACTGCACTGCCCTAATCCCTGAAACAACACCCCCTGCACGACCCCCTACACTGCCCGAACACCACTGCACTGCCCTAAACCATGAAACATCATCCCCAGCAAGACCCCCTACACTGCCCGAACACCACAGCCCTAAACCCTGAAACACCACCCCAGCACAACCCCCTACACTGCCCGAACACAACTACACTGCCCTAAACCCTGAAACACCAGCCCCAGCAAGACCCCTACACTGCCCGAACACCACTGCACTCCCCTAAACCCTGAAACACCAGCCCCAGCAAGACCCCCTACACTGCCCGAACACCACTGCACTGCCCTAAACACTGAAACACCAGCCCCTACACAACCCCCTACACTGCCCGAACACCACTGCACTGCCCATAACCCTGAAACACCAGCCCCTGCACGTCCCCTACACTGCCCGAACACTACTGCACTGCCCTAAAACCTGAAACACCAGCCCCTGCACGACCCCCTACACTGCCCGGACACCACTGCACTGCCCTAAACCCTGAAACACCAGCCCCAGCACGACCCCTACACTGCCTGAACACCACTGCACTGCCCTAAACCCTGACACACCAGCCCCAGCACGACCCCCTGCACTGCCTGAACACTACTGCACTGCCCTAAACCCTGAAACACCAGCCCCAACATGACCCCCTACACTGCCCGAACACCACTGCACTGCCCTAAACCCTGAAACACCAGCCCCTGGAAGTCCCCCTACACTGCACGAACACCACTGCACTGCCCTAAGCCCTGAAACACCAGCCCCTGCACGATCCCCTAGACTGCCCTAAACCCTGAAACACCACCCCCAGCACAACCCCCTACACTGCCCTGAAACACCACCCCCAACACGACCCCCTACACTGCTGGAACACCACTGCACTGCCCTAAACCCTGAAACACCACCCCCAGCACGACCCCCTACACTGCCCAAACACCACTGCACTTCCCTAAACCCTGAAACATCATCCCAAGCAAGCCCCCGTACACTGCCCGAGCACCACTGCCCTAAACCCTGAAACACCACCTCCAGCACGATCCCTACACTGCCCGAACACCACTACACTGCCCTAAACTCTGAAACACCAGCCCCTGCACGAACCCCTACAATGCCCGAACACCACTGCCCTAAACCCTGAAACACCAGCCCCTGCATGACCCCCTACGCTGCCCGAACACCACTGCACTGCCCTAAACCCTGAAACACCAGCCCCAGCACGACCCCTACACTGCCCGAACACCAATGCACTACCCTAAACCCTGAAACACCAGCCCTAGCACGACCCCCTACACTGCCTGAACACCACTGCACTACCCTAAACCCTGAAACACCAGCCCCAGCACAACCCCCTACACTGCCCTAACACCACTATACTGCCCTAAACCCTGAAACACCACCCACAGCACATCCGCCTACACTGCCCGAACACTACTGCACTGCCCTAAGCCCTGAAACACCAGCCCCTGCACGACCCCGTACACTGCCCGAACACCACTGCACTGCCTAAACCCTGAACCACCCCCAGCACAACCCCCTACACTGCCCGAACCCCAGTGCACTGCCCTAAACCCTAAAACATCAGCCCCAGCAAGACACCCTACACTGCCCGAACACCACTGCACAGACCTAAACCCTAAAACACATGCCCCAGCAAGACCCCCTACACTGCCCGAACACCACTGCACTGCCCAAAACCCTGATTCATCACCCTGAGCACGACCCCTACACTGCCCTAAACCCTGAAACATCATCCCAAGCATGACCCCCTACACTGACCGAACACCACGCACCGCCCTACACCCTGAAACAACATCCCCAGCAAGACCCACTACACTGCCCGAACACAACTGCACTGCACTAAACCCTGAAACACCACCCCCAGCACGACCCCCTACACTGCCCAAATACCACTGCACTTCCCTAAACCCTGAAACATCATCCCAAGCAAGCCCCCATACACTGCCCGAGCACCACTGCCCTAAACCCTGAAACACCACCTCCAGCACGATCCCTACACTGCCCGAACACCACTGCACTGCCCTAAACTCTGAAACACCAGCCCCTGCACGACCCCCTACAATGCCCGAACCCCACTGCACTGCCCTAAACCCTGAAACACCAGCCCCTGCATGACCCCCTACGCTGCCCGAACACCACTGCACTGCCCTAAACCCTGAAACTCCCTGCCCCAGCACGACCCCTACACTGCCCGAACACCAATGCACTACCCTAAACCCTGAAACACCAGCCCTAGCACGACCCCCTACACTGCCTGAACACCACTGCACTACCCTAAACCCTGAAACACCAGCCCCAGCACGACCCCCTACACTGCCCGAACACCACTGCACTGCCCTAAACCCTGAAACATCATCCCAAGCATGACCCCCTACACTGACCGAACACCACTGCACTGCCCTAAACCCTGAAACACCAGCCCCAGCACGACCCCTACACTGCCTGATCACCACTGCACTGCCCTAAACCCTGAAACATCAGCCCCAGCACGACCCCCTACACTGCCCTAACACCACTGCCCTAAACCCGGACACACCAGCCCCTGGAAGACCCCCTAGACTGCCCTAAGCCCTGAAACACCACCCCCAGCATGACCCCCTACACTGCCGGAACACCACTGCACTACCCTAAACCCTGAAACACCACCCCCAGCACGACCCCCTACACTGCCCGAACACCACTGCACTGCCCTAAACCCTGAAACATCATCCCAAGCATGACCCCCTACACTGACCGAACACCACGCACCGCCCTACACCCTGAAACAACATCCCCAGCAAGACCCCCTACCTTGCACAAACACCACTGCCCTAAACCCTGAAACACCACCCCCAGCACAACCCCCTACACTGCCCGAACACAACTGCACTGCCCTAAACCCTGAAACATCAGCCCCAGCAAGACCCCCGACACTGCCCGAACACCACTGGACTGCCCTAAACCCTGAAACACCAGCCCCAGCACAAGCCCCTACACTGCCCAAACACCACTGCACTGCCCTAAACCCTGAAACACCACCCCTGCACGACCCTCTACACTGCCCGAACACCACTGCACTGCCCTAATCCCTGAAACACCACCCCCTGCACGACCCCCTACACTGCCCGAACACCACTGCACTGCCCTAAACCATGAAACATCATCCCCAGCAAGACCCCCTACACTGCCCGAACACCACAGCCCTAAACCCTGAAACACCACCTCAGCACAACCCCCTACACTGCCCGAACACAACTACACTGCCCTAAACCCTGAAACACCAGCCCCAGCAAGACCCCTACACTGCCCGAACACCACTGCACTCGCCTAAACCCTGAAACACCAGCCCCAGCAAGACCCCCTACACTGCCCGAACACCACTGCACTGCTCTAAACACTGAAACACCAGCCCCTACACAACCCCCTACACTGCCCGAACACCAATGCACTGCCCATAACCCTGAAACACCAGCCCCTGCACGTCCCCTACACTGCCCGAACACCACTGCACTGCCCTAAAACCTGAAACACCAGCCCCTGCACGACCCCCTACACTGCCCGGACACCACTGCACTGCCCTAAACCCTGAAACACCAGCCCCAGCACGACCCCTACACTGCCTGAACACCACTGCACTGCCCTAAACCCTGAAACATCAGCCCCAGCACGACCCCCTACACTGCCCAACACCACTGCCCTAAACCCGGACACACCAGCCCCTGGAAGACCCCCTAGACTGCCCTAAACCCTGAAACACCATCCCCAGCACGACCCCCTACACTGCCGGAACACCACTGCACTACCCTAAACCCTGAAACACCACCCCCTACACGACCCCCTACACTGCCCGAACACCACTGCACTGCCCTAAACCCTGAAACATCATCCCAAGCATGACCCCCTACACTGACCGAACACCACGCACCGCCCTACACCCTGAAACAACATCCCCAGCAAGACCCCCTACCTTGCACAAACACCACTGCCCTAAACCCTGAAACACCACCCCCAGCACGACCCCCTACACTGCCCGAACACAACTGCACTGCCCTAAACCCTGAAACATCAGCCCCAGTAAGACCCCCGACACTGCCCGAACACCACTGGACTGCCCTAAACCCTATAACACCAGCCCCAGCACAAGCCCCTACACTGCCCAAACACCACTTCACTGCCCTAAACCCTGAAACACCACCCCTGCACGACCCTCTACACTGCCCGAACACCACTGCACTGCTCTAATCCCTGAAACAACACCCCCTGCACGACCCCCTACACTGCCCGAACACCACTGCACTGCCCTAAACCATGAAACATCATCCCCAGCAAGACCCCCTACACTGCCCGAACACCACAGCCCTAAACCCTGAAACACCACCCCAGCACAACCCCCTACACTGCCCGAACACAACTACACTGCCCTAAACCCTGAATCACCAGCCCCAGCAAGACCCCTACACTGCCCGAACACCACTGCACTCCCCTTAACCCTGAAACACCAGCCCCAGCAAGACCCCCTACACTGCCCGAACACCACTGCACTGCCCTAAACACTGAAACACCAGCCCCTACACAACCCCCTTCACTGCCCGAACACCACTGCACTGCCCATAACCCTGAAACACCAGCCCCTGCACGTCCCCTACACTGCCCGAACACCACTGCACTGCCCTAAAACCTGAAACACCAGCCCCTGCACGACCCCCTACACTGCCCGGACACCACTGCACTGCCCTAAACCCTGAAACACCAGCCCCAGCACGACCCCTACACTGCCTGAACACCACTGCACTGCACTAAACCCTGACACACCAGCCCCAGCACGACCCCCTGCACTGCCTGAACACTACTGCACTGCCCTAAATCCTGTAACACCAGCCCCAACATGACCCCCTACACTGCCCGAACACCACTGCACTGCCCTAAACCCTGAAACACCAGCCCCTGGAAGTCCCCCTACACTGCACGAACACCACTGCACTGCCCTAAGCCCTGAAACACCAGCCCCTGCACGATCCCCTAGACTGCCCTAAACCCTAAAACACCACCCCCAGCACGACCCCCTACACTGCCCTGAAACACCACCCCCAACACGACCCCCTACACTGCCGGAACACCACTGCACTGCCCTAAACCCTGAAACACCACCCCCAGCACGACCCCCTACACTGCCCAAACACCACTGCACTTCCCTAAACCCTGAAACATCATCCCAAGCAAGCCCCCGTACACTGCCCGAGCACCACTGCCCTAAACCCCGAAACACCACCTCCAGCACGATCCCTGCACTGCCCGAACACCACTGCACTGCCCTAAACTCTGAAACACCAGCCCCTGCACGACCCCCTACAATGCCCGAACACCACTGCCCTAAACCCTGAAACACCAGCCCCTGCATGACCCCCTACGCTGCCCGAACACCACTGCACTGCCCTAAACCCTGAAACACCAGCCCCAGCACGACCCCTACACTGCCCGAACACCAATGCACTACCCTAAACCCTGAAACACCAGCCCTAGCATGACCCCCTACACTGCCTGAACACCACTGCACTACCCTAAACCCTGAAACACCAGCCCCAGCACAACCCCCTACACTGCCCTAACACCACTATACTGCCCTAAACCCTGAAACACCACCCACAGCACATCCGCCTACACTGCCCGAACACTACTGCACTGCCCTAAGCCCTGAAACACCAGCCCCTGCACGACCCCGTACACTGCCCGAACACCACTGCCTAAACCCTGAACCACCCCCAGCACAACCCCCTACACTGCCCGAACCCCAGTGCACTGCCCTAAACCCTAAAACATCAGCCCCAGCAAGACCCCCTACACTGCCCGAACACCACTGCACAGACCTAAACCCTAAAACACATGCCCCAGCAAGACCCCCTACACTGCCCGAACACCACTGCACTGCCCAAAACCCTGATTCATCACCCCGAGCACGACCCCTACACTGCCCTAAACCCTGAAACATCATCCCAAGCATGACCCCCTACACTGACCGAACACCACGCACCGCCCTACACCCTGAAACAACATCCCCAGCAAGACCCCCTACCTTGCACAAACACCACTGCCCTAAACCCTGAAACACCACCCCCAGCACGACCCCCTACACTGCCCGAACACAACTGCACTGCCCTAAACCCTGAAACATCAGCCCCAGCAAGACTCCCGACACTGCCCGAACACCACTGGACTGCACTAAACCCTGAAACACCACCCCCAGCACGACCCCCTACACTGCCCAAACACCACTGCACTTCCCTAAACCCTGAAACATCATCCCAAGCAAGCCCCCATACACTGCCCGAGCACCACTGCCCTAAACCCTGAAACACCACCTCCAGCACGATCCCTACACTGCCCGAATACCACTGCACTGCCCTAAACTCTGAAACACCAGCCCCTGCACGACCCCCTACACTGCCCTAACACCACTATACTGCCCTAAACCCTGAAACACCACCCCCAGCACATCCGCCTACTCTGCCCGAACACTACTGCACTGCCCTAAGCCCTGAAACACCAGCCCCTGCACGACCCCCTACACTGCCCGAACACCACTGCACTGCCTAAACCCTGAACCACCCCCAGCACAACCCCCTACACTGCCCGAACCCCAGTGCACTGCCCTAAACCCTAAAACATCAGCCCCAGCAAGACCCCCTACACTGCCCGAACACCACTGCACAGACCTAAACCCTAAAACACAAGCGCCAGCAAGACCCCCTACACTGCCCGAACACCACTGCACTGCCCTAAACCCTGATTCATCACCCCGAGCATGACCCCTACACTGCCCTAAAGCCTGAAACATCACCCCCAGCAAGAGCACCTACACTGCCCGAAAACCACTGCACTGCCCTAAACCCTGAAACATCATCCCAAGCAAGACCCCATACACTGCCCGAACACTACTGCCCTAAACCCTGAAACACCAAACCCAGCACTACCCCCTACACTGCCCGAACACCACTGTACTGCCCCAAACCCTGAAACACCAGCCGCAGCAAGACCCCCTACACTGCCCGAACACCACTGCACTTCCCTAAACCCTGAAACACCAGCCCCAGCACGTCCGCCTACACTGCCCGAACACTACTGCACTGCCCTAAGCCCTGAAACACCAGCCCCTGCACGACCCCGTACACTGCCCGAACACCACTGCACTGCCTAAACCCTGAACCACCCCCAGCACAACCCCCTACACTGCCCGAACCCCAGTGCACTGCCCTAAACCCTAAAACATCAGCCCCAGCAAGACACCCTACACTGACCGAACACCACTGCACAGACCTAAACCCTAAAACACATGCCCCAGCAAGACCCCCTACACTGCCCGAACACCACTGCACTGCCCAAAACCCTGATTCATCACCCTGAGCACGACCCCTACACTGCCCTAAACCCTGAAACATCATCCCAAGCATGACCCCCTACACTGACCGAACACCACGTACCGCCCTACACCCTGAAACAACATCCCCAGCAAGACCCCCTACCTTGCACAAACACCACTGCCCTAAACCCTGAAACACCACCCCCAGCACGACCCCCTACACTGCCCGAACACAACTGCACTGCCCTAAACCCTGAAACATCAGCCCCAGCAAGACTCCCGACACTGCCCGAACACCACTGGACTGCACTAAACCCTGAAACACCACCCCCAGCACGACCCCCTACACTGCCCAAACACCACTGCACTTCCCTAAACCCTGAAACATCATCCCAAGCAAGCCCCCATACACTGCCCGAGCACCACTGCCCTAAACCCTGAAACACCACCTCCAGCACGATCCCTACACTGCCCGAACACCACTGCACTGCCCTAAACTCTGAAACACCAGCCCCTGCACGACCCCCTACAATGCCCGAACACCACTGCACTGCCCTAAACCCTGAAACACCAGCCCCTGCATGACCCCCTACGCTGCCCGAACACCACTGCACTGCCCTAAACCCTGAAACTCCAGCCCCAGCACGACCCCTACACTGCCCGAACACCAATGCACTACCCTAAACCCTGAAACACCAGCCCTAGCACGACCCCCTACACTGCCTGAACACCACTGCACTACCCTAAACCCTGAAACACCAGCCCCAGCACGACCCCCTACACTGCCCGAACACCACTGCACTGCCCTAAACCCTGAAACATCATCCCAAGCATGACCCCCTACACTGACCGAACACCACTGCACTGCCCTAAACCCTGAAACACCAGCCCCAGCACGACCCCTACACTGCCTGAACACCACTGCACTGCCCTAAACCCTGAAACATCAGCCCCAGCACGACCCCCTACACTGCCCTAACACCACTGCCCTAAACCCGGACACACCAGCCCCTGGAAGACCCCCTAGACTGCCCTAAGCCCTGAAACACCACCCCCAGCACGACCCCCTACACTGCCGGAACACCACTGCACTACCCTAAACCCTGAAACACCACCCCCAGCACGACCCCCTACACTGCCCGAACACCACTGCACTGCCCTAAACCCTGAAACATCATCCCAAGCATGACCCCCTACACTGACCGAACACCACGCACCGCCCTACACCCTGAAACAACATCCCCAGCAAGACCCCCTACCTTGCACAAACACCACTGCCCTAAACCCTGAAACACCACCCCCAGCACGACCCCCTACACTGCCCGAACACAACTGCACTGCCCTAAACCCTGAAACATCAGCCCCAGCAAGACCCCCGACACTGCCCGAACACCACTGGACTGCCCTAAACCCTGAAACACCAGCCCCAGCACAAGCCCCTACACTGCCCAAACACCACTGCACTGCCCTAAACCCTGAAACACCACCCCTGCACGACCCTCTACACTGCCCGAACACCACTGCACTGCCCTAATCCCTGAAACACCACCCCCTGCACGACCCCCTACACTGCCCGAACACCACTGCACTGCCCTAAACCATGAAACATCATCCCCAGCAAGACCCCCTACACTGCCCGAACACCACAGCCCTAAACCCTGAAACACCACCTCAGCACAACCCCCTACACTGCCCGAACACAACTACACTGCCCTAAACCCTGAAACACCAGCCCCAGCAAGACCCCTACACTGCCCGAACACCACTGCACTCCCCTAAACCCTGAAACACCAGCCCCAGCAAGACCCCCTACACTGCCCGAACACCACTGCACTGCCCTAAACACTGAAACACCAGCCCCTACACAACCCCCTACACTGCCCGAACACCAATGCACTGCCCATAACCCTGAAACACCAGCCCCTGCACGTCCCCTACACTGCCCGAACACCACTGCACTGCCCTAAAACCTGAAACACCAGCCCCTGCACGACCCCCTACACTGCCCGGACACCACTGCACTGCCCTAAACCCTGAAACACCAGCCCCAGCACGACCCCTACACTGCCTGAACACCACTGCACTGCCCTAAACCCTGAAACATCAGCCCCAGCACGACCCCCTACACTGCCCAACACCACTGCCCTAAACCCGGACACACCAGCCCCTGGAAGACCCCCTAGACTGCCCTAAACCCTGAAACACCATCCCCAGCACGACCCCCTACACTGCCGGAACACCACTGCACTACCCTAAACCCTGAAACACCACCCCCTACACGACCCCCTACACTGCCCGAACACCACTGCACTGCCCTAAACCCTGAAACATCATCCCAAGCATGACCCCCTACACTGACCGAACACCACGCACCGCCCTACACCCTGAAACAACATCCCCAGCAAGACCCCCTACCTTGCACAAACACCACTGCCCTAAACCCTGAAACACCACCCCCAGCACGACCCCCTACACTGCCCGAACACAACTGCACTGCCCTAAACCCTGAAACATCAGCCCCAGTAAGACCCCCGACACTGCCCGAACACCACTGGACTGCCCTAAACCCTATAACACCAGCCCCAGCACAAGCCCCTACACTGCCCAAACACCACTTCACTGCCCTAAACCATGAAACATCATCCCCAGCAAGACCCCCTACACTGCCCGAACACCACTGCACTGCCCTAAACCATGAAACATCATCCCCAGCAAGACCCCCTACACTGCCCGAACACCACAGCCCTAAACCCTGAAACACCACCCCAGCACAACCCCCTACACTGCCCGAACACAACTACACTGCCCTAAACCCTGAATCACCAGCCCCAGCAAGACCCCTACACTGCCCGAACACCACTGCACTCCCCTTAACCCTGAAACACCAGCAAGACCCCCTACACTGCCCGAACACCACTGCACTGCCCTAAACACTGAAACACCAGCCCCTACACAACCCCCTACACTGCCCGAACACCACTGCACTGCCCATAACCCAGAAACACAAGCCCCTGCACGTCCCCTACACTGCCCGAACACCACTGCACTGCCCTAAAACCTGAAACACCAGCCCCTGCACGACCCCCTACACTGCCCGGACACCACTGCACTGCCCTAAACCCTGAAACACCAGCCCCAGCACGACCCCTACACTGCCTGAACACCACTGCACTGCCCTAAACCCTGACACACCAGCCCCAGCACGACCCCCTGCACTGCCTGAACACTACTGCACTGCCCTAAACCCTGAAACACCAGCCCCAACATGACCCCCTACACTGCCCGAACACCACTGCACTGCCCTAAACCCTGAAACACCAGCCCCTGGAAGTCCCCCTACACTGCACGAACACCACTGCACTGCCCTAAGCCCTGAAACACCAGCCCCTGCACGATCCCCTAGACTGCCCTAAACCCTAAAACACCACCCCAGCACGACCCCCTACACTGCCCTGAAACACCACCCCCAACACGACCCCCTACACTGCCAGAACACCACTGCACTGCCCTAAACCCTGAAACACCACCCCCAGCACGACCCCCTACACTGCCCAAACACCACTGCACTTCCCTAAACCCTGAAACATCATCCCAAGCAAGCCCCCGTACACTGCCCGAGCACCACTGCCCTAAACCCTGAAACACCACCTCCAGCACGATCCCTACACTGTCCGAACACCACTGCACTGCCCTAAACTCTGAAACACCAGCCCCTGCACGACCCCCTACAATGCCCGGACACCACTGCCCTAAACCCTGAAACACCAGCCCCTGCATGACCCCCTACGCTGCCCGAACACCACTGCACTGCCCTAAACCCTGAAACACCAGCCCCAGCACGACCCCTACACTGCCCGAACACCAATGCACTACCCTAAACCCTGAAACACCAGCCCTAGCATGACCCCCTACACTGCCTGAACACCACTGCACTACCCTAAACCCTGAAACACCAGCCCCAGCACAACCCCCTACACTGCCCTAACACCACTATACTGCCCTAAACCCTGAAACACCACCCACAGCACATCGCCTACACTGCCCGAACACTACTGCACTGCCCTAAGCCCTGAAACACCAGCCCCTGCACGACCCCGTACACTGCCCGAACACCACTGCCTAAACCCTGAACCACCCCCAGCACAACCCCCTACACTGCCCGAACCCCAGTGCACTGCCCTAAACCCTAAAACATCAGCCCCAGCAAGACCCCCTACACTGCCCGAACACCACTGCACAGACCTAAAACCTAAAACACATGCCCCAGCAAGACCCCCTACACTGCCCGAACACCACTGCACTGCCCAAAACCCTGATTCATCACCCCGAGCACGACCCCTACACTGCCCTAAACCCTGAAACATCATCCCAAGCATGACCCCCTACACTGACCGAACACCACGCACCGCCCTACACCCTGAAACAACATCCCCAGCAAGACCCCCTACCTTGCACAAACACCACTGCCCTAAACCCTGAAACACCACCCCCAGCACGACCCCCTACACTGCCCGAACACAACTGCACTGCCCTAAACCCTGAAACATCAGCCCCAGCAAGACTCCCGACACTGCCCGAACACCACTGGACTGCACTAAACCCTGAAACACCACCCCCAGCACAACCCCCTACACTGCCCAAACACCACTGCACTTCCCTAAACCCTGAAACATCATCCCAAGCAAGCCCCCATACACTGCCCGAGCACCACTGCCCTAAACCCTGAAACACCACCTCCAGCACGATCCCTACACTGCCCGAATACCACTGCACTGCCCTAAACTCTGAAACACCAGCCCCTGCACGACCCCCTACACTGCCCTAACACCACTATACTGCCCTAAACCCTGAAACACCACCCCCAGCACATCCGCCTACTCTGCCCGAACACTACTGCACTGCCCTAAGCCCTGAAACACCAGCCCCTGCACGACCCCCTACACTGCCCGAACACCACTGCACTGCCTAAACCCTGAACCACCCCCAGCACAACCCCCTACACTGCCCGAACCCCAGTGCACTGCCCTAAACCCTAAAACATCAGCCCCAGCAAGACCCCCTACACTGCCCGAACACCACTGCACAGACCTAAACCCTAAAACACAAGCGCCAGCAAGACCCCCTACACTGCCCGAACACCACTGCACTGCCCTAAACCCTGATTCATCACCCCGAGCATGACCCCTACACTGCCCTAAAGCCTGAAACATCACCCCCAGCAAGAGCACCTACACTGCCCGAAAACCACTGCACTGCCCTAAACCCTGAAACATCATCCCACGCAAGACCCCATACACTGCCCGAACACTACTGCCCTAAACCCTGAAACACCAAACCCAGCACTACCCCCTACACTGCCCGAACACCACTGTACTGCCCCAAACCCTGAAACACCAGCCGCAGCAAGACCCCCTACACTGCCCGAACACCACTGCACTTCCCTAAACCCTGAAACACCAGCCCCAGCACGACCCCCTACACTGCCTGAACACCACTTCACTGCCCTAAACCCTGAAACACCAGCCCCTGCACGACCCCCTACACTGCCCGAACACCACTGCACTGCCCTAAACCCTGAAACACTAGCTCCTGCACGACCCCCTACACTCCCCGAACACCACTGCTCTGCCCTAAACCCTGAAACACCAGCCCCAACACGACCCCTACACTGCCCGAACACCACCGCACAGCTTAAACCCTGAAACACCAGCCCCAGCATGACCCCCTACACTGCCCGAACACCACTGAACTGCCCTATGCCCTGAAATACCAGCCCCTGTATGACCCCCTACACTACCCTAAATCCTGAAACACCACCCCCAGCACGACCCCCTACACTACCGGAACACCACTGCACTGCCCCAAACCCTGAAACATCATCCCAAGCAAGACCCCGTACACTGCCCGAACACTACTGCCCTAAACCCTGAAACACCAGCCCCAGCAAGACACCCTACACTGCCCGAACACCACTGCACTGCCCCTAACCCTGAATCACCAGCCCCAGCAAGACCCCTAAACTGCCCGAACACCACTGCACTGCCCTAAACCCTGAAACACCAGCCCCTGCACGACCCCTACACTGACCGAACACCACTGCACTGCCCTAAACCCTGAAACACCAGCCTCTGCACGACCCCCTACACTGCCCGAACACCACTGCTTTGCCCTAAACCCTGAAACACCAGCCCCTGATCGACCCCCTACAATGCCCGGACACCACTGCACTGCCCTAAACCCTTAAACACAAGCGCCAGCAAGACCCCCTACACTGCCCGAACACCACTGCACTGCCCTAAACCCTGATTCATCACCCCGAGCATGACCCCTACACTGCCCTAAAGCCTGAAACATCACCCCCAGCAAGAGCACCTACACTGCCCGAAAACCACTGCACTGCCCTAAACCCTGAAACATCATCCCAAGCCAGACCCCATACACTGCCCGAACACTACTGCCCTAAACCCTGAAACACCAAACCCAGCACTACCCCCTACACTGCCCGAACACCACTGTACTGCCCCAAACCCTGAAACACCAGCCGCAGCAAGACCCCCTACACTGCCCGAACACCACTGCACTTCCCTAAACCCTGAAACACCAGCCCCAGCACGACCCCCTACACTGCCCGAACACCACTTCACTGCCCTAAACCCTGAAACACCAGCCCCTGCACGACCCCCTACACTGCCCGAACACCACTGCACTGCCCTAAACCCTGAAACACTAGCTCCTGCACGACCCCCTACACTCCCCGAACACCACTGCTCTGCCCTAAACCCTGAAACACCAGCCCCAACACGACCCCTACACTGCCAGAACACCACCGCACAGCTTAAACCCTGAAACACCAGCCCCAGCATGACCCCCTACACTGCGCGAACACCACTGCACTGCCCTATGCCCTGAAATACCAGCCCCTGTATGACCCCCTACACTACCCTAAATCCTGAAACACCACCCCCAGCACGACCCCCTACACTACCGGAACACCACTGCACTGCCCCAAACCCTGAAACATCATCCCAAGCAAGACCCCGTACACTGCCCGAACACTACTGCCCTAAACCCTGAAACACCAGCCCCAGCAAGACACCCTACACTGCCCGAACACCACTGCACTGCCCCTAACCCTGAATCACCAGCCCCAGCAAGACCCCCTAAACTGCCCGAACACCACTGCACTGCCCTAAACCCTGAAACACCAGCCCCTGCACGACCCCTACACTGACCGAACACCACTGCACTGCCCTAAACCCTGAAACACCAGCCTCTGCACGACCCCCTACACTGCCCGAACACCACTGCTTTGCCCTAAACCCTGAAACACCAGCCCCTGATCGACCCCCTACAATGCCCGGACACCACTGCACTGCCCTAAACCCTGAAACACCAGCCCCAGTACGACCCCCTGCACTGCCAGAACACCACTGCACTGCCCTAAACCCTGACACATCAGCCCCAGCAAGACCCCCTACACTGCCCAAACACCACTGGACTGCCCTAAACCCTGAAACACCAGCCCCAGCAAGACCCCCTGCACTGCAAGAACACCACTGCACTGCCCTAAACCCTGAAACACGAGCCCCAGCATGACTCCCTACACTGCCGGAACACCACTGCACTGCCCTAAACCCTGAAACACCAGCCCCTGCACGGCCCCCTAGACTGCCCTAAACCCTGAAACACCACCCCCAGCACGACCCCCTACACGGCCGGAACAGCACTGCACTGCCCTAAACCCTGAAACACCAACCCCAGCACGACCCCCTACACTGCCCGAACACCACTGCACTGCCCTAAACCCTGAAACATCATCCCAAGCATGACCCCCTACCTTGCACGAACACCACTGGACTACCCTAAACCCTGAAACACCAGCCCCAGCACAAGCCCCTACACTGCCCAAACACCACTGCACTGTCCTAAACCCTGAAACACCACCCCTGCACGACCCTCTACACTGCCCGAACACCACTGCACTGCCCTAATCCCTGAAACACCACCCCCTGCATGACCCCCTACACTGCCAGAAACACCACTGCACTGCCCTAAATCATGAAACATCATCCCCAGCAAGACCCCCTACACTGCCCGAACACCACAGCCCTAAATCCTGAAACACTACCCCAGCACAACCCCCTACACTGCCCGAACACAACTACACTGCCCTAAACCCTGAAACACCAGCCCCAGCAAGACCCCTACACTGCCCGAACACCACTGCACTCCCCTAAACCCTGAAACACCAGCCCCAGCAATACCCCCTACACTGCCCAAACACCACTGCACAAACCTATACCCTGAAACACCAGCCCCAGCAAGACCCCCTACACTGCCCGAACACCACTGCACTAAACCCTGAAACACCACCCCCAGCAAGACCCCCTACACTGCCCGAACACCACTGCACTGCCCTAAACCCTGAAACACCATCCCCTGCATGACCCTTTACACTGCCCGAACACCACTGCACAGCCCTAAACCCTGAAACATCATCCCCAGCAAGACCCCTACACTGCCCGAACACCACTGCCCTAAACCCTGAAAAACCATCCCCAGCACGACCCCCTACACTGCCTGAACACCAATGCACTGCCCTAAACCCTGAAACACCAGCCCCAGCAAGACCCCCTACACTGCCTAACACCACTGCACTAAATCCTGAAACACCACACCCAGCAAGACACCCTAGACTGCCCGAACACCACTGCACTGCCCTAAACCCTGAAACACCACCCCCTGCACGACCCTCTACACTGCCCGAACACCACTGCACTGCCCTTAACCCTGAAACACCACCCCGTGCACAACCCCCTACACTGCTCGAACACCACTGCACTGCCCTAAACCCTGAAACACGAGCCCCAGCATGACTCCCTTCACTGCCGGAACACCACTGCACTGCCCTAAACCCTGAAACACCAGCCCCTGCACGGCCCCCTAGACTGCCCTAAACCCTGAAACACCAACCCCAGCACGACCCCCTACACTGCCGGAACACCACTGCACTGCCCTAAACCCTGAAACACCACCCCCAGCATGACCCCCTACACTGCCGGAACACCACTGCACTGCCCTAAACCCTGAAACATCATCCCAAGCAAGACCCCGTACACTGCCCGAACACTACTGCCCTAAACCCTGAAACACCAGCCCCAGCAAGACCCGCTACACTGCTGGAACACCACTGCACTGCCCTAAACCCTGAAACACCAGCCCCAAAAAGACCCCTACACTGCCCGAACACCACTGCACTTCCCTAAACCCTAAAACACCATCCCCAGCACGACCCCCTACACTGCCTGAACACCACTGCACTGCCCTAAACCCTGAAACACCAGCCCCTGCATGACCCCTACACTGCCTGAACACCACTGCACTGCCCTAAACCCTGAAACACCAGCCCCAGCACGACCCCCTACACTGCCCGAACACCACTGCCCTAAACCCAGAAACACCAGCCCCTGGAAGACCCCCTACACTGCCCGATCACCACTGTACTGCCCTAAACCCTGAAACACCAGCCCCTGCACGATCCCCTAGACTGCCCTAAACCCTGAAACGCCACCCCCAGCACGATCCCTACACTGCCCGAACACCACTGCACAGCCCTAAACTCTGAAACACCATCCCCTGCACGACCCCCTACAATGCCGGAACACCACTGCACTTCCCTAAACCCTGAAACACCAGCCCCTGCATGACCCCCTACACTGCCCGAACACCACTGCACTGCCCTAAACCCTGAAACACCAGCCCCAGCACGACCCCTACACTGCCCGAACACCAATGCACTGCCCTAAACCCTGAAACACCAGCCCCAGCACGACCCCTACACTGCCCGAACACCACTGCACTGCCCTAAACCCTGAAAAACCAGCCCCAGCACAACCCCCTACACTGCTCCAACACCACTATACTGCCCTAAACCCTGAAACACCACCCCCAGCACATCGGCCTACACTGCCCGAACACTACTGCACTGCCCTAAACCCTGAAACACCAGCCCCTGCACGACCCCCTACACTGCCCGAACACTACTGCACTGCCCTAAACCCTGAAACACCAGCCCCAGCACGACCCCTACACTGCCTGATCACCACTGCACAAACCTATACCCTGAAACACCAGCCCCAGCAAGACCCCCTACACTGCCCGAACACCACTGCACTAAACCCTGAAACACCACCCCCAGCAAGACCCCCTACACTGCCCGAACACCACTGCACTGCCCTAAACCCTGAAACACCATCCCCTGCATGACCCTTTACACTGCCCGAACACCACTGCACAGCCCTAAACCCTGAAACATCATCCCCAGCAAGACCCCCTACACTGCCCGAACACCACTGCCCTAAACCCTGAAAAACCATCCCCAGCACGACCCCCTACACTGCCTGAACACCAATGCACTGCCCTAAACCCTGAAACACCAGCCCCAGCAAGACCCCCTACACTGCCTAACACCACTGCACTAAATCCTGAAACACCACACCCAGCAAGACACCCTAGACTGCCCGAACACCACTGCACTGCCCTAAACCCTGAAACACCACCCCCTGCACGACCCTCTACACTGCCCGAACACCACTGCACTGCCCTTAACCCTGAAACACCACCCCGTGCACAACCCCCTACACTGCTCGAACACCACTGCACTGCCCTAAACCCTGAAACACCACCCCCAGGAAGACCCCTACACTGCCCGAACACCACTGCACTGCCCTAAACCCTGAAACACCAGCCCCTGCAAGACCCCCTACACTGCCCGAACACCACTGCACTGCCCTATACCCTGAAACACCAGCCCCTGTAAGACCCCCTACACTACCCTAAACCCTGAAACACCACCCCCAGCATGACCCCCTACACTGCCGGAACACCACTGCACTGCCCTAAACCCTGAAACATCATCCCAAGCAAGACCCCGTACACTGCCCGAACACTACTGCCCTAAACCCTGAAACACCAGCCCCAGCAAGACCCGCTACACTGCTGGAACACCACTGCACTGCCCTAAACCCTGAAACACCAGCCCCAAAAAGACCCCTACACTGCCCGAACACCACTGCACTTCCCTAAACCCTAAAACACCATCCCCAGCACGACCCCCTACACTGCCTGAACACCACTGCACTGCCCTAAACCCTGAAACACCAGCCCCTGCATGACCCCTACACTGCCTGAACACCACTGCACTGCCCTAAACCCTGAAACACCAGCCCCAGCACGACCCCCTACACTGCCCGAACACCACTGCCCTAAACCCAGAAACACCAGCCCCTGGAAGACCCCCTACACTGCCCGATCACCACTGTACTGCCCTAAACCCTGAAACACCAGCCCCTGCACGATCCCCTAGACTGCCCTAAACCCTGAAACGCCACCCCCAGCACGATCCCTACACTGCCCGAACACCACTGCACAGCCCTAAACTCTGAAACACCATCCCCTGCACGACCCCCTACAATGCCGGAACACCACTGCACTTCCCTAAACCCTGAAACACCAGCCCCTGCATGACCCCCTACACTGCCCGAACACCACTGCACTGCCCTAAACCCTGAAACACCAGCCCCAGCACGACCCCTACACTGCCCGAACACCAATGCACTGCCCTAAACCCTGAAACACCAGCCCCAGCACGACCCCTACACTGCCCGAACACCACTGCACTGCCCTAAACCCTGAAAAACCAGCCCCAGCACAACCCCCTACACTGCTCCAACACCACTATACTGCCCTAAACCCTGAAACACCACCCCCAGCACATCGGCCTACACTGCCCGAACACTACTGCACTGCCCTAAACCCTGAAACACCAGCCCCTGCACGACCCCCTACACTGCCCGAACACCACTGCACTGCCTAAACCCTGAACCACCCCAGCACAACCCCCTACACTGCCCGAACCCCACTGCACTGCCCTAAACCCTAAAACATCAGCCCCAGCAAGACCCCCTACACTGCCCGAACACCACTGCACAGACCTAAACCCTAAAACACAAGCCCCAGCAAGACCCCCTACACTGCCCGAACACCACTGCACTGCCCTAAACCCTGATTCATCACCCCGAGCACGACCCCTACACTGCCCTAAACCCTGAAACATCACCCCCAGCAAGAACACCTACACTGCCCGAAAACCACTGCACTGCCCTAAACCCTGAAACACCACCCCCAGCACGACCCCCTGCACTGCCAGAACACCACTGTACTGCCCTAAACCCTGAAACACGAGCCCCAGCACGACTCCCTACACTGCCCGAACACCACTGCACTGCCCTAAACACTGAAACACCAGCCCCTACACAACCCCCTACACTGCCCGAACACCACTGCACTGCCCTAAACCCTGAAACACCACCCCCTGCACAACCCCTACACTGCACGAACACCACTGCACTGCCATAAACCCTGAAACACCAGCCCCAGCAAGACCCCCTACGCTGCCTGAACACCACTTCACTGCCCTAAACCCTGAAACACCACCCCCAGCAAGACCCCCTACACTGCCCGAACACCACTGCACTAAACCCTGAAACACCACCCCCAGCAAGACCCCTACACTGCCCGAACACCACTGCACTGTCCTAAACCCTGAAACACCAGCCCCAGCAACACCTCCTACACTGCCTGAACACCACTGCACTGCCCTAAACCCTGAAACACCAGCCCCAGCACGACCCCCTACACTGCCCGAACACCACTACACTGCCTTAAACCCTGAAACACCAGCCCCAGCACGACCCCTACACTTCCCGAACACCACTGCACTGCCCTAAACCCTGATACACCACCCCCAGCACGACCCCCTACACTGGCCAAACACCACTGCACTGCCCTAAACCCTGAAACATCATCCCCAGCAAGACCCCTACACTGCCCAAACACAACTGCCCTAAACCCTTAAACACCACCCCCAGCATGACCCCCTACACTCCCCAAACAGCACTGCACCGCCCTAAACCCTGAAACACCAGCCCCAACAAGACCCCCTACACTGCCCGAACACCACTGCAGAGACCTAATTCCTGAAACACCACCCGCAGCACGACCTCATACACTGCCTGAAAACCACTGCACTGCCTTAAACCCTGAAATATTATCCGCAGCAAGACCCCCTACACTGCCCGAACACTACTGCCCTAAACCCTGAAACACCAGCCCCAGCAAGACACCCTACACTGCTCGAACACCACTGCACTGCCCCTAACCCTGAATCACCAGCCCCAGCAAGACCCCCTACACTGCCGGAACACCACTGCACTGCCCTAAAGCCTGAAACACCAGCCCCTGCACAACCCCCTACACTGACCGAACACCACTGCACTGCCCTAAACCCTGAAACACCAGCCCCTGCACAACCCCCTACACTGCCCGAACACCACTGCACTGCCCTAAACCCTGAAACATCAGCCCCTGCACGACCCCCTACAATGCCCGGACACCACTGCACTGCCCTAAACCCTGAAACATCAGCCCCAGTACGACCCCCTGCACTGCCAGAACAACACTGCACTGCCCTAAACCCTGAAACACGAGCCCCAGCACGACTCCCTACACTGCCGGAACACCACTGCACTGCCCTAAACCCTGAAACACCAGCCCCTGCATGGCCCCCTAGACTGCCCTAAACCCTGAAACACCACCCCCAGCATGACCCGCTACACTGCCGGAACACCACTGCACTGCCCTAAACCCTGAAACACCACCCCCAGCACGACCCCCTACACTGCCCGAACACCACTGCACAGCCCTAAACCCTGAAACATCATCCCAAGCATGACCCCCTACACTGACCGAACACCACGCACCGCCCTACACCCTGAAACAACATCCCTAGCAAGACCCCCTACACTGCCCGAACACAACTGCGCTGCCCTAAACCCTGAAACATCAGCCCCAGCAAGACCCCCGACACTGCCCGAACACCACTGGACTGCCCTAAACCCTGAAACACCAGCCCCAGCACAAGCACCTACACTGCCCAAACACCACTGCACTGTCCTAAACCCTGAAACACCACCCCTGCACGACCCTCTACACTGCCCGAACACCACTGCACTGCCCTAATCCCTGAAACACCACCTCCTGCACGACCCCCTACACTGCCCGAACACCACTGCACTGCCCTAAACCATGAAACATCATCCCCAGCAAGACCCCCTACACTGCCCAAACGCCACAGCCCTAAACCCTGAAACACCACCCCAGCACAACCCCCTTCACTGCCCGAACACAACTACACTGCCCTAAACCCTGAAACACCGCCCCAGCAAGACCCCTACACTGCCCGAACACCACTGCACTCCCCTAAACCCTGAAACACCAGCCCCAGCAAGACCCCCTACACTGCCCGAACACCACTGCACTGCCCTAAACACTGAAACACCAGCCCCTACACAACCCCCTACACTGCCCGAACACCAATGCACTGCCCATAACCCTTAAACACCAGCCCCTGCACGTCCCCTACACTGCCCGAACACCACTGCACTGCCCTAAAACCTGAAACACCAGCCCCTGCACGACCCCCTACACTGCCCGGACACCACTGCACTGCCCTAAACCCTGAAACACCAGCCCCAGCACGACCCCTACACTGCCTGAACACCACTGCACTGCCCTAAACCCTGAAACATCAGCCCCAGCACGACCCCCTACACTGCCCTAACACCACTGCCCTAAACCCGGACACACCAGCCCCTGGAAGACCCCCTAGTCTGCCCTAAGCCCTGAAACACCACCCCCAGCACGACCCCCTACACTGCCGGAACACCACTGCACTACCCTAAACCCTGAAACACCACCCCCAGCACGACCCCCTATACTGCCCGAACACCACTGCACTGCCCTAAACCCTGAAACATCATCCCAAGCATGACCCCCTACACTGACCGAACACCACGCACCGCCCTACACCTTGAATTAACATCCCCAGCAAGACCCCCTACCTTGCACAAACACCACTGCCCTAAACCCTGAAACACCACCCCCAGCACGACCCCCTACACTGCCCGAACACCAATGCACTGCCCATAACCCTGAAACACCAGCCCCTGCACATCCCCTACACTGCCCGAACACCACTGCACTGCCCTAAACCCTGAAACACCAGCCCCTGCACGACCCCCTACACTGCCCGAACACCACTGCACTGCCTAAACCCTGAACCACCCCAGCACAACCCCCTACACTGCCCGAACCCCACTGCACTGCCCTAAACCCTAAAACATCAGCCCCAGCAAGACCCCCTACACTGCCCGAACACCACTGCACAGACCTAAACCCTAGAACACAAGCCCCAGCAAGACCCCCTACACTGCCCGAACACCACTGCACTGCCCTAAACCCTGATTCATCACCCCGAGCATGACCCCTACACTGCCCTAAACCCTGAAACATCACCCCCAGCAAGAGCACCTACACTGCCCGAAAACCACTGCACTGCCCTAAACCCTGAAACACCACCCCCAGCACGACCCCCTGCACTGCCAGAACACCACTGTACTGCCCTAAACCCTGAAACACGAGCCCCAGCACGACTCCCTACACTGCCCGAACACCACTGCATTGCCCTAAACACTGAAACACCAGCCCCTACACAACCCCCTACACTGCCCGAACACCACTGCACTGCCCTAAACCCTGAAACACCACCCCCTGCACAACCCCTACACTGCACGAACACCACTGCACTGCCATAAAGCCTGAAACACCAGCCCCAGCAAGACCCCCTACGCTGCCTGAACACCACTTCACTGCCCTAAACCCTGAAACACCACCCCCAGCAAGACCCCCTACACTGCCCGAACACCACTGCACTAAACCCTGAAACACCACCCCCAGCAAGACCCCTACACTGCCCGAACACCACTGCACTGTCCTAAACCCTGAAACACCAGCCCCAGCAACACCTCCTACACTGCCTGAACACCACTGCACTGCCCTAAACCCTGAAACACCAGCCCCAGCACGACCCCCTACACTGCCCGAACACCACTACACTGCCTTAAACCCTGAAACACCAGCCCCAGCACGACCCCTACACTTCCCGAACACCACTGCACTGCCCTAAACCCTGATACACCACCCCCAGCACGACCCCCTACACTGGCCAAACACCACTGCACTGCCCTAAACCCTGAAACATCATCCCCAGCAAGACCCCTACACTGCCCAAACACAACTGCCCTAAACCCTTAAACACCACCCCCAGCACGACCCCCTACACTCCCCAAACAGCACTGCACCGCCCTAAACCCTGAAACACCAGCCCCAACAAGACCCCCTACACTGCCCGAACACCACTGCAGAGACCTAATTCCTGAAACACCACCCGCAGCACGACCTCATACACTGCCTGAAAACCACTGCACTGCCTTAAACCCTGAAATATTATCCGCAGCAAGACCCCCTACACTGCCCGAACACTACTGCCCTAAACCCTGAAACACCAGCCCCAGCAAGACACCCTACACTGCCCGAACACCACTGCACTGCCCCTAACCCTGAATCACCAGCCCCAGCAAGACCCCCTACACTGCCCGAACACCACTGCACTGCCCTAAAGCCTGAAACACCAGCCCCTGCACAACCCCCTACACTGACCGAACACCACTGCACTGCCCTAAACCCTGAAACACCAGCCCCTGCACAACCCCCTACACTGCCCGAACACCACTGCACTGCCCTAAACCCTGAAACACCAGCCCCTGCACGACCCCCTACAATGCCCGGACACCACTGCACTGCCCTAAACCCTGAAACATCAGCCCCAGTACGACCCCCTGCACTGCCAGAACAACACTGCACTGCCCTAAACCCTGAAACACGAGCCCCAGCACGACTCCCTACACTGCCGGAACACCACTGCACTGCCCTAAACCCTGAAACACCAGCCCCTGCACGGCCCCCTAGACTGCCCTAAACCCTGAAACACCACCCCCAGCATGACCCGCTACACTGCCGGAACACCACTGCACTGCCCTAAACCCTGAAACACCACCCCCAGCACGACCCCCTACACTGCCCGAACACCACTGCACAGCCCTAAACCCTGAAACATCATCCCAAGCATGACCCCCTACACTGACCGAACACCACGCACCGCCCTACACCCTGAAACAACATCCCTAGCAAGACCCCCTACACTGCCCGAACACAACTGCGCTGCCCTAAACCCTGAAACATCAGCCCCAGCAAGACCCCCGACACTGCCCGAACACCACTGGACTGCCCTAAACCCTGAAACACCAGCCCCAGCACAAGCACCTACACTGCCCAAACACCACTGCACTGTCCTAAACCCTGAAACACCACCCCTGCACGACCCTCTACACTGCCCGAACACCACTGCACTGCCCTAATCCCTGAAACACCACCTCCTGCACGACCCCCTACACTGCCCGAACACCACTGCACTGCCCTAAACCATGAAACATCATCCCCAGCAAGACCCCCTACACTGCCCAAACGCCACAGCCCTAAACCCTGAAACACCACCCCAGCACAACCCCCTACACTGCCCGAACACAACTACACTGCCCTAAACCCTGAAACACCGCCCCAGCAAGACCCCTACACTGCCCGAACACCACTGCACTCCCCTAAACCCTGAAACACCAGCCCCAGCAAGACCCCCTACACTGCCCGAACACCACTGCACTGCCCTAAACACTGAAACACCAGCCCCTACACAACCCCCTACACTGCCCGAACACCAATGCACTGCCCATAACCCTGAAACACCAGCCCCTGCATGTCCCCTACACTGCCCGAACACCACTTCACTGCCCTAAAACCTGAAACACCAGCCCCTGCACGACCCCCTACACTGCCCGGACACCACTGCACTGCCCTAAACCCTGAAACACCAGCCCCAGCACGACCCCTACACTGCCTGAACACCACTGCACTGCCCTAAACCCTGAAACATCAGCCCCAGCACGACCCCCTACACTGCCCTAACACCACTGCCCTAAACCCGGACACACCAGCCCCTGGAAGACCCCCTAGTCTGCCCTAAGCCCTGAAACACCACCCCCAGCACGACCCCCTACACTGCCGGAACACCACTGCACTACCCTAAACCCTGAAACACCACCCCCAGCACGCCCCCCTATACTGCCCGAACACCACTGCACTGCCCTAAACCCTGAAACATCATCCCAAGCATGACCCCCTACACTGACCGAACACCACGCACCGCCCTACACCTTGAAACAACATCCCCAGCAAGACCCCCTACCTTGCACAAACACCACTGCCCTAAACCCTGAAACACCACCCCCAGCACGACCCCCTACACTGCCCGAACACCAATGCACTGCCCATAACCCTGAAACACCAGCCCCTGCACATCCCCTACACTGCCCGAACACCACTGCACTGCCCTAAACCCTGAAACACCAGCCCCTGCACGACCCCCTACACTGCCCGAACACCACTGCACTGCCTAAACCCTGAACCACCCCAGCACAACCCCCTACACTGCCCGAACCCCACTGCACTGCCCTAAACCCTAAAACATCAGCCCCAGCAAGACCCCCTACACTGCCCGAACACCACTGCACAGACCTAAACCCTAAAACACAAGCCCCAGCAAGACCCCCTACAATGCCCGAACACCACTGCACTGCCCTAAACCCTGATTCATCACCCCGAGCACGACCCCTACACTGCCCTAAACCCTGAAACATCACCCCCAGCAAGAACACCTACACTGCCCGAAAACCACTGCACTGCCCTAAACCCTGAAACACCACCCCTAGCACGACCCCCTGCACTGCCAGAACACCACTGTACTGCCCTAAACCCTGAAACACGAGCCCCAGCACGACTCCCTACACTGCCCGAACACCACTGCACTGCCCTAAACACTGAAACACCAGCCCCTACACAACCCCCTACACTGCCCGAACACCACTGCACTGCCCTAAACCCTGAAACACCACCCCCTGCACAACCCCTACACTGCCTGAACACCACTGCACTGCCCTAAACCCTGAAACATCAGCCCCAGCACGACCCCCTACACTGCCCTAACACCACTGCCCTAAACCCGGACACACCAGCCCCTGGAAGACCCCCTAGACTGCCCTAAGCCCTGAAACACCACCCCCAGCACGACCCCCTACACTGCCGGAACACCACTGCACTACCCTAAACCCTGAAACACCACCCCCAGCACGACCCCCACACTGCCCGAACACCACTGCACTGCCCTAAACCCTGAAACATCATCCCAAGCATGACCCCCTACACTGACCGAACACCACGCACCGCCCTACACCCTGAAACAACATCCCCAGCAAGACCCCCTACCTTGCACAAACACCACTGCCCTAAACCCTGAAACACCACCCCCAGCACGACCCCCTACACTGCCCGAACACAACTGCACTGCCCTAAACCCTGAAACATCAGCCCCAGCAAGACCCCCGACACTGCCCGAACACCACTGGACTGCCCTAAACCCTGAAACACCAGCCCCAGCACAAGCCCCTACACTGCCCAAACACCACTGCACTGCCCTAAACCCTGAAACACCACCCCTGCACGACCCTCTACACTGCCCAAACACCACTGCACTGCCCTAATCCCTGAAACACCACCCCCTGCACGACCCCCTACACTGCCCGAACACCACTGCACTGCCCTAAACCATGAAACATCATCCCCAGCAAGACCCCCTACACTGCCCGAACACCACAGCCCTAAACCCTGAAACACCACCTCAGCACAACCCCCTACACTGCCCGAACACAACTACACTGCCCTAAACCCTGAAACACCAGCCCCAGCAAGACCCCTACACTGCCCGAACACCACTGCACTCCCCTAAACACTGAAACACCAGCCCCTACACAACCCCCTACACTGCCCGAACACCAATGCACTGCCCATAACCCTGAAACACCAGCCCCTGCATGTCCCCTACACTGCCCGAACACCACTTCACTGCCCTAAAACCTGAAACACCAGCCCCTGCACGACCCCCTACACTGCCCGGACACCACTGCACTGCCCTAAACCCTGAAACACCAGCCCCAGCACGACCCCTACACTGCCTGAACACCACTGCACTGCCCTAAACCCTGAAACATCAGCCCCAGCACGACCCCCTACACTGCCCTAACACCACTGCCCTAAACCCGGACACACCAGCCCCTGGAAGACCCCCTAGTCTGCCCTAAGCCCTGAAACACCACCCCCAGCACGACCCCCTACACTGCCGGAACACCACTGCACTACCCTAAACCCTGAAACACCACCCCCAGCACGCCCCCCTATACTGCCCGAACACCACTGCACTGCCTAAACCCTGAACCACCCCAGCACAACCCCCTACACTGCCCGAACCCCACTGCACTGCCCTAAACCCTAAAACATCAGCCCCAGCAAGACCCCCTACACTGCCCGAACACCACTGCACAGACCTAAACCCTAGAACACAAGCCCCAGCAAGACCCCCTACACTGCCCGAACACCACTGCACTGCCCTAAACCCTGATTCATCACCCCGAGCATGACCCCTACACTGCCCTAAACCCTGAAACATCACCCCCAGCAAGAACACCTACACTGCCCGAAAACCACTGCACTGCCCTAAACCCTGAAACACCACCCCCAGCACGACCCCCTGCACTGCCAGAACACCACTGTACTGCCCTAAACCCTGAAACACGAGCCCCAGCACGACTCCCTACACTGCCCGAACACCACTGCACTGCCCTAAACACTGAAACACCAGCCCCTACACAACCCCGTACACTGCCCGAACACCACTGCACTGCCCTAAACCCTGAAACACCACCCCCTGCACAACCCCTACACTGCACGAACACCACTGCACTGCCATAAAGCCTGAAACACCAGCCCCAGCAAGACCCCCTACGCTGCCTGAACACCACTTCACTGCCCTAAACCCTGAAACACCACCCCCAGCAAGACCCCCTACACTGCCCGAACACCACTGCACTAAACCCTGAAACACCACCCCCAGCAAGACCCCTACACTGCCCGAACACCACTGCACTGTCCTAAACCCTGAAACACCAGCCCCAGCAACACCTCCTACACTGCCTGAACACCACTGCACTGCCCTAAACCCTGAAACACCAGCCCCAGCACGACCCCCTACACTGCCCGAACACCACTACACTGCCTTAAACCCTGAAACACCAGCCCCAGCACGACCCCTACACTTCCCGAACACCACTGCACTGCCCTAAACCCTGATACACCACCCCCAGCACGACCCCCTACACTGGCCAAACACCACTGCACTGCCCTAAACCCTGAAACATCATCCCCAGCAAGACCCCTACACTGCCCAAACACAACTGCCCTAAACCCTTAAACACCACCCCCAGCACGACCCCCTACACTCCCCAAACAGCACTGCACCGCCCTAAACCCTGAAACACCAGCCCCAACAAGACCCCCTACACTGCCCGAACACCACTGCAGAGACCTAATTCCTGAAACACCACCCGCAGCACGACCTCATACACTGCCTGAAAACCACTGCACTGCCTTAAACCCTGAAATATTATCCGCAGCAAGACCCCCTACACTGCCCGAACACTACTGCCCTAAACCCTGAAACACCAGCCCCAGCAAGACACCCTACACTGCCCGAACACCACTGCACTGCCCCTAACCCTGAATCACCAGCCCCAGCAAGACCCCCTACACTGCCCGAACACCACTGCACTGCCCTAAAGCCTGAAACACCAGCCCCTGCACAACCCCCTACACTGACCGAACACCACTGCACTGCCCTAAACCCTGAAACACCAGCCCCTGCACAACCCCCTACACTGCCCGAACACCACTGCACTGCCCTAAACCCTAAAACACCAGCCCCTGCACGACCCCCTACAATGCCCGGACACCACTGCACTGCCCTAAACCCTGAAACATCAGCCCCAGTACGACCCCCTGCACTGCCAGAACAACACTGCACTGCCCTAAACCCTGAAACACGAGCCCCAGCACGACTCCCTACACTGCCGGAACACCACTGCACTGCCCTAAACCCTGAAACACCAGCCCCTGCACGGCCCCCTAGACTGCCCTAAACCCTGAAACACCACCCCCAGCATGACCCGCTACACTGCCGGAACACCACTGCACTGCCCTAAACCCTGAAACACCACCCCCAGCACGACCCCCTACACTGCCCGAACACCACTGCACAGCCCTAAACCCTGAAACATCATCCCAAGCATGACCCCCTACACTGACCGAACACCACGCACCGCCCTACACCCTGAAACAACATCCCTAGCAAGACCCCCTACACTGCCCGAACACAACTGCGCTGCCCTAAACCCTGAAACATCAGCCCCAGCAAGACCCCCGACACTGCCCGAACACCACTGGACTGCCCTAAACCCTGAAACACCAGCCCCAGCACAAGCACCTACACTGCCCAAACACCACTGCACTGTCCTAAACCCTGAAACACCACCCCTGCACGACCCTCTACACTGCCCGAACACCACTGCACTGCCCTAATCCCTGAAACACCACCTCCTGCACGACCCCCTACACTGCCCGAACACCACTGCACTGCCCTAAACCATGAAACATCATCCCCAGCAAGACCCCCTACACTGCCCAAACGCCACAGCCCTAAACCCTGAAACACCACCCCAGCACAACCCCCTACACTGCCCGAACACAACTACACTCCCCTAAACCCTGAAACACCGCCCCAGCAAGACCCCTACACTGCCCGAACACCACTGCACTCCCCTAAACCCTGAAACACCAGCCCCAGCAAGACCCCCTACACTGCCCGAACACCACTGCACTGCCCTAAACACTGAAACACCAGCCCCTACACAACCCCCTACACTGCCCGAACACCAATGCACTGCCCATAACCCTGAAACACCAGCCCCTGCATGTCCCCTACACTGCCCGAACACCACTTCACTGCCCTAAAACCTGAAACACCAGCCCCTGCACGACCCCCTACACTGCCCGGACACCACTGCACTGCCCTAAACCCTGAAACACCAGCCCCAGCACGACCCCTACACTGCCTGAACACCACTGCACTGCCCTAAACCCTGAAACATCAGCCCCAGCACAACCCCCTACACTGCCCTAACACCACTGCCCTAAACCCGGACACACCAGCCCCTGGAAGACCCCCTAGTCTGCCCTAAGCCCTGAAACACCACCCCAGCACGATCCCTACACTGCCTGAACACCACTGCACTGCCCTAAACACTGAAACACCAGCCCCTACACAACCCCCTACACTGCCCGAACACCACTGCACTGCCCTAAACCCTGAAACACCACCCCCTGCACAACCCCTACACTGCCTGAACACCACTGCACTGCCCTAAACCCTGAAACATCAGCCCCAGCACGACCCCCTACACTGCCCTAACACCACTGCCCTAAACCCGGACACACCAGCCCCTGGAAGACCCCCTAGACTGCCCTAAGCCCTGAAACACCACCCCCAGCACGACCCCCTACACTGCCGGAACACCACTGCACTACCCTAAACCCTGAAACACCACCCCCAGCACGACCCCCACACTGCCCGAACACCACTGCACTGCCCTAAACCCTGAAACATCATCCCAAGCATGACCCCCTACACTGACCGAACACCACGCACCGCCCTACACCCTGAAACAACATCCCCAGCAAGACCCCCTACCTTGCACAAACACCACTGCCCTAAACCCTGAAACACCACCCCCAGCACGACCCCCTACACTGCCCGAACACAACTGCACTGCCCTAAACCCTGAAACATCAGCCCCAGCAAGACCCCCGACACTGCCCGAACACCACTGGACTGCCCTAAACCCTGAAACACCAGCCCCAGCACAAGCCCCTACACTGCCCAAACACCACTGCACTGCCCTAAACCCTGAAACACCACCCCTGCACGACCCTCTACACTGCCCAAACACCACTGCACTGCCCTAATCCCTGAAACACCACCCCCTGCACGACCCCCTACACTGCCCGAACACCACTGCACTGCCCTAAACCATGAAACATCATCCCCAGCAAGACCCCCTACACTGCCCGAACACCACAGCCCTAAACCCTGAAACACCACCTCAGCACAACCCCCTACACTGCCCGAACACAACTACACTGCCCTAAACCCTGAAACACCAGCCCCAGCAAGACCCCTACACTGCCCGAACACCACTGCACTCCCCTAAACACTGAAACACCAGCCCCTACACAACCCCCTACACTGCCCGAACACCAATGCACTGCCCATAACCCTGAAACACCAGCCCCTGCATGTCCCCTACACTGCCCGAACACCACTTCACTGCCCTAAAACCTGAAACACCAGCCCCTGCACGACCCCCTACACTGCCCGGACACCACTGCACTGCCCTAAACCCTGAAACACCAGCCCCAGCACGACCCCTACACTGCCTGAACACCACTGCACTGCCCTAAACCCTGAAACATCAGCCCCAGCACGACCCCCTACACTGCCCTAACACCACTGCCCTAAACCCGGACACACCAGCCCCTGGAAGACCCCCTAGTCTGCCCTAAGCCCTGAAACACCACCCCCAGCACGACCCCCTACACTGCCGGAACACCACTGCACTACCCTAAACCCTGAAACACCACCCCCAGCACGCCCCCCTATACTGCCCGAACACCACTGCACTGCCTAAACCCTGAACCACCCCAGCACAACCCCCTACACTGCCCGAACCCCACTGCACTGCCCTAAACCCTAAAACATCAGCCCCAGCAAGACCCCCTACACTGCCCGAACACCACTGCACAGACCTAAACCCTAGAACACAAGCCCCAGCAAGACCCCCTACACTGCCCGAACACCACTGCACTGCCCTAAACCCTGATTCATCACCCCGAGCATGACCCCTACACTGCCCTAAACCCTGAAACATCACCCCCAGCAAGAACACCTACACTGCCCGAAAACCACTGCACTGCCCTAAACCCTGAAACACCACCCCCAGCACGACCCCCTGCACTGCCAGAACACCACTGTACTGCCCTAAACCCTGAAACACGAGCCCCAGCACGACTCCCTACACTGCCCGAACACCACTGCACTGCCCTAAACACTGAAACACCAGCCCCTACACAACCCCCTACACTGCCCGAACACCACTGCACTGCCCTAAACCCTGAAACACCACCCCCTGCACAACCCCTACACTGCACGAACACCACTGCACTGCCATAAAGCCTGAAACACCAGCCCCAGCAAGACCCCCTACGCTGCCTGAACACCACTTCACTGCCCTAAACCCTGAAACACCACCCCCAGCAAGACCCCCTACACTGCCCGAACACCACTGCACTAAACCCTGAAACACCACCCCCAGCAAGACCCCTACACTGCCCGAACACCACTGCACTGTCCTAAACCCTGAAACACCAGCCCCAGCAACACCTCCTACACTGCCTGAACACCACTGCACTGCCCTAAACCCTGAAACACCAGCCCCAGCACGACCCCCTACACTGCCCGAACACCACTACACTGCCTTAAACCCTGAAACACCAGCCCCAGCACGACCCCTACACTTCCCGAACACCACTGCACTGCCCTAAACCCTGATACACCACCCCCAGCACGACCCCCTACACTGGCCAAACACCACTGCACTGCCCTAAACCCTGAAACATCATCCCCAGCAAGACCCCTACACTGCCCAAACACAACTGCCCTAAACCCTTAAACACCACCCCCAGCACGACCCCCTACACTCCCCAAACAGCACTGCACCGCCCTAAACCCTGAAACACCAGCCCCAACAAGACCCCCTACACTGCCCGAACACCACTGCAGAGACCTAATTCCTGAAACACCACCCGCAGCACGACCTCATACACTGCCTGAAAACCACTGCACTGCCTTAAACCCTGAAATATTATCCGCAGCAAGACCCCCTACACTGCCCGAACACTACTGCCCTAAACCCTGAAACACCAGCCCCAGCAAGACACCCTACACTGCCCGAACACCACTGCACTGCCCCTAACCCTGAATCACCAGCCCCAGCAAGACCCCCTACACTGCCCGAACACCACTGCACTGCCCTAAAGCCTGAAACACCAGCCCCTGCACAACCCCCTACACTGACCGAACACCACTGCACTGCCCTAAACCCTGAAACACCAGCCCCTGCACAACCCCCTACACTGCCCGAACACCACTGCACTGCCCTAAACCCTAAAACACCAGCCCCTGCACGACCCCCTACAATGCCCGGACACCACTGCACTGCCCTAAACCCTGAAACATCAGCCCCAGTACGACCCCCTGCACTGCCAGAACAACACTGCACTGCCCTAAACCCTGAAACACGAGCCCCAGCACGACTCCCTACACTGCCGGAACACCACTGCACTGCCCTAAACCCTGAAACACCAGCCCCTGCACGGCCCCCTAGACTGCCCTAAACCCTGAAACACCACCCCCAGCATGACCCGCTACACTGCCGGAACACCACTGCACTGCCCTAAACCCTGAAACACCACCCCCAGCACGACCCCCTACACTGCCCGAACACCACTGCACAGCCCTAAACCCTGAAACATCATCCCAAGCATGACCCCCTACACTGACCGAACACCACGCACCGCCCTACACCCTGAAACAACATCCCTAGCAAGACCCCCTACACTGCCCGAACACAACTGCGCTGCCCTAAACCCTGAAACATCAGCCCCAGCAAGACCCCCGACACTGCCCGAACACCACTGGACTGCCCTAAACCCTGAAACACCAGCCCCAGCACAAGCACCTACACTGCCCAAACACCACTGCACTGTCCTAAACCCTGAAACACCACCCCTGCACGACCCTCTACACTGCCCGAACACCACTGCACTGCCCTAATCCCTGAAACACCACCTCCTGCACGACCCCCTACACTGCCCGAACACCACTGCACTGCCCTAAACCATGAAACATCATCCCCAGCAAGACCCCCTACACTGCCCAAACGCCACAGCCCTAAACCCTGAAACACCACCCCAGCACAACCCCCTACACTGCCCGAACACAACTACACTCCCCTAAACCCTGAAACACCGCCCCAGCAAGACCCCTACACTGCCCGAACACCACTGCACTCCCCTAAACCCTGAAACACCAGCCCCAGCAAGACCCCCTACACTGCCCGAACACCACTGCACTGCCCTAAACACTGAAACACCAGCCCCTACACAACCCCCTACACTGCCCGAACACCAATGCACTGCCCATAACCCTGAAACACCAGCCCCTGCATGTCCCCTACACTGCCCGAACACCACTTCACTGCCCTAAAACCTGAAACACCAGCCCCAGCACAACCCCCTACACTGCTCCAACACCACTATATGGCCCTAAACCCTGAAACACCACCCCCAGCACATCGGCCTACACTGCCCGAACACTACTGCACTGCCCTAAACCCTGAAACACCAGCCCCTACACAACCCCCTACACTGCCCGAACACCACTGCACTGCCCTAAACCCTGAAACACCACCCCCTGCACAACCCCTACACTGCCTGAACACCACTGCACTGCCCTAAACCCTGAAACATCAGCCCCAGCACAACCCCCTACACTGCCCTAACACTACTGCCCTAAACCCGGACACACCAGCCCCTGGAAGACCCCCTAGTCTGCCCTAAGCCCTGAAACACCACCCCCAGCACGACCCCCTACACTGCCGGAACACCACTGCACTACCCTAAACCCTGAAACACCACCCCCAGCACGCCCCCCTATACTGCCCGAACACCACTGCACTGCCCTAAACCCTGAAACATCATCCCAAGCATGACCCCCTACACTGACCGAACACCACGCACCGCCCTACACCTTGAAACAACATCCCCAGCAAGACCCCCTACCTTGCACAAACACCACTGCCCTAAACCCTGAAACACCACCCCAGCACGACCCCCTACACTGCCCGAACACCAATGCACTGCCCATAACCCTGAAACACCAGCCCCTGCACATCCCCTACACTGCCCGAACACCACTGCACTGCCCTAAACCCTGAAACACCAGCCCCTGCACGACCCCCTACACTGCCCGAACACCACTGCACTGCCTAAACCCTGAACCACCCCAGCACAACCCCCTACACTGCCCGAACCCCACTGCACTGCCCTAAACCCTAAAACATCAGCCCCAGCAAGACCCCCTACACTGCCCGAACACCACTGCACAGACCTAAACCCTAAAACACAAGTGTAGGAGAGTAGGGTCTGCTATCCTATGGTCACCCCAAATTTTTGCTTTTTGCTTCACTGGTTTTTGACATATTGAGGCTGTGGGCCTGCCAATCAGACCCCCAGCCTGCTGTTCTCTCTACTAAATTAAAACTATGCACCCTAGGTGCATAACCAATTGGAAGTGGATCACCCTGTCAGCCCCTGTACCAGTGTACACTAGGTACCCAGGGCATTGGTGTACCCAAGGCCTGCCAAGGGCTGCAGCATGTATTATGCCACCCCAGGCTTGGCCTAACGATTTGACACAACTGGCTGATCACTCAGCTGGGGTAAGTTGGTGTAATCACCTCTTACTTAGGTGTAGTATACCTATACCTAACCTTAAATGGGACACCTGGTAACCTATAAGTCACTCCTATAGCAGGCCTTAACAATCCTGAAGGCAGAGTGCTTGGTTCCATGTGAGATGGTGCTCTGGCATGAGCTGAGCCTGTCTGCAGTGGTCGGAACAACTTCCTTCTACTGTTTCCAGATATCGTCATACCATATACTCTTAAGTGCATTATGAACCTCGCGGTTAAATGCTATCTTTGGTTTGGCTTTATCAAAACATGTCGAGTAAGGTGTCATACGAATTGGAATACTAACCCCTCGCCAATTCTGGCGACGGGGTTAGCATTCCACCCTTCTAGAGGGACACGACATGTACAGTGCCTGAAACCCGGGTAAAATCAGACATAGCCTCAGCTCCACAAAATGGATGCTGCCACCACAGACACAAGTCTGCCCTCCTGCTGCTGGGAGTCCTTCCAGCTTGGGAGGTGTGGACAAAGGGTTTCCTGCCAGGGGAGGTGCGTGCACCACCCCAGACAGGATTTTGTGTATTGGTCAGGTAGGGCTTGAAAGAAACCAGACATGCCTGTGGCTCACAAGGAGCCTCGGTGCATATACCAGTTCAAACCGGTCCTGGGGCACACCAGTCCCGGGCCTGGGGCGAGCTGGACAAAGGATTGGGGGTGTAACCACCCCCCTTCCTGGTCCCACCCATAGGGAGGGACCTAGCAGGTAGTCCGGCCCCTAGAATCCGAATAAAGGTAGGAGCTGTGTCCTAAGACTTCAGACATCCTGGAATCAACTTGAAACTAAGAAGAAGACGGGAACTTCGACATTCTGCTGCACAGAAGACTGAAGAAAATCTCCCCTGTGGTCAGGGAGTGACCACCTTGCTAACGCAAGCACCATCCAGCGAATCAACGTCTGCTTTGCCGCCGCCTCCCGCCGGAGCCCGAGCCCAGAGACTGACAAGACCTGGACCTCCAGACCTCTCACCGCCCGATCCACAGTCCCTGCAAAGAGGAGACCCGTGGAGGCACCGAGACACGTGGAGCCAGCCATCTTGAAACGACTACGACAAGCTGACCAGTGCAACAACCGAGGCTCCCTCCAAGTTGTGCTTTGGGTCCTGAGAAGCCCAACCCTCGAGCAGCATCTGCACCAAAGGTGAGCCCTCCAGCATCTCCACGATCTGCGTGGGGCCCTTCTGCATTTTGCCACTCGACGCGCCTAACCGGTTGCTGGCCCGCTGGCTAGTGGCCATCTTGGCGACGAAATCTACGACAAACACCGCTGGTCTGGTTGCTCCAGACTGGCCCTTGCTCCCCTCCAAAGGAGCCGTTCCTCTGACCTTGCTGGTCAGAACCATCAGCTTATCTCCTTGCCCACAACAATTGCTTTTGCCAAGGCTTGTTTGCTTCGATCAAGTCGCCGACACCGCCGACAGCGAGAGCCTGCGTGGGACAGCTCGTGACTCGACTCCTGGACGTCGTCGACCTTCAGGGACCACGTGGCTGCAGAGTCAAGCTACACCTTCCTTCCTGTTTGCACCCGACATCGCCTGGTACCCACCTGGTGCCACGCTGGTCACTGGCTAGTGACTGTGAACACTGTCCCCTCTGCTTACAGGTCTTCAACATCTCCGATCCACTCTTGGATCCACTGCATCTCTTCCCGACCGACCGCCTGCAGCACTTTTGTCTACAGGCCCCACGGAACAGATAGAAGAAACCCGACGCACTTCGAGGCCTATGCACCCGCTTCCTGTGGGTGAGGTAAAGCTGGCACTCCGGTGCCCAAGTGTGGTATTACATCTCTAGTGCCTGTGTTCCAAATCTTAAGTTCCTAGGTCATCCGGAAGATTCCTTTTGCAGTAACTTTGTACTTTTTACGCACCCATTGAAACCTATGGGAGCACGCGTGTGACTATTTGCTCTGCACACGCCACCCGTGGACCTCCTGGTCACTAACTGACGTTAGCTCCTTGTAGGCCCAGCGATTCTAGAGGCCCTAGGCCTTTTCCCTTTCCTGTTCGTGGTACTTATACCACTATTTTAGTATATGGTTCGAGTGGCCACCAGGGCCTATCCATATAAAGTGCAACTTCTGTGTATTCTGTGATAATCTTGTTTGACGATTTGTGCTCCTGTGCTCATAAAGAGACTAGGGGTTACTTTGAGAAATAAATACATATATATTTTGAATATATATCTGTGTGGTGTCCTTTCATTGGTGTAAAAGGGGGTTGCATTTGGTAAAACAGCTGGCTTAACACGCTTCACGAGTTTAGCCTCAAAGACTGCTTAGCCTACGCTACCACTAGGGCAGCTAGTCCGAAAAGGTTGACTTACAACCACACCATAAGGGTTGCTTGGCATGGTACAAGGTGATCACTTTAACTAGTGAGCATCATATACCAGGCCAACTTCTCACATTGGTGGGCAGCGGTTGGATTTGAGCTTGCTGTGTTTTACCATTGTAATCTCTTGGTTACCAATTGAAAGATCACATAGGTACCTGTAGGTACATATAAAACAAGATTAGATATACTTAAGTTCTACTGAACTTAGTTGTTGTAGAGCAAAGGGAGTAGCACACCCTGACTACAACTACTAGATAGGTTTAGTAGGTAAACCCAAGTGTAGGTAGATTGCAACACATCCACCCACACTTAAGAGCAATGGCCGGGGCAGAGGGGTCCACTGTACCCATCTCTGTTGAGAGTGACCCCCAGAGGGCACCATCCAGCTTTGCTACCCTTAATCAGAATGAGCTCAGGCATTTGGCAACTCTTAGAGGCCTTAAACAGCCCAAGAACCCAAACTCTGCTGAGCTCAGAGAGCTCTTACAGAATGATGAGAATCAGAGAGCACTCAAGAAAGCTTCCCAGTTAGCCCCCTTAGGGACAGGAACAGGAGGCCCCCCTTCTGAAGATGCCACTGAAGTACCCCTTCCCAATAGTCACCCCTTAGATGGGATGCCTACCACAGAGGATGAGAGTGAAAAGGATACTGACAGTAGTGAGGATGAAGGGAGAACTAGCCCAGTGCCAAGTATTATACTTGGCCCAGCTAAACCAAGGCTATTGGGGACTGACAGTGGGTTCAACCCACTGGATCTCCCCAGTGGACTTAACACAGGGTTTGGAAGGCAAAGGAATCGCTCAGGTGACTCCAATGCTTCCCATGGCTCTAGAGGCTCTCAAGGTCACTCCAGGAGAAGGATGACCACCCCTCAGAGGAGGGAACATGAGGCCAAGATGCAAGAGGCTCAGCTGAGGATCAGGAAGCAGGAGCTAGAAGTAGCCCTGATGGAAGAGAAACTTAGCAAGGCTAGACAGCATAAAGAGAGTGGGTCTATACCCACTGGTGGCAGCATAGTCCCTAAGGACAAAGATAGGGTTTTCGACAATAGAAACCTGTCTAAGGTTGTGCCCCCCTACAAAAGTGGGGATGACATCCACAAGTGGATAACTGCTCTTGAGAGAGCCTGCAAAGTACAGCAGGTTCCTGAAGATCAGTGGGCAGCAATCCTCTGGCTCTCCTTTGAGGGAAGAGGCAGAGACAGACTCCTCACTGTTAGAGAAGAGGATGTCAGAAACTACAGAGTCCTGAAGAGTGTTCTAGTTGATGGGTTAGGCTTAACCACTGAGCAGTACAGGTTAATGTTCAGAGACACCCAAAAGACACAGACTCAGGACTGGTCTGAATACATTGAATGTGCCACTAAGGCTTTGGAGGGTTGGTTGCTGGGAAGTAAGGTATCTGATTTTACAGGATTGTATAATTTGATGATGAGAGAACAGATTTTAAATAACTGTCAAAACCAGCAACTGCATCAACACTTGGTTGACTCTGATCTGACCTCTCCCCAAGAATTGGGAAAGAAGGCAGACAAATGGGTCAGAACCAGGGTTAAGCAAAAGAACCAGAACCAGGGCCAAGGGGGTGATCAGAAGAAAACAGACCAAAAGGGTGGAGATCAGAAATCTAAAGACCAGAAGTCTTCAACAGGGCCCCAAACTACTGCTAAGGAGGGTGGGTCCCAACAACAGTCCAAAAAGAAGAAAGAAGGTCAAAAGAAACCCTGGTGCAATCATTGTAAAAATACAACTCACTGGACTAGTGATTGCAAAAAGGGTGGAGCCCCCAACACTGTTGCCCCTAAGGCACCTGCTCCCAGTACTACTGTTAGCAGTGTTGGTCCCCAGACAAAGGGTGTAGTGGGAATCACTATGGGAACTGAAGGAGATTCTGACTTAGACAGAACCCTTACACAGGCAGTCTTGATCTGTGATGGGGACATTGATTTGTCCCTGACTGTGAGCCCCAGTAACCTGGGCAAGTACAGACAGACTCCTTTAATAAATGAAAAAGTGGCTCAAGCTTACAGGGACACATGTGCCAGTGTCACTATGGTGACACCAGGCTTTGTGGACCCTGGACAGTACATACCAGGTGAGAACTACCTGGTGACCAATGCCAGCAATGCCACTACTTCACATAGTGTGGCAGTTGTTAACTTCTCATGGGGAGGGGTAACTGGCCTCAAAAGGGTTGTGGTTAGTGCAGACCTCCCAGTAGAATGTTTGTTGGGCAATGACCTAGAGAGTTCTCTATGGTCAGAAGTGGAGTACAGGACTCATGCAGAGATGTTAGGTATATCATCACATGTCCTTGCTGTGACCAGGTCACAGGCCAAAAAGTGCCTCACTGAACCACAGGTCTTGGATCCTGGAACAATGGACCAAGCACCTACCAAGAAGAAGAACAGGAGGGTCAAGGCTGTGCCTTCCCCCCTGCCTCAGAGTGATGATCAGCCTTCCCAGGAAGCTGATCTAGAGGACCCTGAAGGAACTGTCCCTGAAGAGCTTGAACCTGACCAGGTTGAGTTTCTGGGGACAGGGGGACCTTCAAGGGCTGACTTGAGGCAGGCTCAGTTATCCTGTCCCTCTCTTGAACCCCTCAGACAGCTGGCTGCTGCTGAGGCTGCTGGGAATGCTCAAGGTACCCATAAAGTGTATTGGGATGAAGGGCTCCTTTATTCAGAGGCTAGAGACCCCAAGCCTGGTGCTACCAGGAGGTTGGTCATACCTCTGCAATTTAGGGGCTTCCTTCTTACCTTGGCCCATGACATTCCTTTAGCAGGACACCTAGGCCAGAATAAGACCTGGGACAGACTTGTCCCTCACTTTCACTGGCCTCACATGAATGAAGATACAAAGGAGTTTTGTCGCTCCTGTGTTACCTGCCAAGCCAGTGGCAAATCAGGTGGCACAACAAAGGCCCCCCTAATACCACTACCTGTGGTGGGGGTCCCCTTTGAAAGAGTGGGAATAGACATAGTGGGTCCCATGGATCCTCCCACTGCATCTGGGCACAGATTTATACTGGTGGTAGTGGATCATGCCACCAGGTATCCAGAGGCAATTCCCCTTAGGACCACTACAGCTCCTGTTGTGGCCAGGGCCCTGCTGGGAGTATTCTCCAGAGTGGGGTTTCCTAAGGAGGTAGTATCTGACAGAGGTACCAACTTTATGTCAGGATACTTGACAGCTATGTGGAAGGAATGTGGTGTCAACTACAAGTTCACCACCCCTTATCACCCACAATGCAATGGGCTTGTTGAGAGATTCAACAAGACCCTAAAGGGTATGATCAAAGGATTACCTGAAAAGCTCAGGCGAAGATGGGATATCCTTCTACCCTGCCTTCTGTTTGCTTACAGAGAGGTCCCACAAAAAGGAGTTGGCTACAGCCCCTTTGAATTGTTGTTTGGGCACCCTGTGAGAGGCCCACTGTGTTTGGTGAAGGAAGGATGGGAGTTACCTCTCAAAAAGCCTAAGCTAGACATAGTGGACTATGTACTTGGTCTCCGCTCCAGGATGGCTGAGTATATGGAGAAGGCATCTAAAAACCTTGAGGCAAGCCAGGCCTTACAGAAAGCTTGGCATGACCAAAAGGCTGTCTTGGTTGAGTATCAGCCAGGACAGAAGGTATGGGTGTTGGAGCCAGTGGCCCCAGCAGCACTCCAAGACAAATGGTCTGGACCCCATACAATCCTGGAAAAGAAGGGAGAGGTCACCTACTTGGTGGACCTAGGAACTCCCAGGAGTCCCCACAGGGTACTCCATGTTAACAGGCTTAAAGCATATGTTGACAGGGCAGACATGGGCTTGCTCATGGCTACAGATGAGGGACAGGAGGAAGAGAGTGACCCTCTCCCAGACCTGTTGTCTCAGAACCCTGAAGATGGCTCAGTTGAAGGAGTGACCCTTGGAGGCAACCTCACTGCCCATCAGCAGACTGAATGTAGACAGGTTCTACAATCATTTTCACATATGTTTTCCTTGATACCTAGTCAAACTGACTGGTGTACCCATGTTGTGGACACTGGTGACAGTCTGCCTGTAAAGAACAAACTTTACAGACAACCTGACCACGTCAGGGACTGTATAAAGGCTGAGGTACATAAAATGCTGGAATTAGGTGTCATTGAACCCTCAGAGAGCCCCTGGGCTAGCCCAGTGGTTCTGGTCCCCAAACCTCACACCAAAGATGGCAAGAGAGAGATGAGGTTCTGTGTGGACTACAGAGGGCTCAATGCTGTCACCAGGACAGATGCACACCCTATTCCAAGGGCAGATGAGCTCATAGACAAACTAGCTTCTGCAAAGTTTTTGAGCACATTTGACTTGACAGCTGGCTATTGGCAAATCAGGTTAGCTGAGGAGTCTAAGGCCAAAACAGCATTCTCAACCCCAGGTGGGCATTATCAGTTTGTGGTGATGCCCTTTGGTCTGAAGAATGCACCTGCCACCTTCCAAAGGCTGGTGAACCAAGTCCTTACTGGGTTGGATGACTTTTGCGCAGCATATCTTGATGACATTGCTGTCTTTAGTTCCACCTGGGAGGATCACCTGATCCACCTGAAGAAGGCTCTTGAGGCTCTGCAAAGGGCAGGCCTCACTATCAAGGCTACTAAGTGCCAGATAGGGCAGAGTAAGGTTGTGTATTTGGGCCACCTTGTAGGTGGGGGCCAAGTTCAACCACTGGAGAGTAAGATACAGTCCATCAAGGATTGGTCCCCTCCAACCACCCAGACTCAAGTTCGAGCTTTCTTGGGCTTGACTGGGTATTACAGGAAGTTTGTTAAGAACTATGGGTCCATTGTGACTCCTCTTAATGATCTGACATCCAAGAAGATGCCCAAAAAGGTTCAGTGGACAGTAAGCTGTCAAAAGGCATTTGATGACCTGAAGGAGGCCATGTGCTCTGCACCTATCCTGAAAAGTCCTGACTACTCCAAAGAGTTTATTGTCCAAACAGATGCTTCTGAGTTGGGTGTGGGAGCTGTGCTGTCACAACTTAATGTAGATGGTCAAGACCAACCCATTGCTTTTATTAGCAGAAGGTTGACCCCCAGAGAGAAGAATTGGTCAGCTATTGAGAGGGAGGCCTTTGCTGTGGTGTGGGCCCTGAAGAAGCTGAGGCCATACTTGTTTGGCACTCACTTCAAGATTCAGACCGACCATAAGCCCCTCTTGTGGCTAAATCAGATGAAGGGTGAAAACCCCAAACTGCTTAGGTGGTCCATTTCCCTACAGGGGATGGACTTTACAGTGGAGCACCGGCCAGGTACTGACCATGGGAATGCAGATGGTCTCTCCAGGTACTCCCACTTAGGACATGAAGACGAGACTGGTCAAGGCTAGTTTAATGTCCCAGCGTTTGGGGGGGGGTTGTGTAGGAGAGTAGGGTCTGCTATCCTATGGTCACCCCAAATTTTTGCTTTTTGCTTCACTGGTTTTTGACATATTGAGGCTGTGGGCCTGCCAATCAGACCCCCAGCCTGCTGTTCTCTCTACTAAATTAAAACTATGCACCCTAGGTGCATAACCAATTGGAAGTGGATCACCCTGTCAGCCCCTGTACCAGTGTACACTAGGTACCCAGGGCATTGGTGTACCCAAGGCCTGCCAAGGGCTGCAGCATGTATTATGCCACCCCAGGCTTGGCCTAACGATTTGACACAACTGGCTGATCACTCAGCTGGGGTAAGTTGGTGTAATCACCTCTTACTTAGGTGTAGTATACCTATACCTAACCTTAAATGGGACACCTGGTAACCTATAAGTCACTCCTATAGCAGGCCTTAACAATCCTGAAGGCAGAGTGCTTGGTTCCATGTGAGATGGTGCTCTGGCATGAGCTGAGCCTGTCTGCAGTGGTCGGAACAACTTCCTTCTACTGTTTCCAGATATCGTCATACCATATACTCTTAAGTGCATTATGAACCTCGCGGTTAAATGCTATCTTTGGTTTGGCTTTATCAAAACATGTCGAGTAAGGTGTCATACGAATTGGAATACTAACCCCTCGCCAATTCTGGCGACGGGGTTAGCATTCCACCCTTCTAGAGGGACACGACATGTACAGTGCCTGAAACCCGGGTAAAATCAGACATAGCCTCAGCTCCACAAAATGGATGCTGCCACCACAGACACAAGTCTGCCCTCCTGCTGCTGGGAGTCCTTCCAGCTTGGGAGGTGTGGACAAAGGGTTTCCTGCCAGGGGAGGTGCGTGCACCACCCCAGACAGGATTTTGTGTATTGGTCAGGTAGGGCTTGAAAGAAACCAGACATGCCTGTGGCTCACAAGGAGCCTCGGTGCATATACCAGTTCAAACCGGTCCTGGGGCACACCAGTCCCGGGCCTGGGGCGAGCTGGACAAAGGATTGGGGGTGTAACCACCCCCCTTCCTGGTCCCACCCATAGGGAGGGACCTAGCAGGTAGTCCGGCCCCTAGAATCCGAATAAAGGTAGGAGCTGTGTCCTAAGACTTCAGACATCCTGGAATCAACTTGAAACTAAGAAGAAGACGGGAACTTCGACATTCTGCTGCACAGAAGACTGAAGAAAATCTCCCCTGTGGTCAGGGAGTGACCACCTTGCTAACGCAAGCACCATCCAGCGAATCAACGTCTGCTTTGCCGCCGCCTCCCGCCGGAGCCCGAGCCCAGAGACTGACAAGACCTGGACCTCCAGACCTCTCACCGCCCGATCCACAGTCCCTGCAAAGAGGAGACCCGTGGAGGCACCGAGACACGTGGAGCCAGCCATCTTGAAACGACTACGACAAGCTGACCAGTGCAACAACCGAGGCTCCCTCCAAGTTGTGCTTTGGGTCCTGAGAAGCCCAACCCTCGAGCAGCATCTGCACCAAAGGTGAGCCCTCCAGCATCTCCACGATCTGCGTGGGGCCCTTCTGCATTTTGCCACTCGACGCGCCTAACCGGTTGCTGGCCCGCTGGCTAGTGGCCATCTTGGCGACGAAATCTATGACAAACACCGCTGGTCTGGTTGCTCCAGACTGGCCCTTGCTCCCCTCCAAAGGAGCCGTTCCTCTGACCTTGCTGGTCAGAACCATCAGCTTATCTCCTTGCCCACAACAATTGCTTTTGCCAAGGCTTGTTTGCTTCGATCAAGTCGCCGACACCGCCGACAGCGAGAGCCTGCGTGAGACAGCTCGTGACTCGACTCCTGGACGTCGTCGACCTTCAGGGACCACGTGGCTGCAGAGTCAAGCTACACCTTCCTTCCTGTTTGCACCCGACATCGCCTGGTACCCACCTGGTGCCACGCTGGTCACTGGCTAGTGACTGTGAACACTGTCCCCTCTGCTTACAGGTCTTCAACATCTCCGATCCACTCTTGGATCCACTGCATCTCTTCCCGACCGACCGCCTGCAGCACTTTTGTCTACAGGCCCCACGGAACAGATAGAAGAAACCCGACGCACTTCGAGGCCTATGCACCCGCTTCCTGTGGGTGAGGTAAAGCTGGCACTCCGGTGCCCAAGTGTGGTATTACATCTCTAGTGCCTGTGTTCCAAATCTTAAGTTCCTAGGTCATCCGGAAGATTCCTTTTGCAGTAACTTTGTACTTTTTACGCACCCATTGAAACCTATGGGAGCACGCGTGTGACTATTTGCTCTGCACACGCCACCCGTGGACCTCCTGGTCACTAACTGACGTTAGCTCCTTGTAGGCCCAGCGATTCTAGAGGCCCTAGGCCTTTTCCCTTTCCTGTTCGTGGTACTTATACCACTATTTTAGTATATGGTTCGAGTGGCCACCAGGGCCTATCCATATAAAGTGCAACTTCTGTGTATTCTGTGATAATCTTGTTTGACGATTTGTGCTCCTGTGCTCATAAAGAGACTAGGGGTTACTTTGAGAAATAAATACATATATATTTTGAATATATATCTGTGTGGTGTCCTTTCATTGGTGTAAAAGGGGGTTGCATTTGGTAAAACAGCTGGCTTAACACGCTTCACGAGTTTAGCCTCAAAGACTGCTTAGCCTACGCTACCACTAGGGCAGCTAGTCCGAAAAGGTTGACTTACAACCACACCATAAGGGTTGCTTGGCATGGTACAAGGTGATCACTTTAACTAGTGAGCATCATATACCAGGCCAACTTCTCACAACAAGCCCCAGCAAGACCCCCTACACTGCCCGAACACCACTGCACTGCCCTAAACCCTGATTCATCACCCCGAGCACGACCCCTACACTGCCCTAAACCCTGAAACATCACCCCCAGCAAGAACACCTACACTGCCCGAAAACCACTGCACTGCCCTAAACCCTGAAACACCACCCCCAGCACGACCCCCTGCACTGCCAGAACACCACTGTACTGCCCTAAACCCTGAAACACGAGCCCCAGCACGACTCCCTACACTGCCCGAACACCACTGCACTGCCCTAAACACTGAAACACCAGCCCCTACACAACCCCCTACACTGCCCGAACACCACTGCACTGCCCTACACCCTGAAACACCACCCCCTGCACAACCCCTACACTGCCTGAACACCACTGCACTGCCCTAAACCCTGAAACATCAGCCCCAGCACGACCCCCTACACTGCCCTAACACCACTGCCCTAAACCCGGACACACCAGCCCCTGGAAGACCCCCTAGTCTGCCCTAAGCCCTGAAACACCACCCCCAGCACGACCCCCTACACTGCCGGAACACCACTGCACTACCCTAAACCCTGAAACACCACCCCCAGCACGCCCCCCTATACTGCCCGAACACCACTGCACTGCCCTAAACCCTGAAACATCATCCCAAGCATGACCCCCTACACTGACCGAACACCACGCACCGCCCTACACCTTGAAACAACATCCCCCTACCTTGCACAAACACCACTGCCCTAAACCCTGAAACACCACCCCCAGCACGACCCCCTACACTGCCCGAACACCAATGCACTGCCCATAAACCTGAAACACCAGCCCCTGCACATCCCCTACACTGCCCGAACACCACTGCACTGCCCTAAACCCTGAAACACCAGCCCCTGCACGACCCCCTACACTGCCCGAACACCACTGCACTGCCTAAACCCTGAACCACCCCAGCACAACCCCCTACACTGCCCGAACCCCACTGCACTGCCCTAAACCCTAAAACATCAGCCCCAGCAAGACCCCCTACACTGCCCGAACACCACTGCACAGACCTAAACCCTAAAACACAAGCCCCAGCAAGACCCCCTACACTGCCCGAACACCACTGCACTGCCCTAAACCCTGATTCATCACCCCGAGCACGACCCCTACACTGCCCTAAACCCTGAAACATCACCCCCAGCAAGAACACCTACACTGCCCGAAAACCACTGCACTGCCCTAAACCCTGAAACACCACCCCCAGCACGACCCCCTGCACTGCCAGAACACCACTGTACTGCCCTAAACCCTGAAACACGAGCCCCAGCACGACTCCCTACACTGCCCGAACACCACTGCACTGCCCTAAACACTGAAACACCAGCCCCTACACAACCCCCTACACTGCCCGAACACCACTGCACTGCCCTAAACCCTGAAACACCACCCCCTGCACAACCCCTACACTGCCTGAACACCACTGCACTGCCCTAAACCCTGAAACATCAGCCCCAGCACGACCCCCTACACTGCCCTAACACCACTGCCCTAAACCCGGACACACCAGCCCCTGGAAGACCCCCTAGACTGCCCTAAGCCCTGAAACACCACCCCAGCACGACCCCCTACACTGCCGGAACACCACTGCACTACCCTAAACCCTGAAACACCACCCCCAGCACGACCCCCACACTGCCCGAACACCACTGCACTGCCTTAAACCCTGAAACATCATCCCAAGCATGACCCCCTACACTGACCGAACACCACGCACCGCCCTACACCCTGAAACAACATCCCCAGCAATTCCCCCTACCTTGCACAAACACCACTGCCCTAAACCCTGAAACACCACCCCCAGCACGACCCCCTACACTGCCCGAACACAACTGCACTGCCCTAAACCCTGAAACATCAGCCCCAGCAAGACCCCCGACACTGCCCGAACACCACTGGACTGCCCTAAACCCTGAAACACCAGCCCCAGCACAAGCCCCTACACTGCCCAAACACCACTGCACTGCCCTAAACCCTGAAACACCACCCCTGCACGACCCTCTACACTGCCCGAACACCACTGCACTGCCCTAATCCCTGAAACACCACCCCCTGCACGACCCCCTACACTGTCCGAACACCACTGCACTGCCCTAAACCATGAAACATCATCCCCAGCAAGACCCCCTACACTGCCCGAACACCACAGCCCTAAACCCTGAAACACCACCTCAGCACAACCCCCTACACTGCCCGAACACAACTACACTGCCCTAAACCCTGAAACACCAGCCCCAGCAAGACCCCTACACTGCCCGAACACCACTGCACTCCCCTAAACCCTGAAACACCAGCCCCAGCAAGACCCCCTACACTGCCCGAACACCACTGCACTGCCCTAAACACTGAAACACCAGCCCCTACACAACCCCCTACACTGCCCGAACACCAATGCACTGCCCATAACCCTGAAACACCAGCCCCTGCACGTCCCCTACACTGCCCGAACACCACTGCACTGCCCTAAAACCTGAAACACCAGCCCCTGCAAGACCTCCTACACTGCCCGGACACCACTGCACTGCCCTAATCCCTGAAACACCAGCCCCAGCACGACCCCTACACTGCCTGAACACCACTGCACTGCCCTAAACCCTGAAACATCAGCCCCAGCACGACCCCCTACACTGCCCAACACCACTGCCCTAAACCCGGACACACCAGCCCCTGGAAGACCCCCTAGACTGCCCTAAACCCTGAAACACCATCCCCAGCACGACCCCCTAAACTGCCGGAACACCACTGCACTACCCTAAACCCTGAAACACCACCCCCTACACGACCCCCTACACTGCCCGAACACCACTGCACTGCCCTAAACCCTGAAACATCATCCCAAGCATGACCCCCTACACTGACCGAACACCACGCACCGCCCTACACTCTGAAACAACATCCCCGGCAAGACCCCCTACCTTGCACAAACACCACTGCCCTAAACCCTGAAACACCACCCCCAGCACGACCCCCTACACTGCCCGAACACAACTGCACTGCCCTAAACCCTGAAACATCAGCCCCAGTAAGACCCCCGACACTGCCTGAACACCACTGGACTGCCCTAAACCCTGAAACACCAGCCCCAGCACAAGCCCCTACACTGCCCAAACACCACTTCACTGCCCTAAACCCTGAAACACCACCCCTGCACGACCCTCTACACTGCCCGAACACCACTGCACTGCTCTAATCCCTGAAACAACACCCCCTGCACGACCCCCTACACTGCCCGAACACCACTGCACTGCCCTAAACCATGAAACATCATCCCCAGCAAGACCCCCTACACTGCCCGAACACCACAGCCCTAAACCCTGAAACACCACCCCAGCACAACCCCCTACACTGCCCGAACACAACTACACTGCCCTAAACCCTGAATCACCAGCCCCAGCAAGACCCCTACACTGCCCGAACACCACTGCACTCCCCTTAACCCTGAAACACCAGCCCCAGCAAGACCCCCTACACTGCCCGAACACAACTGCACTGCCCTAAACACTGAAACACCAGCCCCTACACAACCCCCTACACTGCCCGAACACCACTGCACTGCCCATAACCCTGAAACATCAGCCCCTGCACGTCCCCTACACTGCCCGAACACCACTGCACTGCCCTAAAACCTGAAACACCAGCCCCTGCACGACACCCTACACTGCCCGGACACCACTGCACTGCCCTAAACCCTGAAACACCAGCCCCAGCACGACCCCTACACTGCCTGAACACCACTGCACTGCCCTAAACCCTGACACACCAGCCCCAGCACGACCCCCTGCACTGCCTGAACACTACTGCACTGCCCTAAACCCTGAAACACCAGCCCCAACATGACCCCCTACAGTGCCCGAACACCACTGCACTGCCCTAAACCCTGAAACACCAGCCCCTGGAAGTCCCCCTACACTGCACGAACACCACTGCACTGCCCTAAGCCCTGAAACACCAGCCCCTGCACGATCCCCTAGACTGCCCTAAACCCTAAAACACCACCCCCAGCACGACCCCCTACACTGCCCTGAAACACCACCCCCAACACGACCCCCTACACTGCCGGAACACCACTGCACTGCCCTAAACCCTGAAACACCACCTCCAGCACGACCCCCTACACTGCCCAAACACCACTGCACTTCCCTAAACCCTGAAACATCATCCCAAGCAAGCCCCCGTACACTGCCCGAGCACCACTGCCCTAAACCCTGAAACACCACCTCCAGCACGATCCCTACACTGCCCGAACACCACTGCACTGCCCTAAACTCTGAAACACCAGCCCCTGCACGACCCCCTACAATGCCCGAACACCACTGCCCTAAACCCTGAAACACCAGCCCCTGCATGACCCCCTACGCTGCCCGAACACCACTGCACTGCCCTAAACCCTGAAACACCAGCCCCAGCACGACCCCTACACTGCCCGAACACCAATGCACTACCCTAAACCCTGAAACACCAGTCCTAGCATGACCCCCTACACTGCCTGAACACCACTGCACTACCCTTAACCCTGAAACACCAGCCCCAGCACAACCCCCTACACTGCCCTAACACCACTATACTGCCCTAAACCCTGAAACACCACCCACAGCACATCCGCCTACACTGCCCGAACACTACTGCACTGCCCTAAGCCCTGAAACACCAGCCCCTGCACGACCCCGTACACTGCCCGAACACCACTGCCTAAACCCTGAACCACCCCCAGCACAACCCCCTACACTGCCCGAACCCCAGTGCACTGCCCTAAACCCTAAAACATCAGCCCCAGCAAGACCCCCTACACTGCCCGAACACCACTGCACAGACCTAAACCCTAAAACACATGCCCCAGCAAGACCCCCTACACTGCCCGAACACCACTGCACTGCCCAAAACCCTGATTCATCACCCCGAGCACGACCCCTACACTGCCCTAAACCCTGAAACATCATCCCAAGCATGACCCCCTACACTGACCGAACACCACGCACCGCCCTACACCCTGAAACAACATCCCCAGCAAGACCCCCTACCTTGCACAAACACCACTGCCCTAAACCCTGAAACACCACCCCCAGCGCGACCCCCTACACTGCCCGAACACAACTGCACTGCCCTAAACCCTGAAACATCAGCCCCAGCAAGACTCCCGACACTGCCCGAACACCACTGGACTGCACTAAACCCTGAAACACCACCCCCAGCATGACCCCCTACACTGCCCAAACACCACTGCACTTCCCTAAACCCTGAAACATCATCCCAAGCAAGCCCCCATACACTGCCCGAGCACCACTGCCCTAAACCCTGAAACACCACCTCCAGCACGATCCCTACACTGCCCGAATACCACTGCACTGCCCTAAACTCTGAAACACCAGCCCCTGCACGACCCCCTACACTGCCCTAACACCACTATACTGCCCTAAACCCTGAAACACCACCCCAGCACATCCGCCTACTCTGCCCGAACACTACTGCACTGCCCTAAGCCCTGAAACACCAGCCCCTGCACGACCCCCTACACTGCCCGAACACCACTGCACTGCCTAAACCCTGAACCACCCCCAGCACAACCCCCTACACTGCCCGAACCCCAGTGCACTGCCCTAAACCCTAAAACATCAGCCCCAGCAAGACCCCCTACACTGCCCGAACACCACTGCACAGACCTAAACCCTAAAATACAAGCGCCAGCAAGACCCCCTACACTGCCCGAACACCACTGCACTGCCCTAAACCCTGATTCATCACCCCGAGCATGACCCCTACACTGCCCTAAAGCCTGAAACATCACCCCCAGCAAGAGCACCTACACTGCCCGAAAACCACTGCACTGCCCTAAACCCTGAAACATCATCCCAAGCAAGACCCCATACACTGCCCGAACACTACTGCCCTAAACCCTGAAACACCAAACCCAGCACTACCCCCTACACTGCCCGAACACCACTGTACTGCCCCAAACCCTGAAACACCAGCCGCAGCAAGACCCCCTACACTGCCCGAACACCACTGCACTTCCCTAAACCCTGAAACACCAGCCCCAGCACGACCCCCTACACTGCCCGAACACCACTTCACTGCCCTAAACCCTGAAACACCAGCCCCTGCACGACCCCCTACACTGCCCGAACACCACTGCACTGCCCTAAACCCTGAAACACTAGCTCCTGCACGACCCCCTACACTCCCCGAACACCACTGCTCTGCCCTAAACCCTGAAACACCAGCCCCAACACGACCCCTACACTGCCCGAACACCACCGCACAGCTTAAACCCTGAAACACCAGCCCCAGCATGACCCCCTACACTGCCCGAACACCACTGCACTGCCCTATGCCCTGAAATACCAGCCCCTGTATGACCCCCTACACTACCCTAAATCCTGAAACACCACCCCCAGCACGACCCCCTACACTACCGGAACACCACTGCACTGCCCCAAACCCGGAAACATCATCCCAAGCAAGACCCCGTACACTGCCCGAACACTACTGCCCTAAACCCTGAAACACCAGCCTCTGCACGACCCCCTACACTGCCCGAACACCACTGCTTTGCCCTAAACCCTGAAACACCAGCCCCTGATCGACCCCCTACAATGCCCGGACACCACTGCACTGCCCTAAACCCTGAAACACCAGCCCCAGTACGACCCCCTGCACTGCCAGAACACCACTGCACTGCCCTAAACCCTGACACATCAGCCCCAGCAAGACCCCCTACACTGCCCGAACACCACTGGACTGCCCTAAACCCTGAAACACCAGCCCCAGCACGACCCCTACACTGCCCAAACACCACTGCACTTCCCTAAACCCTGAAACATCATCCCAAGCAAGCCCCTATACACTGCCCGAGCACCACTGCCCTAAACCCTGAAACACCACCTCCAGCACGATCCCTACACTGCCCGAATACCACTGCACTGCCCTAAACTCTGAAACACCAGCCCCTGCACGACCCCCTACACTGCCCTAACACCACTGCACTGCCCTATGCCCTGAAATACCAGCCCCTGTATGACCCCCTACACTACCCTAAATCCTGAAACACCACCCCCAGCACGACCCCCTACACTACCGGAACACCACTGCACTGCCCCAAACCCGGAAACATCATCCCAAGCAAGACCCCGTACACTGCCCGAACACTACTGCCCTAAACCCTGAAACACCAGCCTCTGCAGGACCCCCTACACTGCCCGAACACCACTGCTTTGCCCTAAACCCTGAAACACCAGCCCCTGATCGACCCCCTACAATGCCCGGACACCACTGCACTGCCCTAAACCCTGAAACACCAGCCCCAGTACGACCCCCTGCACTGCCAGAACACCACTGCACTGCCCTAAACCCTGACACATCAGCCCCAGCAAGACCCCCTACACTGCCCGAACACCACTGGACTGCCCTAAACCCTGAAACACCAGCCCCAGCACGACCCCTACACTGCCCAAACACCACTGCACTTCCCTAAACCCTGAAACATCATCCCAAGCAAGCCCCCATACACTGCCCGAGCACCACTGCCCTAAACCCTGAAACACCACCTCCAGCACGATCCCTACACTGCCCGAATACCACTGCACTGCCCTAAACTCTGAAACACCAGCCCCTGCACGACCCCCTACACTGCCCTAACACCACTATACTGCCCTAAACCCTGAAACACCACCCCAGCACATCCGCCTACTCTGCCCGAACACTACTGCACTGCCCTAAGCCCTGAAACACCAGCCCCTGCACGACCCCCTACACTGCCCGAACACCACTGCACTGCCTAAACCCTGAACCACCCCCAGCACAACCCCCTACACTGCCCGAACCCCAGTGCACTGCCCTAAACCCTAAAACATCAGCCCCAGCAAGACCCCCTACACTGCCCGAACACCACTGCACAGACCTAAACCCTAAAACACAAGCGCCAGCAAGACCCCCTACACTGCCCGAACACCACTGCACTGCCCTAAACCCTGATTCATCACCCCGAGCATGACCCCTACACTGCCCTAAAGCCTGAAACATCACCCCCAGCAAGAGCACCTACACTGCCCGAAAACCACTGCACTGCCCTAAACCCTGAAACATCATCCCAAGCAAGACCCCATACACTGCCCGAACACTACTGCCCTAAACCCTGAAACACCAAACCCAGCACTACCCCCTACACTGCCCGAACACCACTGTACTGCCCCAAACCCTGAAACACCAGCCGCAGCAAGACCCCCTACACTGCCCGAACACCACTGCACTTCCCTAAACCCTGAAACACCAGCCCCAGCACGACCCCCTACACTGCCCGAACACCACTTCACTGCCCTAAACCCTGAAACACCAGCCCCTGCACGACCCCCTACACTGCCCGAACACCACTGCACTGCCCTAAACCCTGAAACACTAGCTCCTGCACGACCCCCTACACTCCCCGAACACCACTGCTCTGCCCTAAACCCTGAAACACCAGCCCCAACACGACCCCTACACTGCCCGAACACCACCGCACAGCTTAAACCCTGAAACAACAGCCCCAGCATGACCCCCTACACTGCCCGAACACCACTGCACTGCCCTATGCCCTGAAATACCAGCCCCTGTATGACCCCCTACACTACCCTAAATCCTGAAACACCACCCCCAGCACGACCCCCTACACTACCGGAACACCACTGCACTGCCCCAAACCCGGAAACATCATCCCAAGCAAGACCCCGTACACTGCCCGAACACTACTGCCCTAAACCCTGAAACACCAGCCTCTGCACGACCCCCTACACTGCCCGAACACCACTGCTTTGCCCTAAACCCTGAAACACCAGCCCCTGATCGACCCCCTACAATGCCCGGACACCACTGCACTGCCCTAAACCCTGAAACACCAGCTCCAGTACGACCCCCTGCACTGCCAGAACACCACTGCACTGCCCTAAACCCTGACACATCAGCCCCAGCAAGACCCCCTACACTGCCCGAACACCACTGGACTGCCCTAAACCCTGAAACACCAGCCCCAGCACGACCCCTGCACTGCAAGAACACCACTGCACTGCCCTAAACCCTGAAACACGAGCCCCAGCATGACTCCCTACACTGCCGGAACACCACTGCACTGCCCTAAACCCTGAAACACCAGCCCCTGCACGGCCCCCTAGACTGCCCTAAACCCTGAAACACCACCCCCAGCACGACCCCCTACACTGCCGGAACACCACTGCACTGCCCTAAACCCTGAAACACCAACCCCAGCACGACCCCCTACACTGCCCGAACACCACTGCACTGCCCTAAACCCTAAAACATCATCCCAAGCATGACCCCCTACCTTGCACGAACACCACTGGACTACCCTAAACCCTGAAACACCAGCCCCAGCACAAGCCCCTACACTGCCCAAACACCACTGCACTGTCCTAAACCCTGAAACACCACCCCTGCACGACCCTCTACACTGCCCGAACACCACTGCACTGCCCTAATCCCTGAAACACCACCCCCTGCATGACCCCCTACACTGCCAGAAACACCACTGCACTGCCCTAAACCATGAAACATCATCCCCAGCAAGACCCCCTACACTGCCCGAACACCACAGCCCTAAATCCTGAAACACTACCCCAGCACAACCCCCTACACTGCCCGAACACAACTACACTGCCCTAAACCCTGAAACACCAGCCCCAGCAAGACCCCTACACTGCCCGAACACCACTGCACTCCCCTAAACCCTGAAACACCAGCCCCAGCAATACCCCCTACACTGCCCAAACACCACTGCACAAACCTATACCCTGAAACACCAGCCCCAGCAAGACCCCCTACACTGCCCGAACACCACTGCACTAAACCCTGAAACACCACCCCCAGCAGGACCCCCTACACTGCCCGAACACCACTGCACTGCCCTAAACCCTGAAACACCATCCCCTGCATGACCCTTTACACTGCCCGAACACCACTGCACAGCCCTAAACCCTGAAACATCATCCCCAGCAAGACCCCCTACACTGCCCGAACACCACTGCCCTAAACCCTGAAAAACCATCCCCAGCACGACCCCCTACACTGCCTGAACACCAATGCACTGCCCTAAACCCTGAAACACCAGCCCCAGCAAGACCCCCTACACTGCCTAACACCACTGCACTAAATCCTGAAACACCACACCCAGCAAGACACCCTAGACTGCCCGAACACCACTGCACTGCCCTAAACCCTGAAACACCACCCCCTGCATGACCCTCTACACTGCCCGAACACCACTGCACTGCCCTTAACCCTGAAACACCACCCCGTGCACAACCCCCTACACTGCCCGAACACCACTGCACTGCCCTATACCCTGAAACACCAGCCCCTGTAAGACCCCCTACACTACCCTAAACCCTGAAACACCACCCCCAGCATGACCCCCTACACTGCCGGAACACCACTGCACTGCCCTAAACCCTGAAACATCATCCCAAGCAAGACCCCGTACACTGCCCGAACACTACTGCCCTAAACCCTGAAACACCAGCCCCAGTAAGACCCGCTACACTGCTGGAACACCACTGCACTGCCCTAAACCCTGAAACACCAGCCCCAAAAATACCCCTACACTGCCCGAACACCACTGCACTTCCCTAAACCCTAAAACACCAGCCCCAGCACGACCCCCTACACTGCCCGAACACCACTGCACTGCCCTAAACCCTGAAACACCAGCCCCTGCATGACCCCTACACTGCCTGAACACCACTGCACTGCCCTAAACCCTGAAACACCAGCCCCAGCACGACCCCCTACACTGCCCGAACACCACTGCCCTAAACCCAGAAACACCAGCCCCTGGAAGACCCCCTACACTGCCCGATCACCACTGCACTGCCCTAAACCCTGAAACACCAGCCCCTGCACGATCCCCTAGACTGCCCTAAACCCTGAAACGCCACCCCCAGCACGATCCCTACACTGCCCGAACACCACTGCACAGCCCTAAACTCTGAAACACCATCCCCTGCACGACCCCCTACAATGCCGGAACACCACTGCACTGCCCTAAACCCTGAAACACCAGCCCCTGCATGACCCCCTACACTGCCCGAACACCACTGCACTGCCCTAAACCCTGAAACACCAGCCCCAGTACGACCCCTACACTGCCCGAACACCAATGCACTGCCCTAAACCCTGAAACACCAGCCCCAGCACGACCCCTACACTGCCCGAACACCACTGCACTGCCCTAAACCCTGAAACACCAGCCCCAGCACAACCCCCTACACTGCTCCAACACCACTATACTGCCCTAAACCCTGAAACACCACCCCCAGCACATCGGCCTACACTGCCCGAACAATACTGCACTGCCCTAAACCCTGAAACACCAGCCCCTGCACGACCCCCTACACTGCCCGAACACCACTGCACTGCCTAAACCCTGAACCACCCCAGCACAACCCCCTACACTGCCCGAACCCCACTGCACTGCCCTAAACCCTAAAACATCAGCCCCAGCAAGACCCCCTACACTGCCCGAACACCACTGCACAGACCTAAACCCTAAAACACAAGCCCCAGCAAGACCCCCTACACTGCCCGAACACCACTGCACTGCCCTAAACCCTGATTCATCACCCCGAGCACGACCCCTACACTGCCCTAAACCCTGAAACATCACCCCCAGCAAGAACACCTACACTGCCCGAAAACCACTGCACTGCCCTAAACCCTGAAACACCACCCCCAGCATGACCCTCTGCACTGCCAGAACACCACTCTACTGCCCTAAACCCTGAAACACGAGCCCCAGCACGACTCCCTACACTGCCCGAACACCACTGCACTGCCCTAAACACTGAAACACCAGCCCCTACACAACCCCCTACACTGCCCGAACACCACTGCACTGCCCTAAACCCTGAAACACCACCCCCTGCACAACCCCTACACTGCACGAACACCACTGCACTGCCATAAACCCTGAAACACCAGCCCCAGCAAGACCCCCTACGCTGCCTGAACACCACTTCACTGCCCTAAACCCTGAAACACCACCCCCAGCAAGACCCCCTACACTGCCCGAACACCACTGCACTAAACCCTGAAACACCACCCCCAGCAAGACCCCTACACTGCCCGAACACCACTGCACTGTCCTAAACCCTGAAACACCAGCCCCAGCAACACCTCCTACACTGCCTGAACGCCACTGCACTGCCCTAAACCCTGAAACACCAGCCCCAGCACGACCCCCTACACTGCCCGAACACCACTACACTGCCTTAAACCCTGAAACACCAGCCCCAGCACGACCCCTACACTTCCCGAACACCACTGCACTGCCCTAAACCCTAATACACCACCCCCAGCACGACACCCTACACTGGCCAAACACCACTGCACTGCCCTAAACCCTGAAACATCATCCCCAGCAAGACCCCTACACTGCCCAAACACAACTGCCCTAAACCCTTAAACACCACCCCCAGCACGACCCCCTACACTCCCCAAACAGCACTGCACCGCCCTAAACCCTGAAACACCAGCCCCAACAAGACCCCCTACACTGCCCGAACACCACTGCAGAGACCTAATTCCTGAAACACCACACGCAGCACGACCTCATACACTGCCTGAAAACCACTGCACTGCCTTAAACCCTGAAATATTATCCGCAGCAAGACCCCCTACACTGCCCGAACACTACTGCCCTAAACCCTGAAACACCAGCCCCAGCAAGACACCCTACACTGCCCGAACACCACTGCACTGCCCCTAACCCTGAATCACCAGCCCCAGCAAGACCCCCTACACTGCCCGAACACCACTGCACTGCCCTAAAGCCTGAAACACCAGCCCCTGCACAACCCCCTACACTGACCGAACACCACTGCACTGCCCTAAACCCTGAAACACCAGCCCCTGCACAAGCCCCTACACTGCCCGAACACCACTGCACTGCCCTAAACCCTGAAACACCAGCCCCTGCACGACCCCCTACAATGCCCGGACACCACTGCACTGCCCTAAACCCTGAAACATCAGCCCCAGTATGACCCCCTGCACTGCCAGAACAACACTGCACTGCCCTAAACCCTGAAACACGAGCCCCAGCACGACTCCCTACACTGCCGGAACACCACTGCACTGCCCTAAACCCTGAAACACCAGCCCCTGCACGGCCCCCTAGACTGCCCTAAACCCTGAAACACCACCCCCAGCATGACCCGCTACACTGCCGGAACACCACTGCACTGCCCTAAACCCTGAAACACCACCCCCAGCACGACCCTCTACACTGCCCGAACACCACTGCACAGCCCTAAACCCTGAAACATCATCCCAAGCATGACCCCCTACACTGACCGAACACCACGCACCGCCCTACACCCTGAAACAACATCCCTAGCAAGACCCCCTACACTGCCCGAACACAACTGCGCTGCCCTAAACCCTGAAACATCAGCCCCAGCAAGACCCCCGACACTGCCCGAACACCACTGGACTGCCCTAAACCCTGAAACACCAGCCCCAGCACAAGCACCTACACTGCCCAAACACCACTGCACTGTCCTAAACCCTGAAACACCACCCCTGCACGACCCTCTACACTGCCCGAACACCACTGCACTGCCCTAATCCCTGAAACACCACCTCCTGCACGACCCCCTACACTGCCCGAACACCACTGCACTGCCCTAAACCATGAAACATCATCCCCAGCAAGACCCCCTACACTGCCCAAACGCCACAGCCCTAAACCCTGAAACACCACCCCAGCACAACCCCCTACACTGCCCGAACACAACTACACTGCCCTAAACCCTGAAACACCGCCCCAGCAAGACCCCTACACTGCCCGAACACCACTGCACTCCCCTAAACCCTGAAACACCAGCCCCAGCAAGACCCCCTACACTGCCCGAACACCACTGCACTGCCCTAAACACTGAAACACCAGCCCCTACACAACCCCCTACACTGCCCGAACACCAATGCACTGCCCATAACCCTGAAACACCAGCCCCTGCACGTCCCCTACACTGCCCGAACACCACTGCACTGCCCTAAAACCTGAAACACCAGCCCCTGCACGACCCCCTACACTGCCCGGACACCACTGCACTGCCCTAAACCCTGAAACACCAGCCCCAGCACGACCCCTACACTGCCTGAACACTACTGCACTGCCCTAAACCCTGAAACATCAGCCCCAGCACGACCCCCTACACTGCCCTAACACCACTGCCCTAAACCCGGACACACCAGCCCCTGGAAGACCCCCTAGTCTGCCCTAAGCCCTGAAACACCACCCCCAGCACGACCCCCTACACTGCCGGAACACCACTGCACTACCCTAAACCCTGAAACACCACCCCCAGCACGACCCCCTATACTGCCCGAACACCACTGCACTGCCCTTAACCCTGAAACATCATCCCAAGCATGACCCCATACACTGACCGAACACCACGCACCGCCCTACACCTTGAAACAACATCCCCAGCAAGACCCCCTACCTTGCACAAACACCACTGCCCTAAACCCTGAAACACCACCCCCAGCACGACCCCCTACACTGCCCGAACACCAATGCACTGCCCATAACCCTGAAACACCAGCCCCTGCACATCCCCTACACTGCCCGAACACCACTGCACTGCCCTAAACCCTGAAACACCAGCCCCTGCACGACCCCCTACACTGCCCGAACACCACTGCACTGCCTAAACCCTGAACCACCCCAGCACAACCCCCTACACTGCCCGAACCCCACTGCACTGCCCTAAACCCTAAAACATCAGCCCCAGCAAGACCCCCTACACTGCCCGAACACCACTGCACTGCCCCTAACCCTGAATCACCAGCCCCAGCAAGACCCCCTACACTGCCCGAACACCACTGCACTGCCCTAAAGCCTGAAACACCAGCCCCTGCACAACCCCCTACACTGACCGAACACCACTGCACTGCCCTAAACCCTGAAACACCAGCCCCTGCACAACCCCCTACACTGCCCGAACACCACTGCACTGCCCTAAACCCTGAAACACCAGCCCCTGCACGACCCCCTACAATGCCCGGACACCACTGCACTGCCCTAAACCCTGAAACATCAGCCCCAGTACGACCCCCTGCACTGCCAGAACAACACTGCACTGCCCTAAACCCTGAAACACGAGCCCCAGCACGACTCCCTACACTGCCGGAACACCACTGCACTGCCCTAAACCCTGAAACACCAGCCCCTGCACGGCCCCCTAGACTGCCCTAAACCCTGAAACACCACCCCCAGCATGACCCGCTACACTGCCGGAACACCACTGAACTGCCCTAAACCCTGAAACACCACCCCCAGCACGACCCCCTACACTGCCCAAACACCACTGCACAGCCCTAAACCCTGAAACATCATCCCAAGCATGACCCCCTACACTGACCGAACACCACGCACCGCCCTACACCCTGAAACAACATCCCTAGCAAGACCCCTACACTGCCCGAACACAACTGCGCTGCCCTAAACCCTGAAACATCAGCCCCAGCAAGACCCCCGACACTGCCCGAACACCACTGGACTGCCCTAAACCCTGAAACACCAGCCCCAGCACAAGCACCTACACTGCCCAAACACCACTGCACTGTCCTAAACCCTGAAACACCACCCCTGCATGACCCTCTACACTGCCCGAACACCACTGCACTGCCCTAATCCCTGAAACACCACCTCCTGCACGACCCCCTATACTGCCCGAACACCACTGCACTGCCCTAAACCATGAAACATCATCCCCAGCAAGACCCCCTACACTGCCCAAACGCCACAGCCCTAAACCCTGAAACACCACCCCAGCACAACCCCCTACACTGCCCGAACACAACTACACTGCCCTAAACCCTGAAACACCGCCCCAGCAAGACCCCCACACTGCCCGAACACCACTGCACTCCCCTAAACCCTGAAACACCAGCCCCAGCAAGACCCCCTACACTGCCCGAACACCACTGCACTGCCCTAAACACTGAAACACCAGCCCCTACACAACCCCCTACACTGCCCGAACACCAATGCACTGCCCATAACCCTGAAACACCAGCCCCTGCACGTCCCCTACACTGCCCGAACACCACTGCACTGCCCTAAAACCTGAAACACCAGCCCCTGCACGACCCCCTACACTGCTCGGACACCACTGCACTGCCCTAAACCCTGAAACACCAGCCCCAGCACGACCCCTACACTGCCTGAACACCGCTGCACTGCCCTAAACCCTGAAACATCAGCCCCAGCAGGACCCCCTACACTGCCCTAACACCACTGCCCTAAACCCGGACACACCAACCCCTGGAAGACCCCCTAGTCTGCCCTAAGCCCTGAAACACCACCCCCAGCACGACCCCCTACACTGCCGGAACACCACTGCACTACCCTAAACCCTGAAACACCACCCCCAGCACGACCCCCTATACTGCCCGAACACCACTGCACTGCCCTAAACCCTGAAACATCATCCCAAGCATGACCCCCTACACTGACCGAACACCACGCACCGCCCTACACCTTGAAACAACATCCCCAGCAAGACCCCCTACCTTGCACAAACACCACTGCCCTAAACCCTGAAACACCACCCCCAGCACGACCCCCTACACTGCCCGAACACCAATGCACTGCCCATAACCCTGAAACACCAGCCCCTGCACATCCCCTACACTGCCCGAACACCACTGCACTGCCCTAAAACCTGAAACACCAGCCCCTGCACGACCCCCTACACTGCCCGGACACCACTGCACTGCCCTAAACCCTGAAACACCAGCCCCAGCACGACCCCTACACTGCCTGAACACCACTGGACTGCCCTAAACCCTGAAACATCAGCCCCAGCATGACCCCCTACACTGCCCAACACCACTGCCCTAAACCCGGACACACCAGCCCCTGGAAGACCCCCTAGACTGCCCTAAACCCTGAAACACCACCCCCAGCACGACCCCCTACACTGCCGGAACACCACTGCACTACCCTAAACCCTGAAACACCACCCCCAGCACGACCCCCTACACTGCCCGAACACCACTGCACTGCCCTAAACCCTGAAACATCATCCCAAGCATGACCCCCTACACTGACCGAACACCACGCACCGCCCTACACCCTGAAACAACATCCCCAGCAAGACCCCCTACCTTGCACAAACACCACTGCCCTAAACCCTGAAACACCACCCCCAGCACGACCCCCTACACTGCCCGAACACAACTGCACTGCCCTAAACCCTGAAACATCAGCCCCAGTAAGACCCCCGACACTGCCCGAACACCACTGGACTGCCCTAAACCCTGAAACACCAGCCCCAGCACAAGCCCCTACACTGCCCAAACACCACTTCACTGCCCTAAACCCTGAAACACCACCCCTGCACGACCCTCTACACTGCCCGAACACCACTGCACTGCCCTAATCCCTGAAACAACACCCCCTGCACGACCCCCTACACTGCCCGAACACCACTGCACTGCCCTAAACCATGAAACACCACCCCAGCACAACCCCCTACACTGCCCGAACACAACTACACTGCCCTAAACCCTGAATCACCAGCCCCAGCAAGACCCCTACACTGCCCGAACACCACTGCACTCCCCTAAACCCTGAAACACCAGCCCCAGCAAGACCCCCTACACTGCCCGAACACCACTGCACTGCCCTAAACACTGAAACACCAGCCCCTACACAACCCCCTACACTCCCTGAACACCACTGCACTGCCCATAACCCTGAAACACCAGCCCCTGCACGTCCCCTACACTGCCCGAACACCACTGCACTGCCCTAATACCTGAAACACCAGCCCCTGCACGACCCCCTACACTGCCCGGACACCACTGCACTGCCCTAAACCCTGAAACACCAGCCCCAGCACGACCCCTACACTGCCTGAACACCACTGCACTGCCCTAAAACCTGAAACACCAGCCCCTGCACGACCCCCTACACTGCCCGGACACCACTGCACTGCCCTAAACCCTGAAACACCAGCCCCAGCACGACCCCTACACTGCCTGAACACCACTGCACTGCCCTAAACCCTGAAACATCAGCCCCAGCACGACCCCCTACACTGCCCTAACACCACTGCCCTAAACCCGGACACACCAGCCCCTGGAAGACCCCCTAGTCTGCCCTAAGCCCTGAAACACCACCCCCAGCACGACCCCCTACACTGCCGGAACACCACTGCACTACCCTAAACCCTGAAACACCACCCCCAGCACGACCCCCTATACTGCCCGAACACCACTGCACTGCCCTAAACCCTGAAACATCATCCCAAGCATGACCCCCTACACTGACCGAACACCACGCACCGCCCTACACCTTGAAACAACATCCCCAGCAAGACCCCCTACCTTGCACAAACACCACTGCCCTAAACCCTGAAACACCACCCCCAGCACGACCCCCTACACTGCCCGAACACCAATGCACTGCCCATAACCCTGAAACACCAGCCCCTGCACATCCCCTACACTGCCCGAACACCACTGCACTGCCCTAAAACCTGAAACACCAGCCCCTGCACGACCCCCTACACTGCCCGGACACCACTGCACTGCCCTAAACCCTGAAACACCAGCCCCAGCACGACCCCTACACTGCCTGAACACCACTGCACTGCCCTAAACCCTGAAACATCAGCCCCAGCATGACCCCCTACACTGCCCAACACCACTGCCCTAAACCCGGACACACCAGCCCCTGGAAGACCCCCTAGACTGCCCTAAACCCTGAAACACCACCCCCAGCACGACCCCCTACACTGCCGGAACACCACTGCACTACCCTAAACCCTGAAACACCACCCCCAGCACGACCCCCTACACTGCCCGAACACCACTGCACTGCCCTAAACCCTGAAACATCATCCCAAGCATGACCCCCTACACTGACCGAACACCACGCACCGCCCTACACCCTGAAACAACATCCCCAGCAAGACCCCCTACCTTGCACAAACACCACTGCCCTAAACCCTGAAACACCACCCCCAGCACGACCCCCTACACTGCCCGAACACAACTGCACTGCCCTAAACCCTGAAACATCAGCCCCAGTAGGACCCCCGACACTGCCCGAACACCACTGGACTGCCCTAAACCCTGAAACACCAGCCCCAGCACAAGCCCCTACACTGCCCAAACACCACTTCACTGCCCTAAACCCTGAAACACCACCCCTGCACGACCCTCTACACTGCCCGAACACCACTGCACTGCCCTAATCCCTGAAACAACACCCCCTGCACGACCCCCTACGATGCCCGAACACCACTGCACTGCCCTAAACCATGAAACATCATCCCCAGCAAGACCCCCTACACTGCCCGAACACCACAGCCCTAAACCCTGAAACACCACCCCAGCACAACCCCCTACACTGCCCGAACACAACTACACTGCCCTAAACCCTGAATCACCAGCCCCAGCAAGACCCCTACACTGCCCGAACACCACTGCACTCCCCTAAACCCTGAAACACCAGCCCCAGCAAGACCCCCTACACTGCCCGAACACCACTGCACTGCCCTAAACACTGAAACACCAGCCCCTACACAACCCCCTACACTCCCTGAACACCACTGCACTGCCCATAACCCTGAAACACCAGCCCCTGCACGTCCCCTACACTGCCCGAACACCACTGCACTGCCCTAATACCTGAAACACCAGCCCCTGCACGACCCCCTACACTGCCCGGACACCACTGCACTGCCCTAAACCCTGAAACACCAGCCCCAGCACGACCCCTACACTGCCTGAACACCACTGCACTGCCCTAAACCCTGACACACCAGCCCCAGCACGACCCCCTGCACTGCCTGAACACTACTGCACTGCCCTAAACCCTGAAACACCAGCCCAAACATGACCCCCTACACTGCCCGAACACCACTGCACTGCCCTAAACCCTGAAACACCAGCCCCTGGAAGTCCCCCTACACTGCCCGGACACCACTGCACTGCCCTAAACCCTGAAACACCAGCCCCAGCACGACCCCTACACTGCCTGAACACTACTGCACTGCCCTAAACCCTGAAACATCAGCCCCAGCACGACCCCCTACACTGCCCTAACACCACTGCCCTAAACCCGGACACACCAGCCCCTGGAAGACCCCCTAGTCTGCCCTAAGCCCTGAAACACCACCCCCAGCACGACCCCCTACACTGCCGGAACACCACTGCACTACCCTAAACCCTGAAACACCACCCCCAGCACGACCCCCTATACTGCCCGAACACCACTGCACTGCCCTTAACCCTGAAACATCATCCCAAGCATGACCCCCTACACTGACCGAACACCACGCACCGCCCTACACCTTGAAACAACATCCCCAGCAAGACCCCCTACCTTGCACAAACACCACTGCCCTAAACCCTGAAACACCACCCCCAGCACGACCCCCTACACTGCCCGAACACCAATGCACTGCCCATAACCCTGAAACACCAGCCCCTGCACATCCCCTACACTGCCCGAACACCAATGCACTGCCCATAACCCTGAAACACCAGCCCCTGCACGTCCCCTACACTGCCCGAACACCACTGCACTGCCCTAAAACCTGAAACACCAGCCCCTGCACGACCCCCTACACTGCTCGGACACCACTGCACTGCCCTAAACCCTGAAACACCAGCCCCAGCACGACCCCTACACTGCCTGAACACCGCTGCACTGCCCTAAACCCTGAAACATCAGCCCCAGCAGGACCCCCTACACTGCCCTAACACCACTGCCCTAAACCCGGACACACCAACCCCTGGAAGACCCCCTAGTCTGCCCTAAGCCCTGAAACACCACCCCCAGCACGACCCCCTACACCTCCGGAACACCACTGCACTACCCTAAACCCTGAAACACCACCCCCAGCACGACCCCCTATACTGCCCGAACACCACTGCACTGCCCTAAACCCTGAAACATCATCCCAAGCATGACCCCCTACACTGACCGAACACCACGCACCGCCCTACACCTTGAAACAACATCCCCAGCAAGACCCCCTACCTTGCACAAACACCACTGCCCTAAACCCTGAAACACCACCCCCAGTACGACCCCCTACACTGCCCGAACACCAATGCACTGCCCATAACCCTGAAACACCAGCCCCTGCACATCCCCTACACTGCCCGAACACCACTGCACTGCCCTAAAACCTGAAACACCAGCCCCTGCACGACCCCCTACACTGCCCGGACACCACTGCACTGCCCTAAACCCTGAAACACCAGCCCCAGCACGACCCCTACACTGCCTGAACACCACTGGACTGCCCTAAACCCTGAAACATCAGCCCCAGCATGACCCCCTACACTGCCCAACACCACTGCCCTAAACCCGGACACACCAGCCCCTGGAAGACCCCCTAGACTGCCCTAAACCCTGAAACACCACCCCCAGCACGACCCCCTACACTGCCGGAACACCACTGCACTACCCTAAACCCTGAAACACCACCCCCAGCACGACCCCCTACACTGCCCGAACACCACTGCACTGCCCTAAACCCTGAAACATCATCCCAAGCATGACCCCCTACACTGACCGAACACCACGCACCGCCCTACACCCTGAAACAACATCCCCAGCAAGACCCCCTACCTTGCACAAACACCACTGCCCTAAACCCTGAAACACCACCCCCTACACGACCCCCTACACTGCCCGAACACCACTGCACTGCCCTAAACCCTGAAACATCATCCCAAGCATGACCCCCTACACTGACCGAACACCACGCACCGCCCTACACCTTGAAACAACATCCCCAGCAAGACCCCCTACCTTGCACAAACACCACTGCCCTAAACCCTGAAACACCACCCCCAGCACGACCCCCTACACTGCCCGAACACCAATGCACTGCCCATAACCCTGAAACACCAGCCCCTGCACATCCCCTACACTGCCCGAACACCACTGCACTGCCCTAAAACCTGAAACACCAGCCCCTGCACGACCCCCTACACTGCCCGGACACCACTGCACTGCCCTAAACCCTGAAACACCAGCCCCAGCACGACCCCTACACTGCCTGAACACCACTGGACTGCCCTAAACCCTGAAACATCAGCCCCAGCATGACCCCCTACACTGCCCAACACCACTGCCCTAAACCCGGACACACCAGCCCCTGGAAGACCCCCTAGACTGCCCTAAACCCTGAAACACCACCCCCAGCACGACCCCCTACACTGCCGGAACACCACTGCACTACCCTAAACCCTGAAACACCACCCCCAGCACGACCCCCTACACTGCCCGAACACCACTGCACTGCCCTAAACCCTGAAACATCATCCCAAGCATGACCCCCTACACTGACCGAACACCACGCACCGCCCTACACCCTGAAACAACATCCCCAGCAAGACCCCCTACCTTGCACAAACACCACTGCCCTAAACCCTGAAACACCACCCCCAGCACGACCCCCTACACTGCCCGAACACAACTGCACTGCCCTAAACCCTGAAACATCAGCCCCAGTAAGACCCCCGACACTGCCCGAACACCACTGGACTGCCCTAAACCCTGAAACACCAGCCCCAGCACAAGCACCTACACTGCCCAAACACCACTTCACTGCCCTAAACCCTGAAACACCACCCCTGCACGACCCTCTACACTGCCCGAACACCACTGCACTGCCCTAATCCCTGAAACAACACCCCCTGCACGACCCCCTACACTGCCCGAACACCACTGCACTGCCCTAAACCATGAAACACCACCCCAGCACAACCCCCTACACTGCCCGAACACAACTACACTGCCCTAAACCCTGAATCACCAGCCCCAGCAAGACCCCTACACTGCCCGAACACCACTGCACTCCCCTAAACCCTGAAACACCAGCCCCAGCAAGACCCCCTACACTGCCCGAACACCACTGCACTGCCCTAAACACTGAAACACCAGCCCCTACACAACCCCCTACACTCCCTGAACAACACTGCACTGCCCATAACCCTGAAACACCAGCCCCTGCACGTCCCCTACACTGCCCGAACACCACTGCACTGCCCTAATACCTGAAACACCAGCCCCTGCACGACCCCCTACACTGCCCGGACACCACTGCACTGCCCTAAACCCTGAAACACCAGCCCCAGCACGACCCCTACACTGCCTGAACACCACTGCACTGCCCTAAAACCTGAAACACCAGCCCCTGCACGACCCCCTACACTGCCCGGACACCACTGCACTGCCCTAAACCCTGAAACACCAGCCCCAGCACGACCCCTACACTGCCTGAACACCACTGCACTGCCCTAAACCCTGAAACATCAGCCCCAGCACGACCCCCTACACTGCCCTAACACCACTGCCCTAAACCCGGACACACCAGCCCCTGGAAGACCCCCTAGTCTGCCCTAAGCCCTGAAACACCACCCCCAGCACGACCCCCTACACTGCCGGAACACCACTGCACTACCCTAAACCCTGAAACACCACCCCCAGCACGACCCCCTATACTGCCCGAACACCACTGCACTGCCCTAAACCCTGAAACATCATCCCAAGCATGACCCCCTACACTGACCGAACACCACGCACCGCCCTACACCTTGAAACAACATCCCCAGCAAGACCCCCTACCTTGCACAAACACCACTGCCCTAAACCCTGAAACACCACCCCCAGCACGACCCCCTACACTGCCCGAACACCAATGCACTGCCCATAACCCTGAAACACCAGCCCCTGCACATCCCCTACACTGCCCGAACACCACTGCACTGCCCTAAAACCTGAAACACCAGCCCCTGCACGACCCCCTACACTGCCCGGACACCACTGCACTGCCCTAAACCCTGAAACACCAGCCCCAGCACGACCCCTACACTGCCTGAACACCACTGCACTGCCCTAAACCCTGAAACATCAGCCCCAGCATGACCCCCTACACTGCCCAACACCACTGCCCTAAACCCGGACACACCAGCCCCTGGAAGACCCCCTAGACTGCCCTAAACCCTGAAACACCACCCCCAGCACGACCCCCTACACTGCCGGAACACCACTGCACTACCCTAAACCCTGAAACACCACCCCCAGCACGACCCCCTACACTGCCCGAACACCACTGCACTGCCCTAAACCCTGAAACATCATCCCAAGCATGACCCCCTACACTGACCGAACACCACGCACCGCCCTACACCCTGAAACAACATCCCCAGCAAGACCCCCTACCTTGCACAAACACCACTGCCCTAAACCCTGAAACACCACCCCCAGCACGACCCCCTACACTGCCCGAACACAACTGCACTGCCCTAAACCCTGAAACATCAGCCCCAGTAGGACCCCCGACACTGCCCGAACACCACTGGACTGCCCTAAACCCTGAAACACCAGCCCCAGCACAAGCCCCTACACTGCCCAAACACCACTTCACTGCCCTAAACCCTGAAACACCACCCCTGCACGACCCTCTACACTGCCCGAACACCACTGCACTGCCCTAATCCCTGAAACAACACCCCCTGCACGACCCCCTACACTGCCCGAACACCACTGCACTGCCCTAAACCATGAAACATCATCCCCAGCAAGACCCCCTACACTGCCCGAACACCACAGCCCTAAACCCTGAAACACCACCCCAGCACAACCCCCTACACTGCCCGAACACAACTACACTGCCCTAAACCCTGAATCACCAGCCCCAGCAAGACCCCTACACTGCCCGAACACCACTGCACTCCCCTAAACCCTGAAACACCAGCCCCAGCAAGACCCCCTACACTGCCCGAACACCACTGCACTGCCCTAAACACTGAAACACCAGCCCCTACACAACCCCCTACACTCCCTGAACACCACTGCACTGCCCATAACCCTGAAACACCAGCCCCTGCACGTCCCCTACACTGCCCGAACACCACTGCACTGCCCTAATACCTGAAACACCAGCCCCTGCACGACCCCCTACACTGCCCGGACACCACTGCACTGCCCTAAACCCTGAAACACCAGCCCCAGCACGACCCCTACACTGCCTGAACACCACTGCACTGCCCTAAACCCTGACACACCAGCCCCAGCACGACCCCCTGCACTGCCTGAACACTACTGCACTGCCCTAAACCCTGAAACACCAGCCCAAACATGACCCCCTACACTGCCCGAACACCACTGCACTGCCCTAAACCCTGAAACACCAGCCCCTGGAAGTCCCCCTACACTGCCCGGACACCACTGCACTGCCCTAAACCCTGAAACACCAGCCCCAGCACGACCCCTACACTGCCTGAACACTACTGCACTGCCCTAAACCCTGAAACATCAGCCCCAGCACGACCCCCTACACTGCCCTAACACCACTGCCCTAAACCCGGACACACCAGCCCCTGGAAGACCCCCTAGTCTGCCCTAAGCCCTGAAACACCACCCCCAGCACGACCCCCTACACTGCCGGAACACCACTGCACTACCCTAAACCCTGAAACACCACCCCCAGCACGACCCCCTATACTGCCCGAACACCACTGCACTGCCCTTAACCCTGAAACATCATCCCAAGCATGACCCCCTACACTGACCGAACACCACGCACCGCCCTACACCTTGAAACAACATCCCCAGCAAGACCCCCTACCTTGCACAAACACCACTGCCCTAAACCCTGAAACACCACCCCCAGCACGACCCCCTACACTGCCCGAACACCAATGCACTGCCCATAACCCTGAAACACCAGCCCCTGCACATCCCCTACACTGCCCGAACACCACTGCACTGCCCTAAACCCTGAAACACCAGCCCCTGCACGACCCCCTACACTGCCCGAACACCACTGCACTGCCTAAACCCTGAACCACCCCAGCACAACCCCCTACACTGCCCGAACCCCACTGCACTGCCCTAAACCCTAAAACATCAGCCCCAGCAAGACCCCCTACACTGCCCGAACACCACTGCACTGCCCCTAACCCTGAATCACCAGCCCCAGCAAGACCCCCTACACTGCCCGAACACCACTGCACTGCCCTAAAGCCTGAAACACCAGCCCCTGCACAACCCCCTACACTGACCGAACACCACTGCACTGCCCTAAACCCTGAAACACCAGCCCCTGCACAACCCCCTACACTGCCCGAACACCACTGCACTGCCCTAAACCCTGAAACACCAGCCCCTGCACGACCCCCTACAATGCCCGGACACCACTGCACTGCCCTAAACCCTGAAACATCAGCCCCAGTACGACCCCCTGCACTGCCAGAACAACACTGCACTGCCCTAAACCCTGAAACACGAGCCCCAGCACGACTCCCTACACTGCCGGAACACCACTGCACTGCCCTAAACCCTGAAACACCAGCCCCTGCACGGCCCCCTAGACTGCCCTAAACCCTGAAACACCACCCCCAGCATGACCCGCTACACTGCCGGAACACCACTGCACTGCCCTAAACCCTGAAACACCACCCCCAGCACGACCCCCTACACTGCCCAAACACCACTGCACAGCCCTAAACCCTGAAACATCATCCCAAGCATGACCCCCTACACTGACCGAAAACCACGCACCGCCCTACACCCTGAAACAACATCCCTAGCAAGACCCCTACACTGCCCGAACACAACTGCGCTGCCCTAAACCCTGAAACATCAGCCCCAGCAAGACCCCCGACACTGCCCGAACACCACTGGACTGCCCTAAACCCTGAAACACCAGCCCCAGCACAAGCACCTACACTGCCCAAACACCACTGCACTGTCCTAAACCCTGAAACACCACCCCTGCACGACCCTCTACACTGCCCGAACACCACTGCACTGCCCTAATCCCTGAAACACCACCTCCTGCACGACCCCCTACACTGCCCGAACACCACTGCACTGCCCTAAACCATGAAACATCATCCCCAGCAAGACCCCCTACACTGCCCAAACGCCACAGCCCTAAACCCTGAAACACCACCCCAGCACAACCCCCTACACTGCCCGAACACAACTACACTGCCCTAAACCCTGAAACACCGCCCCAGCAAGACCCCCACACTGCCCGAACACCACTGCACTCCCCTAAACCCTGAAACACCAGCCCCAGCAAGACCCCCTACACTGCCCGAACACCACTGCACTGCCCTAAACACTGAAACACCAGCCCCTACACAACCCCCTACACTGCCCGAACACCAATGCACTGCCCATAACCCTGAAACACCAGCCCCTGCACGTCCCCTACACTGCCCGAACACCACTGCACTGCCCTAAAACCTGAAACACCAGCCCCTGCACGACCCCCTACACTGCTCGGACACCACTGCACTGCCCTAAACCCTGAAACACCAGCCCCAGCACGACCCCTACACTGCCTGAACACCACTGCACTGCCCTAAACCCTGAAACATCAGCCCCAGCACGACCCCCTACACTGCCCTAACACCACTGCCCTAAACCCGGACACACCAGCCCCTGGAAGACCCCCTAGTCTGCCCTAAGCCCTGAAACACCACCCCCAGCACGACCCCCTACACTGCCGGAACACCACTGCACTACCCTAAACCCTGAAACACCACCCCCAGCACGACCCCCTATACTGCCCAAACACCACTGCACTGCCCTAAACCCTGAAACATCATCCCAAGCATGACCCCCTACACTGACCGAACACCACGCACCGCCCTACACCTTGAAACAACATCCCCAGCAAGACCCCCTACCTTGCACAAACACCACTGCCCTAAACCCTGAAACACCACCCCCAGCACGACCCCCTACACTGCCCGAACACCAATGCACTGCCCATAACCCTGAAACACCAGCCCCTGCACATCCCCTACACTGCCCGAACACCACTGCACTGCCCTAAAACCTGAAACACCAGCCCCTGCACAACCCCCTACACTGCCCGGACACCACTGCACTGCCCTAAACCCTGAAACACCAGCCCCAGCACGACCCCTACACTGCCTGAACACCACTGGACTGCCCTAAACCCTGAAACATCAGCCCCAGCATGACCCCCTACACTGCCCAACACCACTGCCCTAAACCCGGACACACCAGCCCCTGGAAGACCCCCTAGACTGCCCTAAACCCTGAAACACCACCCCCAGCACGACCCCCTACACTGCCGGAACACCACTGCACTACCCTAAACCCTGAAACACCACCCCCAGCACGACCCCCTACACTGCCCGAACACCACTGCACTGCCCTAAACCCTGAAACATCATCCCAAGCATGACCCCCTACACTGACCGAACACCACGCACCGCCCTACACCCTGAAACAACATCCCCAGCAAGACCCCCTACCTTGCACAAACACCACTGCCCTAAACCCTGAAACACCACCCCCAGCACGACCCCCTACACTGCCCGAACACAACTGCACTGCCCTAAACCCTGAAACATCAGCCCCAGTAAGACCCCCGACACTGCCCGAACACCACTGGACTGCCCTAAACCCTGAAACACCAGCCCCAGCACAAGCCCCTACCCTGCCCAAACACCACTTCACTGCCCTAAACCCTGAAACACCACCCCTGCACGACCCTCTACACTGCCCGAACACCACTGCACTGCCCTAATCCCTGAAACAACACCCCCTGCACGACCCCCTACACTGCCCGAACACCACTGCACTGCCCTAAACCATGAAACATCATCCCCAGCAAGACCCCCTACACTGCCCGAACACCACAGCCCTAAACCCTGAAACACCACCCCAGCACAACCCCCTACACTGCCCGAACACAACTACACTGCCCTAAACCCTGAATCACCAGCCCCAGCAAGACCCCTACACTGCCCGAACACCACTGCACTCCCCTAAACCCTGAAACACCAGCCCCAGCAAGACCCCCTACACTGCCCGAACACCACTGCACTGCCCTAAACACTGAAACACCAGCCCCTACACAACCCCCTACACTCCCTGAACACCACTGCACTGCCCATAACCCTGAAACACCAGCCCCTGCACGTCCCCTACACTGCCTGAACACCACTGCACTGCCCTATTACCTGAAACACCAGCCCCTGCACGACCCCCTACACTGCCCGGACACCACTGCACTGCCCTAAACCCTGAAACACCAGCCCCAGCACGACCCCTACACTGCCTGAACACCACTGCACTGCCCTAAAACCTGAAACACCAGCCCCTGCACGACCCCCTACACTGCCCGGACACCACTGCACTGCCCTAAACCCTGAAACACCAGCCCCAGCACGACCCCTACACTGCCTGAACACCACTGCACTGCCCTAAACCCTGAAACATCAGCCCCAGCACGACCCCCTACACTGCCCTAACACCACTGCCCTAAACCCGGACACACCAGCCCCTGGAAGACCCCCTAGTCTGCCCTAAGCCCTGAAACACCACCCCCAGCACGACCCCCTACACTGCCGGAACACCACTGCACTACCCTAAACCCTGAAACACCACCCCCAGCACGACCCCCTATACTGCCCGAACACCACTGCACTGCCCTAAACCCTGAAACATCATCCCAAGCATGACCCCCTACACTGACCGAACACCACGCACCGCCCTACACCTTGAAACAACATCCCCAGCAAGACCCCCTACCTTGCACAAACACCACTGCCCTAAACCCTGAAACACCACCCCCAGCACGACCCCCTACACTGCCCGAACACCAATGCACTGCCCATAACCCTGAAACACCAGCCCCTGCACATCCCCTACACTGCCCGAACACCACTGCACTGCCCTAAAACCTGAAACACCAGCCCCTGCACGACCCCCTACACTGCCCGGACACCACTGCACTGCCCTAAACCCTGAAACACCAGCCCCAGCACGACCCCTACACTGCCTGAACACCACTGCACTGCCCTAAACCCTGAAACATCAGCCCCAGCATGACCCCCTACACTGCCCAACACCACTGCCCTAAACTCGGACACACCAGCCCCTGGAAGACCCCCTAGACTGCCCTAAACCCTGAAACACCACCCCCAGCACGACCCCCTACACTGCCGGAACACCACTGCACTACCCTAAACCCTGAAACACCACCCCCAGCACGACCCCCTACACTGCCCGAACACCACTGCACTGCCCTAAACCCTGAAACATCATCCCAAGCATGACCCCCTACACTGACCGAACACCACGCACCGCCCTACACCCTGAAACAACATCCCCAGCAAGACCCCCTACCTTGCACAAACACCACTGCCCTAAACCCTGAAACACCACCCCCAGCACGACCCCCTACACTGCCCGAACACAACTGCACTGCCCTAAACCCTGAAACATCAGCCCCAGTAAGACCCCCGGCACTGCCCGAACACCACTGGACTGCCCTAAACCCTGAAACACCAGCCCCAGCACAAGCCCCTACACTGCCCAAACACCACTTCACTGCCCTAAACCCTGAAACACCACCCCTGCACGACCCTCTACACTGCCCGAACACCACTGCACTGCCCTAATCCCTGAAACAACACCCCCTGCACGACCCCCTACACTGCCCGAACACCACTGCACTGCCCTAAACCATGAAACATCATCCCCAGCAAGACCCCCTACACTGCCCGAACACCACAGCCCTAAACCCTGAAACACCACCCCAGCACAACCCCCTACACTGCCCGAACACAACTACACTGCCCTAAACCCTGAATCACCAGCCCCAGCAAGACCCCTACACTGCCCGAACACCACTGCACTCCCCTAAACCCTGAAACACCAGCCCCAGCAAGACCCCCTACACTGCCCGAACACCACTGCACTGCCCTAAACACTGAAACACCAGCCCCTACACAACCCCCTACACTCCCTGAACACCACTGCACTGCCCATAACCCTGAAACACCAGCCCCTGCACGTCCCCTACACTGCCCGAACACCACTGCACTGCCCTAATACCTGAAACACCAGCCCCTGCACGACCCCCTACACTGCCCGGACACCACTGCACTGCCCTAAACCCTGAAACACCAGCCCCAGCACGACCCCTACACTGCCTGAACACCACTGCACTGCCCTAAACCCTGACACACCAGCCCCAGCACGACCCCCTGCACTGCCTGAACACTACTGCACTGCCCTAAACCCTGAAACACCAGCCCAAACATGACCCCCTACACTGCCCGAACACCACTGCACTGCCCTAAACCCTGAAACACCAGCCCCTGGAAGTCCCCCTACACTGCACGAACACCACTGCACTGCCCTAAGCCCTGAAACACCAGCCCCTGCACGATCCCCTAGACTGCCCTAAACCCTGAAACACCACCCCCAGCACGACCCCCTACACTGCCCTGAAACACCACCCCCAACACGACCCCATACACTGCCGGAACACCACTGCACTGCCCTAAACCCTGAAACACCACCCCCAGCACGACCCCCTACACTGCCCAAACACCACTGCACTTCCCTAAACCCTGAAACATCATCCCAAGCAAGCCCCTGTACACTGCCCGAGCACCACTGCCCTAAACCCTGAAACACCACCTCCAGCACGATCCCTACACTGCCCGAACACCACTGCACTGCCGTAAACTCTGAAACACCAGCCCCTGCACGACCCCCTACAATGCCTGAACACCACTGCACTGCCCTAAACCCTGAAACACCAGCCCCTGCATGACCCCCTACGCTGCCCGAACACCACTGCTCTGCCCTAAACCCTGAAACACCAGCCCCAGCACGACCCCTACACTGCCCGAACACCAATGCACTACCCTAAACCCTGAAACACCAGCCCTAGCACGACCCCCTACACTGCCTGAACACCACTGCACTTCCCTAAACCCTGAAACACCAGCCCCAGCAGGACCCCCTACACTGCCCGAACACCACTTCACTGCCCTAAACCCTGAAACACCAGCCCCTGCACGACCCCCTACACTGCCCGAACACCACTGCACTGCCCTAAACCCTGAAACACTAGCTCCTGCACGACCCCCTACACTCCCCGAACACCACTGCTCTGCCCTAAACCCTGAAACACCAGCCCCAACACGACCCCTACACTGCCCGAACACCACCGCACAGCTTAAACCCTGAAACACCAGCCCCAGCATGACCCCCTACACTGCCCGAACACCACTGCACTGCCCTATGCCCTGAAATACCAGTTCCTGTATGACCCCCTACACTACCCTAAATCCTGAAACACCACCCCCAGCACGACCCCCTACACTACCGGAACACCACTGCACTGCCCCAAAACCTGAAACATCATCCCAAGCAAGACCCCGTACACTGCCCGAACACTACTGCCCTAAACCCTGAAACACCACCCCCAGCACTACCCCCTACACTGCCCGAACACCACTGCACTGCCCCAAACCCTGAAACACCAGCCCCAGCAAGACCCCCTACACTGCCCGAACACCACTGCACTTCCCTAAACCCTGAAACACCAGCCCCAGCACGACCCCCTACACTGCCCGAACACCACTTCACTGCCCTAAACCCTGAAACACCAGCCCCTGCACGACCCCCTACACTGCCCGAACACCACTACACTGCCCTAAACCCTGAAACACTAGCTCCTGCACGACCCCCTACACTCCCCGAACACCACTGCTCTGCCCTAAACCCTGAAACACCAGCCCCAACACGACCCCTACACTGCCCGAACACCACCGCACAGCTTAAACCCTGAAACACCAGCCCCAGCATGACCCCCTACAATGCCCGAACACCACTGCACTGCCCTATGCCCTGAAATACCAGCTCCTGTATGACCCCCTACACTACCCTAAATCTTGAAACACCACCCCCAGCACGACCCCCTACACTACCAGAACACCACTGCACTGCCCCAAACCCTGAAACATCATCCCAAGCAAGACCCCGTACACTGCCCGAACACTACTGCCCTAAACCCTGAAACACCAGCCCCAGCAAGACACCCTACACTTCCCGAACACCACTGCACTGCCCCTAACCCTGAATCACCAGCCCCAGCAAGACACCCTAAACTGCCCGAACACCACTGCACTGCCCTAAACCCTGAAACACCAGCCCCTGCACGACCCCTACACTGACCGAACACCACTGCACTGCCCTAAACCCTGAAACACCAGCCCCTGCACGACCCCCTACACTGCCTGAACACCACTGCTTTGCCCTAAACCCTGAAACACCAGCCCCTGATCGACCCCCTACAATGCCCGGACACCACTGCACTGCCCTAAACCCTGAAACACCAGCCCCAGTACGACCCCCTGCACTGCCAGAACACCACTGCACTGCCCTAAACCCTGACACATCAGCCCCAGCAAGACCCCCTACACTGCCCGAACACCACTGGACTGCCCTAAACCCTGAAACACCAGCCCCAGCACGACCCCTGCACTGCCAGAACACCACTGCACTGCCCTAAACCCTGAAACACGAGCCCCAGCATGACTCCCTACACTGCCGGAACACCACTGCACTGCCCTAAACCCTGAAACGCCAGCCCCTGCACGGCCCCCTAGACTGCCCTAAACCCTGAAACACCACCCCCAGCACGACCCCCTACACTGCCGGAACACCACTGCACTGCCCTAAACCCTGAAACACCAACCCCAGCACGACCCCCTACACTGCCCGAACACCACTGCACTGCCCTAAACCCTGAAACATCATCCCAAGCATGACCCCCTACACTGACCGAACACCACGCACCGCCCTACACCCTGAAACAACATCCCCAGCAAGACCCCCTACCTTGCACGAACACCACTGCCCTAAACCCTGAAACACCACCCCAGCAGGACCCCCTACACTACCCGAACACAACTGCACTGCCCTAAACCCTGAAACATCAGCCCCAGCAAGACCCCCAACACTGCACGAACACCACTGGACTACCCTAAACCCTGAAACACCAGCCCCAGCACAAGCTCCTACACTGCCCAAACACCACTACACTGTCCTAAACCCTGAAACACCACCCCTGCACGACCCTCTACACTGCCCGAACACCACTGCACTGCCCTAATCCCTGAAACACCACCCCCTGCATGACAACCTACACTGCCCGAACACCACTGCACTGCCCTAAACCATGAAACACCAGCCCCAGCAAGACCCCTACACTGCCCGAACACCACTGTACTCCCCTAAACCCTGAAACACCAGCCCCAGCAATACCCCCTACACTGCCCAAATACCACTGCACAAACCTATACCCTGAAACACCAGCCCCAGCAAGACCCCCTACACTGCCCGAACACCACTGCACTAAACCCTGAAACACCACCCCCAGCAAGACCCCCTACACTGCCCGAACACCACTGCACTGCCCTAAACCCTGAAACACCATCCCCTGCATGACCCTTTACACTGCCCGAACACCACTGCACAGCCCTAAACCCTGAAACATCATCCCCAGCAAGACCCCCTACACTGCCCGAACACCACTGCCCTAAACCCTGAAAAACCATCCCCAGCACGACCCCCTACACTGCCTGAACACCAATGCACTGCCCTAAACCCTGAAACACCAGCCCCAGCAAGACCCCCTACACTGCCTAACACCACTGCACTAAATCCTGAAACACCACACCCAGCAAGACACCCTAGACTGCCCGAACACCACTGCACTGCCCTAAACCCTGAAAGACCACCCCCTGCACGACCCTCTACACTGCCCGAACACCACTGCACTGCCCTTAACCCTGAAACACCACCCCGTGCACAACCCCCTACACTGCCCGAACACCACTGCACTGCCCTAAACCCTGAAACACCACCCCCAGCACGACCCCCTACACTGCCCAAACACCACTGCACTTCCCTAAACCCTAAAACTTCATCCCAAGCAAGCCCCCGTACACTGCCCGAGCACCACTGCCCTAAACCCTGAAACACCACCTCCAGCACGATCCCTACACTGCCCGAACACCACTGCACTGCCCTAAACTCTGAAACAACAGCCCCTGCACGACCCCCTACAATGCCCGAACACCACTGCACTGCCCTAAACCCTGAAACACCAGCCCCTGCATGACCCCCTACGCTGCCCGAACACCACTGCACTGCCCTAAACCCTGACACACCAGCCCCAGCACGACCCCTACACTGCCCGAACACCAATGCACTACCCTAAACCCTGAAACACCAGCCCTAGCACGACCCCCTACACTGCCTGAACACCACTGCACTACCCTAAACCCTGAAACACCAGCCCCAGCACAACCCCCTACACTGCCCTAACACCACTATACTGCCCTAAACCCTGAAACACCACCCCCAGCACATCCGCCTACTCTGCCCGAACACTACTGCACTGCCCTAAGCCCTGAAACACCAGCCCCTGCACGACCCCCTACACTGCCCGAACACCACTTCACTGCCTAAACCCTGAACCACCCCCAGCACAACCCCCTACACTGCCCGAACCCCAGTGCACTGCCCTAAACCCTAAAACAACAGCCCCAGCAAGACCCCCTACACTGCCCGAACACCACTGCACAGACCTAAACCCTAAAACACAAGCGCCAGCAAGACCCCCTACATTGCCCGAACACCACTGCACTGCCCTAAACCCTGATTCATCACCCCGAGCATGACCCCTACACTGCCCTAAAGCCTGAAACATCACCCCCAGCAAGAGCACCTACACTGCCCGAAAACCACTGCACTGCCCTAAACCCTGAAACATCATCCCAAGCAAGACCCCATACACTGCCCGAACACTACTGCCCTAAACCCTGAAACACCACCCCCAGCACTACCCCCTACACTGCCTGAACACCACTGCACTGCCCCAAACCCTGAAACACCAGCCCCAGCAAGACCCCCTACACTGCCCGAACACCACTGCACTTCCCTAAACCCTGAAACACCAGCCCCAGCAGGACCCCCTACACTGCCCGAACACCACTTCACTGCCCTAAACCCTGAAACACCAGCCCCTGCACGACCCCCTACACTGCCCGAACACCACTGCACTGCCCTAAACCCTGAAACACTAGCTCCTGCACGACCCCCTACACTCCCCGAACACCACTGCTCTGCCCTAAACCCTGAAACACCAGCCCCAACACGACCCCTACACTGCCCGAACACCACCGCACAGCTTAAACCCTGAAACACCAGCCCCAGCATGACCCCCTACACTGCCCGAACACCACTGCACTGCCCTATGCCCTGAAATACCAGTTCCTGTATGACCCCCTACACTACCCTAAATCCTGAAACACCACCCCCAGCACGACCCCCTACACTACCGGAACACCACTGCACTGCCCCAAAACCTGAAACATCATCCCAAGCAAGACCCCGTACACTGCCCGAACACTACTGCCCTAAACCCTGAAACACCACCCCCAGCACTACCCCCTACACTGCCCGAACACCACTGCACTGCCCCAAACCCTGAAACACCAGCCCCAGCAAGACCCCCTACACTGCCCGAACACCACTGCACTTCCCTAAACCCTGAAACACCAGCCCCAGCACGACCCCCTACACTGCCCGAACACCACTTCACTGCCCTAAACCCTGAAACACCAGCCCCTGCACGACCCCCTACACTGCCCGAACACCACTACACTGCCCTAAACCCTGAAACACTAGCTCCTGCACGACCCCCTACACTCCCCGAACACCACTGCTCTGCCCTAAACCCTGAAACACCAGCCCCAACACGACCCCTACACTGCCCGAACACCACCGCACAGCTTAAACCCTGAAACACCAGCCCCAGCATGACCCCCTACAATGCCCGAACACCACTGCACTGCCCTATGCCCTGAAATACCAGCTCCTGTATGACCCCCTACACTACCCTAAATCTTGAAACACCACCCCCAGCACGACCCCCTACACTACCAGAACACCACTGCACTGCCCCAAACCCTGAAACATCATCCCAAGCAAGACCCCGTACACTGCCCGAACACTACTGCCCTAAACCCTGAAACACCAGCCCCAGCAAGACACCCTACACTTCCCGAACACCACTGCACTGCCCCTAACCCTGAATCACCAGCCCCAGCAAGACACCCTAAACTGCCCGAACACCACTGCACTGCCCTAAACCCTGAAACACCAGCCCCTGCACGACCCCTACACTGACCGAACACCACTGCACTGCCCTAAACCCTGAAACACCAGCCCCTGCACGACCCCCTACACTGCCTGAACACCACTGCTTTGCCCTAAACCCTGAAACACCAGCCCCTGATCGACCCCCTACAATGCCCGGACACCACTGCACTGCCCTAAACCCTGAAACACCAGCCCCAGTACGACCCCCTGCACTGCCAGAACACCACTGCACTGCCCTAAACCCTGACACATCAGCCCCAGCAAGACCCCCTACACTGCCCGAACACCACTGGACTGCCCTAAACCCTGAAACACCAGCCCCAGCACGACCCCTGCACTGCCAGAACACCACTGCACTGCCCTAAACCCTGAAACACGAGCCCCAGCATGACTCCCTACACTGCCGGAACACCACTGCACTGCCCTAAACCCTGAAACGCCAGCCCCTGCACGGCCCCCTAGACTGCCCTAAACCCTGAAACACCACCCCCAGCACGACCCCCTACACTGCCGGAACACCACTGCACTGCCCTAAACCCTGAAACACCAACCCCAGCACGACCCCCTACACTGCCCGAACACCACTGCACTGCCCTAAACCCTGAAACATCATCCCAAGCATGACCCCCTACACTGACCGAACACCACGCACCGCCCTACACCCTGAAACAACATCCCCAGCAAGACCCCCTACCTTGCACGAACACCACTGCCCTAAACCCTGAAACACCACCCCAGCAGGACCCCCTACACTACCCGAACACAACTGCACTGCCCTAAACCCTGAAACATCAGCCCCAGCAAGACCCCCAACACTGCACGAACACCACTGGACTACTGTGAGAAGTTGGCCTGGTATATGATGCTCACTAGTTAAAGTGATCACCTTGTACCATGCCAAGCAACCCTTATGGTGTGGTTGTAAGTCAACCTTTTCGGACTAGCTGCCCTAGTGGTAGCGTAGGCTAAGCAGTCTTTGAGGCTAAACTCGTGATGCGTGTTAAGCAAGCTGTTTTACCAATAGTAACCCCCTTTTATACCAATGAAAGGACACCACACAGATATATATTCAAAATATATATGTATTTATTTCTCAAAGTAACCCCTAGTCTCTTTATGAGCACAGGAGCACAAATCGTCAAACAAGATTATCACAGAATACACAGAAGTTGCACTTTATATGGATAGGCCCTGGTGGCCACTCGAACCATATACTAAAATAGTGGTATAAGTACCACGAACAGAAAAGGGAAAAGGCCTAGGGCCTCTAGAATCGCTGGGCCTACAAGGAGCTAACGTCAGTTAGTGACCAGGAGGTCCACGGGTGGCGTGTGCAGAGCAAATAGTCACACGCGTGCTCCCATAGGTTTCAATGGGTGCGTAAAAAGTACAAAGTTACTGCAAAAGGAATCTTCCGGATGACCTAGGAACTTAAGATTTGGAACACAGGCACTAGAGATGTATTACTACACATGGGCACCGGAGTACCAGCTTTACCTCACCCACAGGAAGCGGGTGCATAGGCCTCAAAGTGCGTCGGGTTTCTTCTATCTGTTCCGTTGAGCCTGGGACAAAGATGCTGCAGGCGGTCGGTCGGGAAGAGATGCAGTGGATCCAAGAGTGGATCGGAGATGTTGAAGACCTGTAAGCAGAGGGGACAGTGTTCACAGTCACTAGCCAGTGACCAGCGTGGCACCAGATGGGTACCAGGCGATGTCGGGTGCGACCAGGTGATGAGGGGTAGCTTGTCTCCGCAGCCACGTGGTCCCTGAAGGTCGACGACGTCCAGGAGTCGGCTCACGAGCTGTCCCACGCAGGCTCTCGCTGTCGGCGGTGTCGGCGACTTGATCGAAGCAAACAAGCCTTGGCAAAAGCAATTGTTGTAGGCAAGGAGTTTAAGCTGTTGGTTCTGACCAGCAAGGTCAGAGGGATTGCTCCTTTGGAGGGGAGCAAGAGCCAGTCTGGAGCAACCAGACCAGCGGTGTTTGTCGTAGATTTCGTCGCCAAGATGGCCACTAGCCAGCGGGCCAGCAACCGGTTAGGCGCGTCGAGTGGCAAAATGCAGAAGGGCCCCACGCAGATCGTGGAGATGCTGGAGGGCTCACCTTTGGTGCAGATGCTGCTCGAGGGTTGGGCTTCTCAGGACCCAAAGCACAACTTGGAGGGAGCCTCGGTTGTTGCACTGGTCAGCTTGTCGTAGTCGTTCCAAGATGGCTGGCTCCACGTGTCTCGGTGCCTCCACGGGTCTCCTCTTTTCAGGGACTGTGGATCGGGCGGTGAGAGGTCTGGAGGTCCAGGTCTTGTCAGTCTCTGGGCTCGGGCTCCGGCGGGAGGCGGCGGCAAAGCAGACGGTGATTCGCTGGATGGTGCTTGCGTTAGCAAGGTGGTCACTCCCTGACCACAGGGGAGATTTTCTTCAGTCTTCTGTGCAGCAGAATGTCGAAGTTCCCGTCTTCTTCTTAGTTTCAAGTTGATTCCAGGATGTCTGAAGTCTTAGGACACAGCTCCTACCTTTATTCGGATTCTAGGGGCCGGACTACCTGCTAGGTCCCTCCCTATGGGTGGGACCAGGAAGGGGGGTGGTTACACCCCCAATCCTTTGTCCAGCTCGCCCCAGGCCCGGGACTGGTGTGCCCCAGGACCGGTTTGAACTGGCATATGCACCGAGGCTCCTTGTGAGCCACAGGCATGTCTGGTTTCTTTCAAGCCCTACCTGACCAATACACAAAATCCTGTCTGGGGTGGTGCACGCACCTCCCCTGGCAGGAAACCCTTTGTCCACACCTCCCAAGCTGGAAGGACTCCCAGCAGCAGGAGGGCAGACTTGTGTCTGTGGTGGCAGCATCCATTTTGTGGAGCTGAGGCTATGTCTGATTTTACCCGGGTTTCAGGCACTGTACATGTCGTGTCCCTCTAGAAGGGTGGAATGCTAACCCCGTCGCCAGAATTGGCGAGGGGTTAGTATTCCAATTCGTATGACACCTTACTCGACATGTTTTGATAAAGCCAAACCAAAGATAGCATTTAACCGCGAGGTTCATAATGCACTTAAGAGTATATGGTATGACGATATCTGGAAACAGTAGAAGGAAGTTGTTCCGACCACTGCAGACAGGCTCAGCTCATGCCAGAGCACCATCTCACATGGAACCAAGCACTCTGCCTTCAGGATTGTTAAGGCCTGCCATAGGAGTGACTTATAGGTTACCAGGTGTCCCATTTAAGTTTAGGTATAGGTATACTACACCTAAGTAAGAGGTGATTACACCAACTTACCCCAGCTGAGTGATCAGCCAGTTGTGTCAGATTGTTAGGCCAAGCCTGGGGTGGCATAATACATGCTTCAGCCCCTGGCAGGCCTTGGATATACCAATGCCCTGGGTACCTAGTGTACACTGGTACAGGGGCTGACAGGGTGATCCAACCAATTGGGTATGTACCTAGGGTACATGGAGTCCATTTTACAGAGAGAGCAGATAGCCTGAGAGCCTGAATGGCAGGATCTCAGGCCAACTAAGTCGAAAAACCAGCTAGACACTAGGCAAAAATTTGGGGGTAACCATAGTCAGATATCCACCTTCCTACACAACCCCCCCCCAAACGAAGGGAGATAAGGCTGACCTTGACCAGGTAAGCCTATATTGCCCAAGTGGCCATATAAGGAGGAACCAGCACTGGCATGGTTACCCCCTGTCTCATGGTCCACTAAGCAATCCCTCACCCTAAGGGTATCAGAGGGTCTCCACCATAGGGAATCTCTACCTGTGGTGTGTCTTGGCAAAGTAAAAGGCTGGTGTTGAGATGGAGTACTGAAGTGAGTGTCCTCAAAGTGAGGCCTCAGCTTCCTCCAATCATCCTCCACCATGGATGCCTTTCTTCCTTTAACTGAGTTGCACTGTGCTCTCAGGGTCAGCCTCTGGCTACCTAAAGCTGGAGGCTGGGTCCCTTTTGTGGGCTTACTGGAGGGACAGGTCAGGTTTGGGGCCCTAAGGTCCCATGTTTGCCTGTGCCCAACAGAATCCCCCTGGGGGAGGTCCCTAACTACCTGTAAAGGAGATCCCTCAGGAATGTTTTTACCCATCACCTGACTAGGGCTACTAGCCAGGCAATCCTCATTCTTTTGATGGGGGGGTTCTTGTGGACAGGGGCCCTCTGGGGGTCCACTGGCCTCCCTGACCTCTGCAGCCCTGGGCTGACTGAGGCAGGGTAGAGAGAGGCAGGCTACCTGCACCAGACTGGATCCCACCTTGGAAGGGGCCACTGACATCAGAGGCTCTGCCAGGCCAGGCCTGGCTACCTCTGGGGCAGTTCCTTCACAAGGGGTGAGGTCAGATCCCTGAGGAGGCTGACCTTTTCCTAATGTCTGGGGAGAGGGAGACTTTTCTTCCTCCCCACTACTCTCAGTTTGTGTGGAGTGATCCATTGTTTCAGGCTTCACTACACCTATGTCAGTCTGAGTATAGGCTGAGACCATTACAGCCTTGCCAACCTTTTCAGGGGGGCACTCAGTTTGTGTTTGAGCTGTGACTGTCACAGCTCTGCCAGTCCCTACAGGGAAGTCTGTCTGTGCCTGGGCTGTGGCTACCACTGCCCTTCCAACCTTTTCAGGGAGGAAATCTATTTGGACAGGGGTTGTGAATGGCACAACCCCCCTACCCTTTTGTGAAAGGCCTACCATTTTAAAATGGGTGTCTTGTTCAACTCCAGCCCAAGCTGAGAGTTCTAAGTCATTCCCCAGTAAGCAGTCTACAGGCAAGGTTGGGGACACTGCTACCCTTTTAGGGCCAGTGACCCCTCCCCAGCTGAGACATACCTCTGCCATGGGATGACTGTTCTGTTTGCCATCAATGTTAGTCACCTGGTAGGAGAAACCGGGCAAAAGCTGCTCAGAGGGAACTAGCCAATGGGCCACCATTGTGATGCTAGCCCCAGTGTCTCTGTAGGCCTCAGCTTTTGTACCATTGATGTAGGGCTCCTGTCTGTACCTACCCAAAGTGTTGGGACAGGCAGTGAAGTTGGCAAATCCCATGCCACCATCACAGACAAGAGTGGTTGCTGTAGGGGAATTGGCTAAGCCAGGGTCCCCCTGTGTTCCCCAAGTAAACCCACCCAGATTTCTGGGGGCACTCCCACCACCTGGGGGATTACTGCTGACAGTAATAGGTGGTGTGACAGGAGTAATTGGAGGAACAGTTTTGTTTTTAGCCCTTGGGCAACCGCTGTCAGTTTTCCAATGCCCAGGAGTTTTACACTCATGGCAGTAGGGCTTTTTAGCTGTGGTAGAGGAGGGAGCTTGGGACCCACCACCCTGTGTGGAGTTTTGGGGCCCTGAGGAAGGTTTCTCTTTTTCTTTATCCCCACCCTTCTCTTGAGGCTTGGTGGTATCTTTCTTTTGGTCACCACCCTGGTTTTTAGGCCTGATCCTGGTCCTGACCCATTTATCTGCCCTCTTTCCCAATTCTTGGGGAGAGGTCAAATCTGAGTCTACCAGGTGTTGATGGAGAAGCTGGTTTTGACAATTACTTAAAATCTGCTCTCTCATCATCAAATTGTACAATCCTGTATAATCAGACACCTTACTTCCCAGCAACCAACCCTCCAAAGCCTTAGTGGCACATTCCACATATTCAGACCAGTCCTGAGTCTGTGTCTTCTGGGTGTCTCTGAACATTAACCTGTACTGTTCAGTGGTTAAGCCTAACCCATCAACTAGGACACTCTTCAGGACTCTGTAATTTCTGACATCCTCTTCTCTAACAGTGAGGAGTCTATCTCTGCCTCTCCCCTCAAAGGAGAGCCATAAGATTGCTGCCCACTGGTCTTCAGGAACCTGCTGCACTTTGCAGGCTCTCTCAAGAGCAGTCATCCATTTGTGGATGTCATCCCCACTTTTGTAGGGGGGCACAATCTTGGACAGGTTCCTATTGTCAAAGACCCTATCTTTGTCCCTAGGGACATTGCTGCCACCAGTGGGTATAGACCCACTCTCTCTATGCTGCCTAGCCTTGCTCAGTTTTTCTTCCATCAGGGCTACTTCTAGCTCCTGCTTCCTGATCCTCAGCTGGGCTTCCTGCATTCTGGCCTCATGTTCCCTCCTCTGAGGGGTGGTCAGTCTCCTTCTGGAGTGACCTTGAGAGCCTCTAGAGCCATGGGAAGCATTGGAGTCACCTGAGCGATTCCTTTGCCTTCCAAGCCCTGTGTTAAGTCCACTGGGGAGATCCAATGGGGTGAACCCACTGTCAGTCCCCAATAGCCTTAGTTTAGCTGGGCCAAGTATAACACTTGGCACTGGGCTAGTTCTCCCTTCATCCCCACTCACATCTGTATCCCCATCACTTTCTTCCTCTGTGGTAGGCATCCCATCTAAGGGGTGACTATTGGGAAGGGGTACTTCAGTGGCATCTTCAGAAGGGGGGCCTCCTGTTCCTGTCCCTAAGGGGGCTAACTGGGAAGCTTTCTTGAGTGCTCTCTGATTCTCATCATTCTGTAAGAGCTCTCTGAGCTCAGCAGAGTTTGGGTTCTTGGGCTGTTTAAGGCCTCTAAGAGTTGCCAAATGCCTGAGCTCATTCTGATTAAGGGTAGCAAAGCTGGTTGGTGCCCTCTGGGGGTCACTCTCGACAGAGATGGGTACAGTGGACCCCTCTGCCCCGGCCATTGCTCTTAAGTGTGGGTGGATGTGTTGCAATCTACCTACACTTGGGTTTACCTACTAAACCTATCTAGTAGTTGTAGTCAGGGTGTGCTACTCCCTTTGCTCTACAACAACTAAGTTCAGTAGAACTTATGTATATCTAATCTTGTTTTATATGTACCTACAGGTACCTATGTGATCTTTCAATTGGTAACCAAGAGATTACAATGGTAAAACACAGCAAGCTCAAATCCAACCGCTGCTCACCAATGTGAGAAGTTGGCCTGGTATATGATGCTCACTAGTTAAAGTGATCACCTTGTACCATGCCAAGCAACCCTTATGGTGTGGTTGTAAGTCAACCTTTTCGGACTAGCTGCCCTAGTGGTAGCGTAGGCTAAGCAGTCTTTGAGGCTAAACTCGTGATGCGTGTTAAGCAAGCTGTTTTACCAATAGTAACCCCCTTTTATACCAATGAAAGGACACCACACAGATATATATTCAAAATATATATGTATTTATTTCTCAAAGTAACCCCTAGTCTCTTTATGAGCACAGGAGCACAAATCGTCAAACAAGATTATCACAGAATACACAGAAGTTGCACTTTATATGGATAGGCCCTGGTGGCCACTCGAACCATATACTAAAATAGTGGTATAAGTACCACGAACAGAAAAGGGAAAAGGCCTAGGGCCTCTAGAATCGCTGGGCCTACAAGGAGCTAACGTCAGTTAGTGACCAGGAGGTCCACGGGTGGCGTGTGCAGAGCAAATAGTCACACGCGTGCTCCCATAGGTTTCAATGGGTGCGTAAAAAGTACAAAGTTACTGCAAAAGGAATCTTCCGGATGACCTAGGAACTTAAGATTTGGAACACAGGCACTAGAGATGTATTACTACACATGGGCACCGGAGTACCAGCTTTACCTCACCCACAGGAAGCGGGTGCATAGGCCTCAAAGTGCGTCGGGTTTCTTCTATCTGTTCCGTTGAGCCTGGGACAAAGATGCTGCAGGCGGTCGGTCGGGAAGAGATGCAGTGGATCCAAGAGTGGATCGGAGATGTTGAAGACCTGTAAGCAGAGGGGACAGTGTTCACAGTCACTAGCCAGTGACCAGCGTGGCACCAGATGGGTACCAGGCGATGTCGGGTGCGACCAGGTGATGAGGGGTAGCTTGTCTCCGCAGCCACGTGGTCCCTGAAGGTCGACGACGTCCAGGAGTCGGCTCACGAGCTGTCCCACGCAGGCTCTCGCTGTCGGCGGTGTCGGCGACTTGATCGAAGCAAACAAGCCTTGGCAAAAGCAATTGTTGTAGGCAAGGAGTTTAAGCTGTTGGTTCTGACCAGCAAGGTCAGAGGGATTGCTCCTTTGGAGGGGAGCAAGAGCCAGTCTGGAGCAACCAGACCAGCGGTGTTTGTCGTAGATTTCGTCGCCAAGATGGCCACTAGCCAGCGGGCCAGCAACCGGTTAGGCGCGTCGAGTGGCAAAATGCAGAAGGGCCCCACGCAGATCGTGGAGATGCTGGAGGGCTCACCTTTGGTGCAGATGCTGCTCGAGGGTTGGGCTTCTCAGGACCCAAAGCACAACTTGGAGGGAGCCTCGGTTGTTGCACTGGTCAGCTTGTCGTAGTCGTTCCAAGATGGCTGGCTCCACGTGTCTCGGTGCCTCCACGGGTCTCCTCTTTTCAGGGACTGTGGATCGGGCGGTGAGAGGTCTGGAGGTCCAGGTCTTGTCAGTCTCTGGGCTCGGGCTCCGGCGGGAGGCGGCGGCAAAGCAGACGGTGATTCGCTGGATGGTGCTTGCGTTAGCAAGGTGGTCACTCCCTGACCACAGGGGAGATTTTCTTCAGTCTTCTGTGCAGCAGAATGTCGAAGTTCCCGTCTTCTTCTTAGTTTCAAGTTGATTCCAGGATGTCTGAAGTCTTAGGACACAGCTCCTACCTTTATTCGGATTCTAGGGGCCGGACTACCTGCTAGGTCCCTCCCTATGGGTGGGACCAGGAAGGGGGGTGGTTACACCCCCAATCCTTTGTCCAGCTCGCCCCAGGCCCGGGACTGGTGTGCCCCAGGACCGGTTTGAACTGGCATATGCACCGAGGCTCCTTGTGAGCCACAGGCATGTCTGGTTTCTTTCAAGCCCTACCTGACCAATACACAAAATCCTGTCTGGGGTGGTGCACGCACCTCCCCTGGCAGGAAACCCTTTGTCCACACCTCCCAAGCTGGAAGGACTCCCAGCAGCAGGAGGGCAGACTTGTGTCTGTGGTGGCAGCATCCATTTTGTGGAGCTGAGGCTATGTCTGATTTTACCCGGGTTTCAGGCACTGTACATGTCGTGTCCCTCTAGAAGGGTGGAATGCTAACCCCGTCGCCAGAATTGGCGAGGGGTTAGTATTCCAATTCGTATGACACCTTACTCGACATGTTTTGATAAAGCCAAACCAAAGATAGCATTTAACCGCGAGGTTCATAATGCACTTAAGAGTATATGGTATGACGATATCTGGAAACAGTAGAAGGAAGTTGTTCCGACCACTGCAGACAGGCTCAGCTCATGCCAGAGCACCATCTCACATGGAACCAAGCACTCTGCCTTCAGGATTGTTAAGGCCTGCCATAGGAGTGACTTATAGGTTACCAGGTGTCCCATTTAAGTTTAGGTATAGGTATACTACACCTAAGTAAGAGGTGATTACACCAACTTACCCCAGCTGAGTGATCAGCCAGTTGTGTCAGATTGTTAGGCCAAGCCTGGGGTGGCATAATACATGCTTCAGCCCCTGGCAGGCCTTGGATATACCAATGCCCTGGGTACCTAGTGTACACTGGTACAGGGGCTGACAGGGTGATCCAACCAATTGGGTATGTACCTAGGGTACATGGAGTCCATTTTACAGAGAGAGCAGATAGCCTGAGAGCCTGAATGGCAGGATCTCAGGCCAACTAAGTCGAAAAACCAGCTAGACACTAGGCAAAAATTTGGGGGTAACCATAGTCAGATATCCACCTTCCTACAACTACCCTAAACCCTGAAACACCAGCCCCAGCACAAGCTCCTACACTGCCCAAACACCACTACACTGTCCTAAACCCTGAAACACCAACCCTGCACGACCCTCTACACTGCCCGAACACCACTGCACTGCCCTAATCCCTGAAACACCACCCCCTGCATGACAACCTACACTGCCCGAACACCACTGCACTGCCCTAAACCATGAAACACCAGCCCCAGCAAGACCCCTACACTGCCCGAACACCACTGCACTCCCCTAAACCCTGAAACACCAGCCCCAGCAATACCCCCTACACTGCCCAAATACCACTGCACAAACCTATACCCTGAAACACCAGCCCCAGCAAGACCCCCTACACTGCCCGAACACCACTGCACTAAACCCTGAAACACCACCCCCAGCAAGACCCCCTACACTGCCCGAACACCACTGCACTGCCCTAAACCCTGAAACACCATCCCCTGCATGACCCTTTACACTGCCCGAACACCACTGCACAGCCCTAAACCCTGAAACATCATCCCCAGCAAGACCCCCTACACTGCCCGAACACCACTGCCCTAAACCCTGAAAAACCATCCCCAGCACGACCCCCTACACTGCCTGAACACCAATGCACTGCCCTAAACCCTGAAACACCAGCCCCAGCAAGACCCCCTACACTGCCTAACACCACTGCACTAAATCCTGAAACACCACACCCAGCAAGACACCCTAGACTGCCCGAACACCACTGCACTGCCCTAAACCCTGAAAGACCACCCCCTGCACGACCCTCTACACTGCCCGAACACCACTGCACTGCCCTTAACCCTGAAACACCACCCCGTGCACAACCCCCTACACTGCCCGAACACCACTGCACTGCCCTAAACCCTGAAACACCACCCCCAGCACGACCCCCTACACTGCCCAAACACCACTGCACTTCCCTAAACCCTAAAACTTCATCCCAAGCAAGCCCCCGTACACTGCCCGAGCACCACTGCCCTAAACCCTGAAACACCACCTCCAGCACGATCCCTACACTGCCCGAACACCACTGCACTGCCCTAAACTCTGAAACAACAGCCCCTGCACGACCCCCTACAATGCCCGAACACCACTGCACTGCCCTAAACCCTGAAACACCAGCCCCTGCATGACCCCCTACGCTGCCCGAACACCACTGCACTGCCCTAAACCCTGACACACCAGCCCCAGCACGACCCCTACACTGCCCGAACACCAATGCACTACCCTAAACCCTGAAACACCAGCCCTAGCACGACCCCCTACACTGCCTGAACACCACTGCACTACCCTAAACCCTGAAACACCAGCCCCAGCACAACCCCCTACACTGCCCTAACACCACTATACTGCCCTAAACCCTGAAACACCACCCCCAGCACATCCGCCTACTCTGCCCGAACACTACTGCACTGCCCTAAGCCCTGAAACACCAGCCCCTGCACGACCCCCTACACTGCCCGAACACCACTTCACTGCCTAAACCCTGAACCACCCCCAGCACAACCCCCTACACTGCCCGAACCCCAGTGCACTGCCCTAAACCCTAAAACAACAGCCCCAGCAAGACCCCCTACACTGCCCGAACACCACTGCACAGACCTAAACCCTAAAACACAAGCGCCAGCAAGACCCCCTACATTGCCCGAACACCACTGCACTGCCCTAAACCCTGATTCATCACCCCGAGCATGACCCCTACACTGCCCTAAAGCCTGAAACATCACCCCCAGCAAGAGCACCTACACTGCCCGAAAACCACTGCACTGCCCTAAACCCTGAAACATCATCCCAAGCAAGACCCCGTACACTGCCCGAACACTACTGCCCTAAACCCTGAAACACCACCCCCAGCACTACCCCCTACACTGCCCGAACACCACTGCACTGCCCCAAACCCTGAAACACCAGCCCCAGCAAGACCCCCTACACTGCCCGAACACCACTGCACTTCCCTAAACCCTGAAACACCAGCCCCAGCAGGACCCCCTACACTGCCCGAACACCACTTCACTGCCCTAAACCCTGAAACACCAGCCCCTGCACGACCCCCTACACTGCCCGAACACCACTGCACTGCCCTAAACCCTGAAACACTAGCTCCTGCACGACCCCCTACACTCCCCGAACACCACTGCTCTGCCCTAAACCCTGAAACACCAGCCCCAACACGACCCCTACACTGCCCGAACACCACCGCACAGCTTAAACCCTGAAACACCAGCCCCAGCATGACCCCCTACACTGCCCGAACACCACTGCACTGCCCTATGCCCTGAAATACCAGTTCCTGTATGACCCCCTACACTACCCTAAATCCTGAAACACCACCCCCAGCACGACCCCCTACACTACCGGAACACCACTGCACTGCCCCAAAACCTGAAACATCATCCCAAGCAAGACCCCGTACACTGCCCGAACACTACTGCCCTAAACCCTGAAACACCACCCCCAGCACTACCCCCTACACTGCCCGAACACCACTGCACTGCCCCAAACCCTGAAACACCAGCCCCAGCAAGACCCCCTACACTGCCCGAACACCACTGCACTTCCCTAAACCCTGAAACACCAGCCCCAGCACGACCCCCTACACTGCCCGAACACCACTGCACTGCCCTAAACACTGAAACACCAGCCCCTACACAACCCCCTACACTCCCTGAACACCACTGCACTGCCCATAACCCTGAAACACCAGCCCCTGCACGTCCCCTACACTGCCCGAACACCACTGCACTGCCCTATTACCTGAAACACCAGCCCCTGCACGACCCCCTACACTGCCCGGACACCACTGCACTGCCCTAAACCCTGAAACACCAGCCCCAGCACGACCCCTACACTGCCTGAACACCACTGCACTGCCCTAAAACCTGAAACACCAGCCCCTGCACGACCCCCTACACTGCCCGGACACCACTGCACTGCCCTAAACCCTGAAACACCAGCCCCAGCACGACCCCTACACTGCCTGAACACCACTGCACTGCCCTAAACCCTGAAACATCAGCCCCAGCACGACCCCCTACACTGCCCTAACACCACTGCCCTAAACCCGGACACACCAGCCCCTGGAAGACCCCCTAGTCTGCCCTAAGCCCTGAAACACCACCCCCAGCACGACCCCCTACACTGCCGGAACACCACTGCACTACCCTAAACCCTGAAACACCACCCCCAGCACGACCCCCTATACTGCCCGAACACCACTGCACTGCCCTAAACCCTGAAACATCATCCCAAGCATGACCCCCTACACTGACCGAACACCACGCACCGCCCTACACCTTGAAACAACATCCCCAGCAAGACCCCCTACCTTGCACAAACACCACTGCCCTAAACCCTGAAACACCACCCCCAGCACGACCCCCTACACTGCCCGAACACCAATGCACTGCCCATAACCCTGAAACACCAGCCCCTGCACATCCCCTACACTGCCCGAACACCACTGCACTGCCCTAAAACCTGAAACACCAGCCCCTGCACGACCCCCTACACTGCCCGGACACCACTGCACTGCCCTAAACCCTGAAACACCAGCCCCAGCACGACCCCTACACTGCCTGAACACCACTGCACTGCCCTAAACCCTGAAACATCAGCCCCAGCATGACCCCCTACACTGCCCAACACCACTGCCCTAAACCCGGACACACCAGCCCCTGGAAGACCCCCTAGACTGCCCTAAACCCTGAAACACCACCCCCAGCACGACCCCCTACACTGCCGGAACACCACTGCACTACCCTAAACCCTGAAACACCACCCCCAGCACGACCCCCTACACTGCCCGAACACCACTGCACTGCCCTAAACCCTGAAACATCATCCCAAGCATGACCCCCTACACTGACCGAACACCACGCACCGCCCTACACCCTGAAACAACATCCCCAGCAAGACCCCCTACCTTGCACAAACACCACTGCCCTAAACCCTGAAACACCACCCCCAGCACGACCCCCTACACTGCCCGAACACAACTGCACTGCCCTAAACCCTGAAACATCAGCCCCAGTAAGACCCCCGACACTGCCCGAACACCACTGGACTGCCCTAAACCCTGAAACACCAGCCCCAGCACAAGCCCCTACACTGCCCAAACACCACTTCACTGCCCTAAACCCTGAAACACCACCCCTGCACGACCCTCTACACTGCCCGAACACCACTGCACTGCCCTAATCCCTGAAACAACACCCCCTGCACGACCCCCTACACTGCCCGAACACCACTGCACTGCCCTAAACCATGAAACATCATCCCCAGCAAGACCCCCTACACTGCCCGAACACCACAGCCCTAAACCCTGAAACACCACCCCAGCACAACCCCCTACACTGCCCGAACACAACTACACTGCCCTAAACCCTGAATCACCAGCCCCAGCAAGACCCCTACACTGCCCGAACACCACTGCACTCCCCTAAACCCTGAAACACCAGCCCCAGCAAGACCCCCTACACTGCCCGAACACCACTGCACTGCCCTAAACACTGAAACACCAGCCCCTACACAACCCCCTACACTCCCTGAACACCACTGCACTGCCCATAACCCTGAAACACCAGCCCCTGCACGTCCCCTACACTGCCCGAACACCACTGCACTGCCCTAATACCTGAAACACCAGCCCCTGCACGACCCCCTACACTGCCCGGACACCACTGCACTGCCCTAAACCCTGAAACACCAGCCCCAGCACGACCCCTACACTGCCTGAACACCACTGCACTGCCCTAAACCCTGACACACCAGCCCCAGCACGACCCCCTGCACTGCCTGAACACTACTGCACTGCCCTAAACCCTGAAACACCAGCCCAAATATGACCCCCTACACTGCCCGAACACCACTGCACTGCCCTAAACCCTGAAACACCAGCCCCTGGAAGTCCCCCTACACTGCACGAACACCACTGCACTGCCCTAAGCCCTGAAACACCAGCCCCTGCACGATCCCCTAGACTGCCCTAAACCCTGAAACACCACCCCCAGCACGACCCCCTACACTGCCCTGAAACACCACCCCCAACACGACCCCATACACTGCCGGAACACCACTGCACTGCCCTAAACCCTGAAACACCACCCCCAGCACGACCCCCTACACTGCCCAAACACCACTGCACTTCCCTAAACCCTGAAACATCATCCCAAGCAAGCCCCTGTACACTGCCCGAGCACCACTGCCCTAAACCCTGAAACACCACCTCCAGCACGATCCCTACACTGCCCGAACACCACTGCACTGCCGTAAACTCTGAAACACCAGCCCCTGCACGACCCCCTACAATGCCTGAACACCACTGCACTGCCCTAAACCCTGAAACACCAGCCCCTGCATGACCCCCTACGCTGCCCGAACACCACTGCACTGCCCTAAACCCTGAAACACCAGCCCCAGCACGACCCCTACACTGCCCGAACACCAATGCACTACCCTAAACCCTGAAACACCAGCCCTAGCACGACCCCCTACACTGCCTGAACACCACTGCACTTCCCTAAACCCTGAAACACCAGCCCCAGCAGGACCCCCTACACTGCCCGAACACCACTTCACTGCCCTAAACCCTGAAACACCAGCCCCTGCACGACCCCCTACACTGCCCGAACACCACTGCACTGCCCTAAACCCTGAAACACTAGCTCCTGCACGACCCCCTACACTCCCCGAACACCACTGCTCTGCCCTAAACCCTGAAACACCAGCCCCAACACGACCCCTACACTGCCCGAACACCACCGCACAGCTTAAACCCTGAAACACCAGCCCCAGCATGACCCCCTACACTGCCCGAACACCACTGCACTGCCCTATGCCCTGAAATACCAGTTCCTGTATGACCCCCTACACTACCCTAAATCCTGAAACACCACCCCCAGCACGACCCCCTACACTACCGGAACACCACTGCACTGCCCCAAAACCTGAAACATCATCCCAAGCAAGACCCCGTACACTGCCCGAACACTACTGCCCTAAACCCTGAAACACCACCCCCAGCACTACCCCCTACACTGCCCGAACACCACTGCACTGCCCCAAACCCTGAAACACCAGCCCCAGCAAGACCCCCTACACTGCCCGAACACCACTGCACTTCCCTAAACCCTGAAACACCAGCCCCAGCACGACCCCCTACACTGCCCGAACACCACTTCACTGCCCTAAACCCTGAAACACCAGCCCCTGCACGACCCCCTACACTGCCCGAACACCACTACACTGCCCTAAACCCTGAAACACTAGCTCCTGCACGACCCCCTACACTCCCCGAACACCACTGCTCTGCCCTAAACCCTGAAACACCAGCCCCAACACGACCCCTACACTGCCCGAACACCACCGCACAGCTTAAACCCTGAAACACCAGCCCCAGCATGACCCCCTACAATGCCCGAACACCACTGCACTGCCCTATGCCCTGAAATACCAGCTCCTGTATGACCCCCTACACTACCCTAAATCTTGAAACACCACCCCCAGCACGACCCCCTACACTACCAGAACACCACTGCACTGCCCCAAACCCTGAAACATCATCCCAAGCAAGACCCCGTACACTGCCCGAACACTACTGCCCTAAACCCTGAAACACCAGCCCCAGCAAGACACCCTACACTTCCCGAACACCACTGCACTGCCCCTAACCCTGAATCACCAGCCCCAGCAAGACACCCTAAACTGCCCGAACACCACTGCACTGCCCTAAACCCTGAAACACCAGCCCCTGCACGACCCCTACACTGACCGAACACCACTGCACTGCCCTAAACCCTGAAACACCAGCCCCTGCACGACCCCCTACACTGCCTGAACACCACTGCTTTGCCCTAAACCCTGAAACACCAGCCCCTGATCGACCCCCTACAATGCCCGGACACCACTGCACTGCCCTAAACCCTGAAACACCAGCCCCAGTACGACCCCCTGCACTGCCAGAACACCACTGCACTGCCCTAAACCCTGACACATCAGCCCCAGCAAGACCCCCTACACTGCCCGAACACCACTGGACTGCCCTAAACCCTGAAACACCAGCCCCAGCACGACCCCTGCACTGCCAGAACACCACTGCACTGCCCTAAACCCTGAAACACGAGCCCCAGCATGACTCCCTACACTGCCGGAACACCACTGCACTGCCCTAAACCCTGAAACGCCAGCCCCTGCACGGCCCCCTAGACTGCCCTAAACCCTGAAACACCACCCCCAGCACGACCCCCTACACTGCCGGAACACCACTGCACTGCCCTAAACCCTGAAACACCAACCCCAGCACGACCCCCTACACTGCCCAAACACCACTGCACTGCCCTAAACCCTGAAACATCATCCCAAGCATGACCCCCTACACTGACCGAACACCACGCACCGCCCTACACCCTGAAACAACATCCCCAGCAAGACCCCCTACCTTGCACGAACACCACTGCCCTAAACCCTGAAACACCACCCCAGCAGGACCCCCTACACTACCCGAACACAACTGCACTGCCCTAAACCCTGAAACATCAGCCCCAGCAAGACCCCCAACACTGCACGAACACCACTGGACTACCCTAAACCCTGAAACACCAGCCCCAGCACAAGCTCCTACACCGCCCAAACACCACTACACTGTCCTAAACCCTGAAACACCACCCCTGCACGACCCTCTACACTGCCCGAACACCACTGCACTGCCCTAATCCCTGAAACACCACCCCCTGCATGACAACCTACACTGCCCGAACACCACTGCACTGCCCTAAACCATGAAACACCAGCCCCAGCAAGACCCCTACACTGCCCGAACACCACTGCACTCCCCTAAACCCTGAAACACCAGCCCCAGCAATACCCCCTACACTGCCCAAATACCACTGCACAAACCTATACCCTGAAACACCAGCCCCAGCAAGACCCCCTACACTGCCCGAACACCACTGCACTAAACCCTGAAACACCACCCCCAGCAAGACCCCCTACACTGCCCGAACACCACTGCACTGCCCTAAACCCTGAAACACCATCCCCTGCATGACCCTTTACACTGCCCGAACACCACTGCACAGCCCTAAACCCTGAAACATCATCCCCAGCAAGACCCCCTACACTGCCCGAACACCACTGCCCTAAACCCTGAAAAACCATCCCCAGCACGACCCCCTACACTGCCTGAACACCAATGCACTGCCCTAAACCCTGAAACACCAGCCCCAGCAAGACCCCCTACACTGGCTAACACCACTGCACTAAATCCTGAAACACCACACCCAGCAAGACACCCTAGACTGCCCGAACACCACTGCACTGCCCTAAACCCTGAAAGACCACCCCCTGCACGACCCTCTACACTGCCCGAACACCACTGCACTGCCCTTAACCCTGAAACACCACCCCGTGCACAACCCCCTACACTGCCCGAACACCACTGCACTGCCCTAAACCCTGAAACACCACCCCCAGCACGACCCCCTACACTGCCCAAACACCACTGCACTTCCCTAAACCCTAAAACTTCATCCCAAGCAAGCCCCCGTACACTGCCCGAGCACCACTGCCCTAAACCCTGAAACACCACCTCCAGCACGATCCCTACACTGCCCGAACACCACTGCACTGCCCTAAACTCTGAAACAACAGCCCCTGCACGACCCCCTACAATGCCCGAACACCACTGCACTGCCCTAAACCCTGAAACACCAGCCCCTGCATGACCCCCTACGCTGCCCGAACACCACTGCACTGCCCTAAACCCTGACACACCAGCCCCAGCACGACCCCTACACTGCCCGAACACCAATGCACTACCCTAAACCCTGAAACACCAGCCCTAGCACGACCCCCTACACTGCCTGAACACCACTGCACTACCCTAAACCCTGAAACACCAGCCCCAGCACAACCCCCTACACTGCCCTAACACCACTATACTGCCCTAAACCCTGAAACACCACCCCCAGCACATCCGCCTACTCTGCCCGAACACTACTGCACTGCCCTAAGCCCTGAAACACCAGCCCCTGCACGACCCCCTACACTGCCCGAACACCACTTCACTGCCTAAACCCTGAACCACCCCCAGCACAACCCCCTACACTGCCCGAACCCCAGTGCACTGCCCTAAACCCTAAAACAACAGCCCCAGCAAGACCCCCTACACTGCCCGAACACCACTGCACAGACCTAAACCCTAAAACACAAGCGCCAGCAAGACCCCCTACATTGCCCGAACACCACTGCACTGCCCTAAACCCTGATTCATCACCCCGAGCATGACCCCTACACTGCCCTAAAGCCTGAAACATCACCCCCAGCAAGAGCACCTACACTGCCCGAAAACCACTGCACTGCCCTAAACCCTGAAACATCATCCCAAGCAAGACCCCGTACACTGCCCGAACACTACTGCCCTAAACCCTGAAACACCACCCCCAGCACTACCCCCTACACTGCCCGAACACCACTGCACTGCCCCAAACCCTGAAACACCAGCCCCAGCAAGACCCCCTACACTGCCCGAACACCACTGCACTTCCCTAAACCCTGAAACACCAGCCCCAGCAGGACCCCCTACACTGCCCGAACACCACTTCACTGCCCTAAACCCTGAAACACCAGCCCCTGCACGACCCCCTACACTGCCCGAACACCACTGCACTGCCCTAAACCCTGAAACACTAGCTCCTGCACGACCCCCTACACTCCCCGAACACCACTGCTCTGCCCTAAACCCTGAAACACCAGCCCCAACACGACCCCTACACTGCCCGAACACCACCGCACAGCTTAAACCCTGAAACACCAGCCCCAGCATGACCCCCTACACTGCCCGAACACCACTGCACTGCCCTATGCCCTGAAATACCAGTTCCTGTATGACCCCCTACACTACCCTAAATCCTGAAACACCACCCCCAGCACGACCCCCTACACTACCGGAACACCACTGCACTGCCCCAAAACCTGAAACATCATCCCAAGCAAGACCCCGTACACTGCCCGAACACTACTGCCCTAAACCCTGAAACACCACCCCCAGCACTACCCCCTACACTGCCCGAACACCACTGCACTGCCCCAAACCCTGAAACACCAGCCCCAGCAAGACTCCCTACACTGCCCGAACACCACTGCACTTCCCTAAACCCTGAAACACCAGCCCCAGCACGACCCCCTACACTGACCGAACACCACTTCACTGCCCTAAACCCTGAAACACCAGCCCCTGCACGACCCCCTACACTGCCCGAACACCACTACACTGCCCTAAACCCTGAAACACTAGCTCCTGCACGACCCCCTACACTCCCCGAACACCACTGCTCTGCCCTAAACCCTGAAACACCAGCCCCAACACGACCCCTACACTGCCCGAACACCACCGCACAGCTTAAACCCTGAAACACCAGCCCCAGCATGACCCCCTACAATGCCCGAACACCACTGCACTGCCCTATGCCCTGAAATACCAGCTCCTGTATGACCCCCTACACTACCCTAAATCTTGAAACACCACCCCCAGCACGACCCCCTACACTACCAGAACACCACTGCACTGCCCTAAACCCTGAAACATCATCCCAAGCAAGACCCCGTACACTGCCCGAACACTACTGCCCTAAACCCTGAAACACCAGCCCCAGCAAGACACCCTACACTGCCCGAACACCACTGCACTGCCCCTAACCCTGAATCACCAGCCCCAGCAAGACACCCTAAACTGCCCGAACACCACTGCACTGCCCTAAACCCTGAAACACCAGCCCCTGCACGACCCCTACACTGACCGAACACCACTGCACTGCCCTAAACCCTGAAACACCAGCCCCTGCACGACCCCCTACACTGCCTGAACACCACTGCTTTGCCCTAAACCCTGAAACACCAGCCCCTGATCGACCCCCTACAATGCCCGGACACCACTGCACTGCCCTAAACCCTGAAACACCAGCCCCAGTACGACCCCCTGCACTGCCAGAACACCACTGCACTGCCCTAAACCCTGACACATCAGCCCCAGCAAGACCCCCTACACTGCCCGAACACCACTGGACTGCCCTAAACCCTGAAACACCAGCCCCAGCACGACCCCTGCACTGCCAGAACACCACTGCACTGCCCTAAACCCTGAAACACGAGCCCCAGCATGACTCCCTACACTGCCGGAACACCACTGCACTGCCCTAAACCCTGAAACACCAGCCCCTGCACGGCCCCCTAGACTGCCCTAAACCCTGAAACACCACCCCCAGCACGACCCCCTACACTGCCGGAACACCACTGCACTGCCCTAAACCCTGAAACACCAACCCCAGCACGACCCCCTACACTGCCCGAACACCACTGCACTGCCCTAAACCCTGAAACATCATCCCAAGCATGACCCCCTACACTGACCGAACACCACGCACCGCCCTACACCCTGAAACAACATCCCCAGCAAGACCCCCTACCTTGCACGAACACCACTGCCCTAAACCCTGAAACACCACCCCAGCAGGACCCCCTACACTACCCGAACACAACTGCACTGCCCTAAACCCTGAAACATCAGCCCCAGCAAGACCCCCAACACTGCACGAACACCACTGGACTACCCTAAACCCTGAAACACCAGCCCCAGCACAAGCTCCTACACTGCCCAAACACCACTACACTGTCCTAAACCCTGAAACACCACCCCTGCACGACCCTCTACACTGCCCGAACACCACTGCACTGCCCTAATCCCTGAAACACCACCCCCTGCATGATAACCTACACTGCCCGAACACCACTGCACTGCCCTAAACCATGAAACACCAGCCCCAGCAAGACCCCTACACTGCCCGAACACCACTGCACTCCCCTAAACCCTGAAACACCAGCCCCTGCAATACCCCCTACACTGCCCAAATACCACTGCACAAACCTATACCCTGAAACACCAGCCCCAGCAAGACCCCCTACACTGCCCGAACACCACTGCACTAAACCCTGAAACACCACCCCCAGCAAGACCCCCTACACTGCCTGAACACCACTGCACTGCCCTAAACCCTGAAACACCATCCCCTGCATGACCCTTTACACTGCCCGAACACCACTGCACAGCCCTAAACCCTGAAACATCATCCCCAGCAAGACCCCCTACACTGCCCGAACACCACTGCCCTAAACCCTGAAAAACCATCCCCAGCACGACCCCCTACACTGCCTGAACACCAATGCACTGCCCTAAACCCTGAAACACCAGCCCCAGCAAGACCCCCTACACTGCCTAACACCACTGCACTAAATCCTGAAACACCACACCCAGCAAGACACCCTAGACTGCCCGAACACCACTGCACTGCCCTAAACCCTGAAAGACACCCCCTGCACGACCCTCTACACTGCCCGAACACCACTGCACTGCCCTTAACCCTGAAACACCACCCCGTGCACAACCCCCTACACTGCCCGAACACCACTGCACTGCCCTATACCCTGAAACACCAGCCCCTGTAAGACCCCCTACACTACCCTAAACCCTGAAACACCACCCCCAGCATGACCCCCTACACTGCCGGAACACCACTGCACTGCCCTAAACCCTGAAACATCATCCCAAGCAAGACCTCGTACACTGCCCGAACACTACTGCCCTAAACCCTGAAACACCAGCCCCAGCAAGACCCCCTACACTGCTCGAACACCACTGCACTGCCCTAAACCCTGAAACACCAGCCCCAAAAAGACCCCTACACTGCCCGAACACCACTGCACTTCCCTAAACCCTAAAACACCAGCCCCAGCACGACCCCTACACTGCCCGAACACCACTGCACTGCCCTAAACCCTGAAACACCAGCCCCTGCATGACCCCTACACTGCCTGAACACCACTGCACTGCCCTAAACCCTGAAACACCAGCCCCAGCACGACCCCCTACACTGCCCGAACACCACTGCCCTAAACCCGGAAACACCAGCCCCTGGAAGACCCCCTACACTGCCCTATCACCACTGCACTGCCCTAAACCCTGAAACACCAGCCCCTGCACGATCCCCTAGACTGCCCTAAACCCTGAAACGCCACCCCCAGCACGATCCCTACACTGCCCGAACACCACTGCACAGCCCTAAACTCTGAAACACCAGCCCCTGCACGACCCCCTACAATGCCGGAACACCACTGCACTGCCCTAAACCCTGAAACACCAGCCCCTGCATGACCCCATACACTGCCCGAACACCACTGCACTGCCCTAAACCCTGAAACACCAGCCCCAGCACGACCCCTACACTGCCCGAACACCAATGCACTGCCCTAAACCCTGAAACACCAGCCCCAGCACGACCCCTACACTGCCCGAACACCACTGCACTGCCCTAAACCCTGAAACACCAGCCCCAGCACAACCCCCTACACTGCTCCAACACCACTATACTGCCCTAAACCCTGAAACACCACCCCCAGCACATCGGCCTACACTGCCCGAACACTACTGCACTGCCCTAAACCCTGAAACACCAGCCCCTGCACGACCCCCTACACTGCCCGAACACCACTGCACTGCCTAAACCCTGAACCACCCCCAGCACAACCCCCTACACTGCCCGAACCCCAGTGCACTGCCCTAAACCCTAAAACATCAGCCCTGGCAAGACCCCCTACACAGCCCGAACACCACTGCACAGACCTAAACCCTAAAACACAAGCCCCAGCAAGATCCCCTACACTGCCCGAACACCACTGCACTGCCCTAAACCCTGATTCATCACCCCGACCACGACCCCTACACTGCCCTAAACCCTGAAACATCACCCCCAGCAAGAACACCTACACTGCCCGAAAACCACTGCTCTGCCCTAAACCCTGAAACACCACCCCCAGCACGACCCCCTGCACTGCCAGAACACCACTGCACTGCCCTAAACCCTGAAACACGAGCCCCAGCACGACTCCCTACACTGCCCGAACACCACTGCACTGCCCTAAACACTGAAACACCAGCCCCTACACAACCCCCTACACTGCCCGAACACCACTGCACTGCCCTAAACCCTGAAACACCACCCCCTGCACAACCCCTACACTGCACGAACACCACTGCACTGCCATAAACCCTGAAACACCAGCCCCAGCAAGGCCCCCTACACTGCCTGAACACCAATGCACTGCCCTAAACCCTGAAACACCAGCCCCAGCAAGACCCCCTTTACTGCCTAACACCACTGCACTAAATCCTGAAACACCACACCCAGCAAGACACCCTAGACTGCCCGAACACCACTGCACTGCCCTAAACCCTGAAACACCACCCCCTGCACGACCCTCTACACTGCCCGAACACCACTGCACTGCCCTAATCCCTGAAACACCACCTCCTGCACGACCCCCTACACTGCCCGAACACCACTGCACTGCCCTAAACCATGAAACATCATCCCCAGCAAGACCCCCTACGCTGCCCAAACGCCACAGCCCTAAACCCTGAAACACCACCCCAGCACAACCCCCTACACTGCCCGAACACAACTACACTGCCCTAAACCCTGAAACACCAGCCCCAGCAAGACCCCTACACTGCCCGAACACCACTGCACTCCCCTAAACCCTGAAACACCAGCCCCAGCAAGACCCCCTACACTGCCCAAACACCACTGCACAAACCTATACCCTGAAACACCGGCCCCAGCAAGACCCCCTACACTGCCCGAACACCACTGCACTAAACCCTGAAACACCACCCCCAGCAAGACCCCCTACACTGCCCGAACACCACTGCACTGCCCTAAACCCTGAAACACCATCCCCAGCACGACCCCCTACACTGCCTGAACACCAATGCACTGCCCTAAACCCTGAAACACCAGCCCCAGCAAGACCCCCTTCACTGCCTAACACCACTGCACTAAATCCTGAAACACCACACCCAGCAAGACACCCTAGACTGCCCGAACACCACTGCACTGCCCTAAACCCTGAAACACCACCCCCTGCACGACCCTCTACACTGCCCGAACACCACTGCACTGCCCTTAACCCTGAAACACCACCCCCTGCACAACCCCCTACACTGCCCGAACACCACTGCACTGCCCTAAACCCTGAAACACCACCCACAGCAAGACCCCTACACTGCCCGAACACCACCGCACTGCCCTAAACCCTGAAACACCAGCCCCTGCACGACCCCCTAGACTGCCCTAAACCCTGAAACACCACCCCCAGCACAACCCCCTACACTGCCGGAACACCACTGCACTGCCATAAACCCTGAAACACCATCCCCAGCACGACCCCCTACACTGCCCAAACACCACTGCACTTCCCTAAACCCTGAAACATCATCCCAAGCAAGCCCCCGTACACTGCCCGAACACCACTGCCCTAAACCCTGAAACACCACCCCCAGCACGATCCCTACAGTGCCCGAACACCACTGCACTGCCCTAAACTCTGAAACACCAGCCCCTGCACGACCCCCTACAATGCCCGAACACCACTGCACTGCCTTAAACCCTGAAACACCAGCCCCTGCATGACCCCCTACACTGCCCGAACACCACTGCACTGCCCTAAACCCTGAAACACCAGCCCCAGCACGACCCCTACACTGCCCGAACACCAATGCACTGCCCTAAGCCCTGAAACACCAGCCCCAGCACATCGGCCTACACTGCCCGAACACTACTGCACTGCCCTAAACCCTGAAACACCAGCCCCTGCATGACCCCCTACACTGCTCGAACACCACTGCTCTGCCTAAACCCTGAACCACCCCCAGCACAACCCTCTACACTGCCCGAACCCCACTGCACTGCCCTAAACCCTAAAACATCAGCCCCAGCAAGCCCCCTACACTGCCCGAAGACCACTGCACAGACCTAAACCCTAAAACACAAGCCCCAGCAAGACCCCCTACACTGCCCGAACACCACTGCACTGCCCTAAACCCTGATTCATCACCCCGAGCACGACCCCTACACTGCCCTAAACCCTGAAACATCACCCCCAGCAAGAACACCTACACTGCCCGAAAACCCCTGCACTGCCCTAAACCCTGAAACACCACCCCCAGCATGACCCCCTACACTGCCCGAACACCACTGCACTGCCCTAAATCCTGAAACACCAGCCCCAGCAAGACCCCCTACACTGCCCGAACACCACTGCACTTCCCTAAACCCTGAAACACCAGCCCCAGCACGACCCCCTACACTGCCCGAACACCACTTTACTGCCCAAAACCCTGAAACACCAGCCCCTGCACGACTCCCTACACTGTCCGAACACCACTGAAATGCCCTGAACCCTGAAACACCAGCTCCTGCATGACCCCCTACACTCCCCGAACACCACCGCACTGCCCTAAACCCTAAAACACCAGCCCCAGCATTACCCCCTACACTGCCCAAACACCACTGCACTTCCCTAAACCCTGAAACATCATCCCAAGCAAGCCCCCGTACACTGCCCGAACACCACTGCCCTAAACCCTGAAACACCACCCCCAGCACGATCCCTACAGTGCCCGAACACCACTGCACTGCCCTAAACTCTGAAACACCAGCCCCTGCACGACCCCCTACAATGCCCGAACACCACTGCACTGCCCTAAACACTGAAACACCAGCCCCTGCTCGATCCCCTAGACTGCCCTAAACCCTGAAACACCACTCCCAGCACGACCCCCTACACTGCCGGAACACCACTGCACTGCTCTAAACCCTGAAACACCACCCCCAGCACGACTCTCTACACTACCCGAACACCACTGCACTGCCCTAAACCCTGAAACACCAGCCGCAACACGACCCCTACACTGCCAGAACACCACCGCGCTGCCCTAATCCCTGAAACACCAGCTCCAGCACGACTCCCTACACTGCCCGAACACCACCGCACTGCCCTAAACCCTGAAACACCAGCCCCTGGAAGACCCCATACACTGCCCGAACACCACTGCACTGCCCTAATCCCTGAAACACCAGCCCCTGCACGGCCCCCTAGACTGCCCTAAACCCTGAAACACCACCCCCAGCACGACCCCCTACACTGCCCGAACACCACTGCACTGCCCTAAACCCTGAAACATTATCCCAAGCAAGCCCCCGTACACTGCCCGAACACCACTGCCCTAAACCCTGAAACACCACCCCAGCACGATCCCTACACTGCCCGAACACCACTGCACTGCCCTAAACCCTGAGACACCAACCCCTGCACGACCCCCTACACTGCCCGAACACCACTGCACTGCCCTAAACACTGAAACACCAGCCCCTGCTCGATCCCCTAGACTGCCCTAAACCCTGAAACACCACTCCCAGCACGACCCCCTACACTGCCGGAACACCACTGCACTGCTCTAAACCCTGAAACACCACCCCCAGCACGACCCTCTACACTACCCGAACACCACTGCACTGCCTTAACCCTGAAACACCAGCCGCAACACGACCCCTACACTGCCAGAACACCACCACGCTGCCCTAATCCCTGAAACACCAGCTCCAGCACGACTCTCTACACTGCCCGAACACCACCGCACTGCCCTAAACCCTGAAACACCAGCCCCAGCAAGACCCCCTACACTGCTCGAACACCACTGCACTGCCCTAAACCCTGAAACACCAGCCCCAGCAACACCCCCTACACTGCCCGAACACCACTGCACTTCCCTAAACCCTGAAACACCAGCCCCAGCACGACCCCCTACACTGCCCGAACACCACTGCACTGCCCTAAACCCTGCAACACCAGCCCCTGCATGACCCCCTACACTGCCCGAACACCACTGCACTTCCCTAAACCAGGAAACACCAGCCCCTGCACGACCCCCTACAATGCCCGAACACCACTGCACTGCCCTGAAACACCAGCACCTGCATGACCCCCTACAGTGCCCGAACACCACTGCACTGCCCTAAACCCTGAAACACCAGCCCCAGCACGACCCCTACACTGCCCGAACACCAATGCACTACCCTAAACCCTGAAACACCAGCCCTAGCACGACCCCCTACACTGCCCGAACACCACTGCACTGCCCTAAACCCTGAAACACCAGCCCGAGCACAACCCCCTACACTGCCCTAACACCACTATACTGCCCTAAACCCTGAAACACCATCCCAAGCAAGCCCCCGTACACTGCGCGAACACCACTGCATTAAACCCTGAAACACCTCCCCCAGCACGATCCCTACAGTGCCCGAACACCACTGCACTGCCCTAAACTCTGAAACACCAGCCCCTGCACGACCCCCTACAATGCCCGAACACCACTGCACTGCCCTAAACACTGAAACACCAGCCCCTGCTCGATCCCCTAGACTGCCCTAAACCCTGAAACACCACTCCCAGCACGACCCCCTACACTGCCGGAACACCACTGCACTGCTCTAAACCATGAAACACCACCCCCAGCACGACCCTCTACACTACCCGAACACCACTGCACTGCCCTAAACCCTGAAACACCAGCCGCAACACGACCCCTACACTGCCAGAACACCACCGCGCTGCCCTAATCCCTGAAACACCAGCTCCAGCACGACTCCCTACACTGCCCGAACACCACCGCACTGCCCTAAACCCTGAAACACCAGCCCCTGGAAGACCCCATACACTGCCCGAACACCACTGCACTGCCCTAAACCCTGAAACACCAGCCCCTGCACGGCCCCCTAGACTGCCCTAAACCCTGAAACACCACCCCCAGCACGACCCCCTACACTGCCCGAACACCACTGCACTGCCCTAAACCCTGAAACATTATCCCAAGCAAGCCCCCGTACACTGCCCGAACACCACTGCCCTAAACCCTGAAACACCACCCCAGCACGATCCCTACACTGCCCGAACACCACTGCACTGCCCTAAACCCTGAGACACCAACCCCTGCACGACCCCCTACACTGCCCGAACACCACTGCACTGCCCTAAACACTGAAACACCAGCCCCTGCTCGATCCCCTAGACTGCCCTAAACCCTGAAACACCACTCCCAGCACGACCCCCTACACTGCCGGAACACCACTGCACTGCTCTAAACCCTGAAACACCACCCCCAGCACGACCCTCTACACTACCCGAACACCACTGCACTGCCTTAACCCTGAAACACCAGCCGCAACACGACCCCTACACTGCCAGAACACCACCACGCTGCCCTAATCCCTGAAACACCAGCTCCAGCACGACTCCCTACACTGCCCGAACACCACCGCACTGCCCTAAACCCTGAAACACCAGCCCCAGCAAGACCCCCTACACTGCTCGAACACCACTGCACTGCCCTAAACCCTGAAACACCAGCCCCAGCAACACCCCCTACACTGCCCGAACACCACTGCACTTCCCTAAACCCTGAAACACCAGCCCCAGCATGACCCCCTACACTGCCCGAACACCACTGCACTGCCTTAAACCCTGCAACACCAGCCCCTGCATGACCCCCTACACTGCCCGAACACCACTGCACTTCCCTAAACCAGGAAACACCAGCCCCTGCACGACCCCCTACAATGCCCGAACACCACTGCACTGCCCTGAAACACCAGCACCTGCATGACCCCCTACAGTGCCCGAACACCACTGCACTGCCCTAAACCCTGAAACACCAGCCCCAGCACGACCCCTACACTGCCCGAACACCAATGCACTACCCTAAACCCTGAAACACCAGCCCTAGCACGACCCCCTACACTGCCCGAACACCACTGCACTGCCCTAAACCCTGAAACACCAGCCCGAGCACAACCCCCTACACTGCCCTAACACCACTATACTGCCCTAAACCCTGAAACACCACCCCCAGCACATCCGCCTACACTGCCCGAACACTACTGCACTGCCCTAAACCCTGAAACACCAGCCCCTGCATGACCCCCTACACTGCCTGAACACCACTGCACTGCCTAGACCCTGAACCACCCCCAGCACACCCCCTACACTGCCCGAACCCCACTGCACTGCCCTAAACCCTAAAACATCAGCTCCAGCAAGACCCCCTACACTGCCTGAACACCACTGCTCTAAACCCTGAAACACCAACCCCAGCATGATCCCCTACACTGCCCGAACACCACTGCACTGCCCTAAACCCTGAAACACCAGCCCTAGCACTACCCCCTACACTGCCCAAAAACCACTGTACTGACCTAAACCCTGAAACACCAGCCCCAGCAAGACCCCCTACATCGCTCGAACACCACTGCACTGCCCTAAACCCTGAAAGGCCACCCCCAGCAAGACCCCCTACACTGCTCGAACACCACTGCACTAAACCCTGAAACACCAACCCCAGCAAGACCCACTACACTGCCAGAACACCACTGCACTGCCCTAAACCCTGAAACACCACCCCCTGCATGACCCCCTACACTGCCCGAACACCACTGCACTGCCCTAAACCCTGAAACACCACCCCGTGCACGACCCCCTACAATGCTAAAACACCATGGCACTGCCCTAAACGCTGAAACACCCCCCAGCACGACCCCCTACACTGCCCGAACACCACTGCACTGCCCTAAACACTGAAACACCACCCCCAGCACGTCCCCCTACACTGCCCGAACACCACCGCACTGCCCTAAACCCTGAAACACCAGCCGCAGCACGACTCCTACACTGCCCGAACACCACTCCACTGCCATAAACCCTGAAACACCACCCCCAGCACATCCCCCTACACTGCCTGAACACCACTGCACTGCACTAAACCCTGAAACATCATCCCCAGCAAGACCCCCTACACTGCCCGAACACCACTGCCCTAATCCCTGAAACAACACCCCGAGCACGACCCCCTACACTGCCCGAACACCACTGCACTGCCCTAAACCCTGAAACACCAGCCCCCAGCAAGACCCCCTACACTGCCCGAACACCACTGCACAGACCTAAACCATGAAACTCCAGCCCTAGCAAGACCCCCTACACTGCCTAACACCACTGCACTAAACCCTGAAACACCACCCCCTGCACGACCCCCTAAACTTCCCTAACACCAATGTACTGCCCTAAACCCTGAAACACCACCCCCTGCACAGCCCCCTACACTGCCGGAACACCACTGCACTGCCCTAAACCCTGAAACACCACCCGCAGCACGACCTCCTACACTGCCTGAAAACCACTGCACTGCCCTAAACCCTGCAACACCAGCCCCTGCATGACCCCCTACACTGCCCGAACACCACTGCACTTCCCTAAACCCTGAAACACCACCCCCTGCACGACCCCCTAAACTTCCCTAACACCAATGTACTGCCCTAAACCCTGAAACACCACCCCCTGCACAGCCCCCTACACTGCCGGAACACCACTGCACTGCCCTAAACCCTGAAACACCACCCGCAGCACGACCTCCTACACTGCCTGAAAACCACTGCACTGCCCTAAACCCTGCAACACCAGCCCCTGCATGACCCCCTACACTGCCCGAACACCACTGCACTTCCCTAAACCCTGAAACACCAGCCCCTGCACGACCCCCTACAATGCCCGAACACCACTGCACTGCCCTGAAACACCAGCCCCTGCATGACCCCCTACAGTGCCCGAACACCACTGCACTGCCCTAAACCCTGAAACACCAGCCCCTGCACGACCCCCTACACTGCTCAAACACCACTGCTCTGCCTAAACCCTGAACCACCCCCAGCACAACCCTCTACACTGCCCGAACCCCACTGCACTGCCCTAAACCCTAAAACATCAACCCCAGCAAGCCCCCTACACTGCCCGAACACCACTGCACAGACCTAAACCCTAAAACACAAGCCCCAGCAAGACCCCCTACACTGCCCGAACACCACTGCACTGCCCTAAACCCTGATTCATCACCCCGAGCACGACCCCTACACTGCCCTAAACCCTGAAACATCACCCCCAGCAAGAACACCTACACTGCCCGAAAACCACTGCACTGCCCAAACCCTGAAACACCACCCCCAGCATGACCCCCTACACTGCCCGAACACCACTGCACTGCCCTAAATCCTGAAACACCAGCCCCAGCAAGACCCCCTACACTGCCCGAACACCACTGCACTTCCCTAAACCCTGAAACACCAGCCCCAGCACGACCCCCTACACTGCCCGAACACCACTTCACTGCCCAAAACCCTGAAACACCAGCCCCTGCACGACCCCCTACACTGTCCGAACACCACTGAACTGCCCTGAACCCTGAAGCACCAGCTCCTGCATGACCCCCTACACTCCCCGAACACAACCGCACTGCCCTAAACCCTAAAACGCCAGCCCCAGCATTACCCCCTACACTGCCCGAACACCACTGCACTGCCCTAAACCCTGAAACACCACCCCCTGCACGAACCCTACACTGCCCGAACACCACTGCACTGCCCTAAACCCTGAGACACCAACCCCTGCACAACCCCCTACACTGCCCGAACACCACTTCACTGCCCTAAACACTGAAACACCAGCCCCTGCTCGATCCCCTAGACTGCCCTAAACCCTGAAACACCACTCCCAGCACGACCCCCTACACTGCCGGAACACCACTGCACTGCTCTAAACCCTGAAACACCACCCCCAGCACGACCCTCTACACTACCCGAACACCACTGCACTGCCCTAAACCCTGAAACACCAGCCGCAACACGACCCCTACACTGCCAGAACACCACCGCGCTGCCCTAATCCCTGAAACACCAGCTCCAGCACGACTCCCTACACTGCCCGAACACCACCGCACTGCCCTAAACCCTGAAACACCAGCCCCTGGAAGACCCCATACACTGCCCGAACACCACTGCACTGCCCTAAACCCTGAAACACCAGCCCCTGCACGGCCCCCTAGACTGCCCTAAACCCTGAAACACCACCCCCAGCACGACCCCCTACACTGCCCGAACACCACTGCACTGCCCTAAACCCTGAAACATTATCCCAAGCAAGCCCCCGTACACTGCCCGAACACCACTGCCCTAAACCCTGAAACCCCACCCCAGCACGATCCCTACACTGCCCGAACACCACTGCACTGCCCTAAACCCTGAGACACCAACCCCTGCACGACCCCCTACACTGCCCGAACACCACTGCACTGCCCTAAACACTGAAACACCAGCCCCTGCTCGATCCCCTAGACTGCCCTAAACCCTGAAACACCACTCCCAGCACGACCCCCTACACTGCCGGAACACCACTGCACTGCTCTAAACCCTGAAACACCACCCCCAGCACGACCCTCTACACTACCCGAACACCACTGCACTGCCTTAACCCTGAAACACCAGCCGCAACACGACCCCTACACTGCCAGAACACCACCGCGCTGCCCTAATCCCTGAAACACCAGCTCCAGCACGACTCCCTACACTGCCCGAACACCACCGCACTGCCCTAAACCCTGAAACACCAGCCCCAGCAAGACCCCCTACACTGCTCGAACACCACTGCACTGCCCTAAACCCTGAAACACCAGCCCCAGCAACACCCCCTACACTGCCCGAACACCACTGCACTTCCCTAAACCCTAAAACACCAGCCCCAGCATGACCCCCTACACTGCCCGAACACCACTGCACTGCCCTAAACCCTGCAACACCAGCCCCTGCATGACCCCCTACACTGCCCGAACACCACTGCACTTCCCTAAACCCTGAAACACCAGCCCCTGCACGACCCCCTACAATGCCCGAACACCACTGCACTGCCCTGAAACACCAGCCCCTGCATGACCCCCTACAGTGCCCGAACACCACTGCACTGCCCTAAACCCTGGAACACCAGCCCCAGCACGACCCCTACACTGCCCGAACACCAATGCACTACCCTAAACCCTGAAACACCAGCCCTAGCACGACCCCCTACACTGCCCGAACACCACTGCACTGCTCTAAACCCTGAAACACCAGCCCCAGCACAACCCCCTACACTGCCCTAACACCACTATACTGCCCTAAACCCTGAAACACCACCCCCAGCACATCGGCCTACACTGCCCGAACACTACTGCACTGCCTTAAACCCTGAAACACCAGCCCCTGCACGACCCCCTACACTGCCCGAACACCACTGCACTGCCTAAACCCTGAACCACCCCCAGCACAACCCCCTACACTGCCCGAACCCCACTGCACTGCCCTAAACCCTAAAACATCAGCTCCAGCAAGACCCCCTACACTGCCTGAACACCACTGCTCTAAACCCTGAAACACCAACCCCAGCATGATCCCCTACACTGCCCGAACACCACTGCACTGCCCTAAACCCTGAAACACCAGCCCTAGCGCTACCCCCTACACTGCCCGAAAACCACTGTACTGACCTAAACCCTGAAACACCAGCCCCAGCAAGACCCCCTACATCGCTCGAACACCACTGCACTGCCCTAAACCCTGAAAGGCCACCCCCAGCAAGACCCCCTACACTGCTCGAACACCACTGCACTAAACCCTGAAACACCAACCCCAGCAAGACCCACTACACTGCCAGAACACCACTGCACTGCCTTAAACCCTGAAACACCACCCCCTGCACGACCCCCTACACTGCCCGAACACCACTGCACTGCCCTAAACCCTGAAACACCACCCCGTGCACGACCCCCTACAATGCCCGAACACCATGGCACTGCCCTAAACGCTGAAACACCCCCCAGCACGACCCCCTACACTGCCCGAACACCACTGCACTGCCCTAAACACTGAAACACCACCCCCAGCACGTCCCCCTACACTGGCCGAACACCACTGCACTGCCCTAAACCCTGAAACACCAGCCGCAGCACGACTCCTACACTGCCCGAACACCACTGCACTGCCATAAACCCTGAAACACCAGCCCCCAGCAAGACCCCCTACACTGCCCGAACACCACTGCACAGACCTAAACCATGAAACACCAGCCCTAGCAAGACCCCCTACACTGCCTAACACCACTGCACTAAACCCTGAAACACCACCCCCTGCACGACCCCCTAAACTGCCCTAACACCACTGTACTGCCCTAAACCCTGAAACACCACCTCCTGCACAGCCCCCTACACTGCCGGAACACCACTGCACTGCCCTAAACCCTGAAACACCACCCGCAGCACGACCTCCTACACTGCCTGAAAACCACTGCACTGCCCTAAACCCTGAAACACGAGCCCCAGCACGACCTCCTTCACTGCCCGAACACCACTGCACTGCTCTAAACCCTGAAACACCAGCCCCTGGAAGACCCCATACACTGCCCGAACACCACTGCACTGCCCTAAACCCTGAAACACCAGCCCCTTCACGGCCCTCTAGACTGCCCTAAACCCTGAAACACCACCCCCAGCACGACCCCCTACACTGCTGCAACACCACTGCACTGCCCTAAATCTTGAAACACCACCCCCAGCACGACCCCCTACACTGACCGAACACCACTGCACTGCCCTAAACCCTGAAACATCATCCCAAGCAAGCCCCCGTACACTGCCCGAACACCACTGCCCTAAACCCTGAAACACCACCCCAGCACGATCCCTACACTGCCCGAACACCACTGCACTGCCCTAAACCCTGAGACACCAACCCCTGCACGACCCCCTACACTGCCCGAACACTACTGCACTGCCCTAAACCCTGAAACACCAGCCCCTGCACGACCCCCTACACTGCCCGAACACCACTGCACTGCCTAAACCCTAAACCACCCCCAGCACAACCCCCTACACTGCCCGAACCCCACTGCACTGCCCTAAACCCTAAAACATCAGCTCCAGCAAGACCCCCTACACTGCCTGAACACCACTGCTCTAAACCCTGAAACACCAACCCTAGCATGATCCCCTACACTGCCCGAACACCACTGCACTGCCCTAAACCCTGAAACACCAGCCCTAGCGCTACCCCCTACACTGCCCGAAAACCACTGTACTGACCTAAACCCTGAAACACCAGCCCCAGCAAGACCCCCTACATGGCTCGAACACCACTGCACTGCCCTAAACCCTGAAAGGCCACCCCCAGCAAGACCCCCTACACTGCTCGAACACCACTGCACTAAACCCTGAAACACCAACCCCAGCAAGACCCACTACACTGCCAGAACACCACTGCACTGCCTTAAACCCTGAAACACCACCCCCTGCACGACCCCCTACACTGCCCGAACACCACTGCACTGCCCTAAACCCTGAAACACCACCCCGTGCACGACCCCCTACAATGCCCGAACACCATGGCACTGCCCTAAATGCTGAAACACCCCCCAGCACGACCCCCTACACTGCCCGAACACCACTGCACTGCCCTAAACACTGAAACACCACCCCCAGCACGTCCCCCTACACTGGCCGAACACCACTGCACTGCCCTAAACCCTGAAACACCAGCCGCAGCACGACTCCTACACTGCCCGAACACCACTGCACTGCCATAAACCCTGAAACACCACCCTCAGCACATCCCCCTACACTGCCTGAACACCACTGCACTGCACTAAACCCTGAAACATCATCCCCAGCAAGACCCCCTACACTGCCCGAACACCACTGCCCTAATCCCTGAAACAACACCCCGAGCACGACCCCCTACACTGCCCGAACACCACTGCACTGCCCTAAACCCTGAAACACCAGCCCCCAGCAAGACCCCCTACACTGCCCGAACACCACTGCACAGACCTAAACCATTAAACACCAGCCCTAGCAAGACCCCCTACACTGCCTAACACCACTGCACTAAACCCTGAAACACCACCCCCTGCACGACCCCCTAAACTGCCCTAACACCACTGTACTGCCCTAAACCCTGAAACACCACCCCCTGCACAGCCCCCTACACTGCCGGAACACCACTGCACTGCCCTAAACCCTGAAACACCACCCGCAGCACGACCTCCTACACTGCCTGAAAACCACTGCACTGCCCTAAACCCTGAAACACGAGCCCCAGCACGACCTCCTTCACTGCCCGAACACCACTGCACTGCTCTAAACCCTGAAACACCAGCCCCTGGAAGACCCCATACACTGCCCAAACACCACTGCACTGCCCTAAACCCTGAAACACCAGCCCCTTCACGGCCCTCTAGACTGCCCTAAACCCTGAAACACCACCCCCAGCACGACCCCCTACACTGCTGCAACACCACTGCACTGCCCTAAATCTTGAAACACCACCCCCAGCACGACCCCCTACACTGACCGAACACCACTGCACTGCCCTAAACCCTGAAACATCATCCCAAGCAAGCCCCCGTACACTGCCCGAACACCACTGCCCTAAACCCTGAAACACCACCCCAGCACGATCCCTACACTGCCCAAACACCACTGCACTGCCCTAAACCCTGAGACACCAACCCCTGCACGACCCCCTACACTGCCCGAACACCACTGCACTGCCCTAAACCCTGAAACACCAGCCCCTACACAACCCCCTACACTGCCCGAACACCACTGCACTGTCCATAATCCTGAAACATCAGCCCCTGCACGACCCCTACACTGCCCGAACACCACTGCACTGCCCTAAAACCTGAAACACCAGCCCCTGCATGACCCCCTACACTGCCCGGACACCACTGCACTGCCCTAAACCCTGAAACACCAGCCCCAGCACGACCCCTACACTGCCTGAACACCACTGCACTGCCCTAAACCCTGACACACCAGCCCCAGCACAACCCCCTGCACTGCCTGAAAACCACTTGTTAGAAATGGGATTTCTGGTTGGCTAAGGCTTGCGCCAAAGTCAGGCAGAAACCACTACTCTAGTCAGGGCAAGGAAGTTACACGCCAAAGATAACCCCTGCTCACCCCCTTGGTAGCTTGGCACGAGCAGACAGGCTTATTCCTGAGGCGATGTGTTAAGCGTTTGCGCGCGCACCCAGCAACAACACCCAAGGCCCACCACAAAGGAAACTCTACACAAGGTATTCTATAAAAATAGCCTTTGTATTATACACAACACATCAGATAAAAACACACACTTTACAATGTGCCAACAGGCATGGGCAGAATTTACAAGGGATTATATATACAGGGGACAGGGCCACCTGGACCACTGTCAGGAATTAGCACTTAGAACATAGCACGAATCACCAATAGTAAACGTAGAACATAACACAAAGTAACTGTAGAGCACAACCAGTCTCTACTGGCGCAATAATGACCTCAGCGTCATCACACTAGCATCAGGTATAAAACCTATCCTGCATCTATCACAGGGGCATAAACACATTATGCAATTCTCATTAGTCTAACGCATTGACCACCTAAGTATAACTATACTAGGGGCGCACATCGCACAGGGAAGTACCTTCTCCCTACCATCAACCTAAGCAGGTAAAACAACCTCCTAGGCAGAACTAACCACATTTAGAGGTATCAGACACAGGGTGCGCCAAAGATACTATACACAGTACATTTCCTAGCACCATAAGCATGAACACAGGGTGCGCCAAACATACTACACCGTACATTTCCTAGCACCCAAAAGCATATTAGAGTCCAGGTTGCGCCAGAACCTAAACGTAGCAGCTGCCCACTACTTGCTGGGCAGCTGGGGACAAGCACAGGGCCTAAACGCTGCAGCTGGCACTAAGTGCTGCGCAGCTGGGGAAGGCAAATAGCGGCAGGGGGCTCTCATTAGCCCTTCAAAACAAACTGCGCCAATCCTTGGAGCCCTCTAGGCTCTAGAACAAACTGTGCCAAACGTGGGAGCCATCTGGCTCTGGAAATCATGTCCCCTGGAGCACACTGGCTCCTGAAAACAACAGGCCCCCATAGCGTTGGAGCGCAGGGGCGCCCTAAAACAAATATGTCCCCAACGTTGGAGTCCTTCTGGACTCTACACAAAGAATGCCCTGAATAGGGGGGAGGAGCCTAGCGCGCAACCAAGATGGACGCGTAGGCACAGGGCTCCCGGGACCCTCGCGGCCTCCCACGTCTATCCTGGCTATAATCCTGTTATTCTGAAGGAATATTACTGGTGAACCGACGCGGAGGTGACTCCCGTTTTCGGGACTCAAATCGGACTTTGGGAACCCGACTTATCCTGTACTCCAGAAAGAGGCCTGCTCCGTGGCGCCACCCCAGACTTGGGTTGGCACTGTCCCCGAGCTCCAATCGAACAACAACGGCACTAGGGTCTTGGGCGGGCGTCCCCCCCTGGTTTCACTTTCGTTTTTGACTTTCCTCTACGAGTCTGGTGGCGGGCGCTCGCAGTCGCTCGGCGTTCGGGACCGAGCTGTAGCGGTCGAGTGGCGTTGACAAGGGGGCTGTCCCTCAGTCAGGTGGACTCCCCAGGGTGATTGCTGTGCCTAACAGGTATACTGGATCTGCTCTCCCTGCTGAGTGATGACGACCCGGCTGGACGGCGACAAGCACAAGTCTAGAGCTCCCCGGAGGGGTAGCTACGTGCAAGCGAACAACATGGACCGCTATGCCCAGCAGAAGGGGTCTCCCGGATCGAGTGGGCTTTCAGATGCAGCCAAGGAGGGCCCGTCACCCTCGACGGAATTGACACTATAAGACGTCATGGGTGCCATCGACGCCATGAAGGCCTCGGTCGGCCAGCAATTCGACTCGCTGGCCCACAAGCTGGACACCGTGTTGATCGATATCAACTTACTTAAGGCTGATCTGTCGAAAACTAGTGAGAAGGTCAAATCACTCGATCTCACGTCATCTGGCCTCAAGACGGATGTCTCGGAACTGCAGACGGAGATCCGTAGTTTGCGGGCCCTCAGCGACCTCTCTGCCAAGAGAGTGGAGGATTTTGAAAGCAGGGCCCGGCGGAATAACGTACGCATCATCGGTGTGCCGGAGCGGTCGGAGGATGGGCCGGTCGATCTCTCTGTGGAAGATCTGATCCTGACCAAACTAGTGCCGAAAGGCCTCAGCAAATTCTTTACGGTGGAGCGGGCACACAGAGTTCCGGGGGGCCGGCCGAGGCCTGGGGCCCCACCGCGACCTATCATTGCCAGGATATTCAACTTCAGGGACCGTGACGCAATCCTGCAGGCCTCCCGTGTGCATGGCCCGACGAAATATGACAATGCGGATATCAGTTTCTATCCTGACTTTACACAATCGGTGCAAAAACAGCGAATGGGCTTTATGACTGTCAAGCGGCGGCTGAGGGACATGGGCTTGAAGTACTCTATGCTTTTCCCGGCCAAGTTACGCATTGAATTGGAAAAACGGACTCATTTTTTCGACCGGCCCGAGGAGGTTGAGGACTGGCTTGACACCTTGCACCGTCGGCACGGCGGGGAGGAACGAGCTGCGGATGTGGGTAGTGGATCAGCGGACCAAGGGTGAACGAATGACTTGTGGTTCCTTGACAATTTTGTGTTCACCCCCGACTTGGGTTTGATGTACTGGTTTTTCTTTTCTAGGACTGCATTACCCTTCCTTCATCATTGGGAGGCCGCGGGGTATCTGGTGAGACTCTTCCTCCTCGGGGGGTTTCTTTCTTTCTTTCCGTAGAGTAGGTTTATGGTGGGGCGACAGGCACACTGCGAGTTGGGGTGGCTTAATGGTCTTATGCAGGGGTGCAAGGTGGGGGGGTTTGTAGTGGGAGTTGGGGGGGTGGCGGTAGGGGCGGTAGGGGTGTTGTTTTTGTGTGGTGTTCGTTTTGTACCAGGCAATCAGTGCGCTGTTTTTAGCTCTCAACGTGGGTGGGGTGTCCGTTGCTGTGGAAATGGGGGGTAGGGGATTGCGCATTTTGACGTGGAATGTCAATGGTTTGGGGGACCGCTTGAAGCGAGGGGTGGTGCTACAATATTTGAAGCGTCTCTCTCCTGATGTGGTTCTGTTGCAGGAGACGCATTTGGTGGCCCACTCTGGTTTTACAACCGGCTCCAGAGGGGCGGGCATTTTGGTTCGATCCTCTCTCCCGCTGGAAATTGATGAGGTGATACATGATGACCTGGGGCGCTACGTGGTGTTGGTGGGCCGGTGGGAAGGACAGACTTTGTGTTTGGTTTCAGTTTATGTCCCCCCGGGGTTGCAAACCACTACCTTTGCGGACTTGGGAGGGTTGCTGCTTGGGCTCCCGGAGGGCCTCTTGCTGGTGGGTGGTGACTTCAATTCTGTGGTGTCGGGTAGAGAGGATCGGCACCCTCCCAGAGACCTCCCCGGGGCGCACTCTTGGCTGGGTGGCTTTATCGACACTATGGGGCTTGTGGACTGTTGGAGATCAATGCATCCGGGGCTCGCCCAATTTACATTTCACTCTGGCGTCCACGGCTCCTTATCTAGATTGGACTATGTGCTAATGCCGGCCGCCCAAGCCCAAATGATCGGGGAGGTCAGACATCTGGCCCGTGGCATCTCTGACCATTCCCCGGTCCTGCTTCACTTAGATGTGGCCATGGGGGCAGAGGGGAGGGTGGCCCCGATTAATCCCTGGTATTTGCATGACCCCACAACTCGTGCCCTTTTGGTTAAGTCTCTGGACCGTTATTTTGAGGAAAATCAGGGTTCAGTCTCATCGGCTGTAACGTTGTGGGAGGCTTTCAAGGTGGTCATCCGTGGGCAGGCCCTATCTTTGATCTCCCATGCTAAGAGGCGTAAAACTGAGGAGGTGGTCCGCCTGGAGTCGGACATAACTGACTTGGAAGAAGATCTCGGGCGGGGGGTCACACGGGACAAACTCCATACCCTTTGCCTGAATCAAGCGGATTACAGGGCGTTGGTTATGGATGCTGCCAAGCTCGCTAGTAGGGAGCAACAGGGGCGCCTGTATGATGTTGGTGACAAGGCTGGAAGGTTGATTGCATGGCTGGAGAGGAGAGAGCGAGCGAGTCGTGTGGTCCCGGTGATTGTGCGTGCTGATGGTGTGAATGTTACGGATCCGAGGGAGATTGTGAGCTGCTTTGCGGACCATTTGCGGGACGTCTACTCTCCGGTCTCGGAGAGGCCAGAAGACGACTCTTGTCAATTGCTGCGAGATATTGCATTGCCGTGCCTTTCGGTCGATGATAATGAACTGCTGGACGCGGCGCTTACAAACGATGAGATAGCATCGGCGATTCGCTCGGTCCGTTCAGGAAGGGCTCTCGGCCCTAACGGCCTTCCGATCGAGCTTTACAAGCTTCGTCCAGATAGGTTGGCACCACATCTCCGCGAGATGTTTCTTGCATCCCGAGAGGCCGGCGCCCTACCGCGTGATCAACGTCTAGCGACCATTGTGGTGCTCCATAAAGAGGGCAAGCCGCGTGATTGCTGTGCGTCTTATAGGCCCATCTCACTCCTAAACGCTGAACCTAAGATTCTCGCTAAAGTGCTCGCTAATCGTCTGATTAAAGTCATCGGTGACCTGGTACATCCGGATCAGTCTGGTTTTATTCCGCATCGCAACACCGCGCTGAACCTGCGGCGCCTCCATGGAGTCCTCGCGAGAGTTGGCTCTATTCGGGAGCCTGCCATTTTGGCGTCACTGGACGCCACGATGGCGTTTGACACGCTGGAATGGCCGTATCTCTGGGCGGCGCTGGCTAGGTTTGGTTTTGGACCTGGGTTCATTGGATGGGTGAAGTTGTTATACGTGGAACCACTGGCGCAGGTGGTGGTGAATGGTAGAGTCTCTGCCCCCTTTTTGCTTGGCAGGGGCACGCGGCAGGGTTGCCCCCTGTCCCCGCTTCTTTTTGCTCTTGCGTTGGAGCCCCTGGTGGCGTGGCTCCGGTGGGAACCCTCCATGACGGGTATTCGGTGGACACCGACGTTTGAGGATCGCGTATCACTCTACGCAGACGATATTTTGCTCTATCTCACCTCCCCGCGGAAATCGTTGATAGTGCTATTTGATGTACTGAACTCCTTTGGTCGCAATTCAGGGCTTGTCATTAATTGGGTGAAATCCTGTGTTTATGTGCTGGTTGGCGACCCCCCTCTTCTCCCGCGTGGCTGTCCAATTCAGATTTCACATTCTGGATTTAAATATCTAGGTATCCACGTGTCCCTCGATCCGGCGGTCCGTTATGCTCTGAATCTGTTGCCCCCGCTCCAGCGGCTGCGGGCCGATGTAGCTCGTTGGCGTAGGCTCCCGCTATCGCCGCTTGGCCTGGCAGCCTTATTCAAAATGATGTCCCTTCCACGCTTTCCGTATGCATTGCAGAATACGCTGGACGTGGTGCCCGCCCGATACTTTCGTGAGGTAGAGAGCTTACAGAGGCAGCTAGTTTGGGATGGGAGGCCGCGCATTGCTCTCGCTAAACTGACCCTACTGTGGTATGACGGTGGCATAGCTCTCCCTGATATTAGACGATATTATTGGGCGTCCCAGTTGGTGGCGTTGAATCATGGGACATACGGCCCGGCGGTGAACCCCGCGTACGAGATGGATAAGCTGCTGTTGCCGGGCAGAGATTTCAATAGGGCGCTTTATTCTACGAAGGGACTACTAAATTGACCGGTCCTACGAAAAATGCGGTGCGCGCCTGGCATTGCGCCACTGCTGCTACGGGATGGACGGGCCGTCTGTCTCGTGCGACTCCACTGTATGCGTCGGATGCGTTGGGAGGTTTATGGCGTTCGAAAGGCTTTGAGAAGTGGGATTTGATCGGAATTAGTCGTGTGGGGGATCTTTGGACGAAGGGCGCTTTTAAATCGTTTGAAGCTCTTCAGACGGAATATAAGCTGAGCGATAGGGAGTTCTTTCGTTATGCGCAGATGCGCCATGCGCTACTTTCCGCTTTCCCGAGTCCTGCAGCTATCCCCGAAGCCTCCCCGTTGGAAGATCGTTTGCTTGATGGTTACCTGCCAGATAGTACTATCTCCCTGATCTACAAAAAACTGATTAATACTCGAGCGGACCTCCTCACACATTTGCGAGAGGTCTGGGTCGCTGATGGCCTAGAGCTGGATGATGAGGACTGGGTCGCGGCCGTAGCCTCACCGAGGGAGGTTGCTATACCGGCTCGCCTTCGATTTGTGCAGTTGAAGATACTACATAGGGTCTATGTCACCGGTCCCCGCTTGCTTCGCATGGGTTACACAGATGATGGCAGTGGCGTAGCTAGGGGGGGGCGGTGGGGGCGGTCCGCCCCCGGCGGCACTATTTTGAGGGCGGCGGCCTTTATAATTGATTTGGACACTCGCTGACACTGCTGTCAGTCACTACAGGCAGTAGTGTCCATGTCCCCAAATAAAATATAAAGACCGCTGCCACGGTCCGCCAGTGCTGCGCGGCCCCCTTGTGAAGAGCAAGCAACGTACGTACCCCGTTTGTGATTCCAGACAGTCCCAGGGCCGTCAATCTTGTAGCGCGCGAAAGTGCTACCAATGACGGCCCTGGGTATAAAGTTTGGCCAGCCCTCGCGCTGAAATGTAGCGCAGCACGACAGCAGTGACGCGGCATCACGCGCTTGCCTCTCGTGAGCGGCCGCGGCGCCTGTAAAGAACAAAGTGGAATCCGAAGGGTCGCGCCTTGCCTGGTTTTATCTTTGCATATTTACATAGCGCGAAATCGACCAGAAGGTATTGAAGCGCTTTAGCACCGTATTTACATTACACATTCAGGCACGGGGAGATGAAGGGATTTGACCAGAATCACTGGATGTGGACGTGACCTCGAGGCTTGAACCCTGGTTTCCTGCACAAAAGTCGGCATTGCACAGCTCAGGTAGCGGGCAGCAGCAGCAGCTTTGTTTTTCGTTGGTCAGTAGCGCATTTCAATACGGGCCATGTGTGAATATGGAGGCGGTCATGCTTGCTTGCAGGCAGGATGTTTTTTTAAGTCCCGACCTCTGCGGCCCAATGCCTCAGCAGCCCTCCCTGACCTCTTACCTGCCTCAACGTGGGTTGCTGGGGTCGCTGGTGGGGCACTTACACCACCGGCCTGCGTCCTGTCTTTAAAAGGCAGCCAGCTGACCTTTGACTGGACCACATGAACTTGAAGCAGCACGCATCACTTGCTACCCTCCTCTTGTGTTGAAGGGTGGGCGGCACAGACAGACCTGCGTCTTTTGACTGTCGATGGCGACTCCAAACTACAGTGACCTTCGATTTGATATTCAATTGCAGCAGCACTAAAGCCCACCAAGAGGATCCGGATCAGTGCGATGGATGCTGTCCTCGAGTCTGCATTGAGGCAATTATCAGAAAAGACTTCAAGTAAGTGCTTTTTTCCAACTTTAACCCTGGGCTCCATGCGATCGATGTGTGTTTGTGTGTGTGTTCAGTTTAGTACTTGCATCAGGCGGCCAGCACGAGTCCGACTATCACTGGAGGCGGGCCGGAAAACTCAAATTGCCGCGACCTGCTGTGACTCACGGCCTGAACCTGCCTGCAGCCAGCCGGCTGAGCCTGCACCTTTGCAGCCTGGAGGGTAAATGTTATAATGAGGCGGCAGGCAAACCCGAATGGCCACAGCGCGCAGTAGCGGCCTAATTGAGCCTGCATCCACTGCCTTGAGAGACGGTGTGTCAAGCAATTCTTGGAGCGCCATCGCCACACTCCTCCAGACTCTGGACCACTGCCCAAGTAAGTGCCACTAGCCTCTGGGTGATTTACACAATAAATGGCAGCACGCGGTCAGGCAGCGAGATCATTGTTAGGTGGCACATGTTTGAACTCTTTCTCATGTCAGGCATGGAGTGTGGAGGGGTGCAGCTTGGGTTGGAAGGCAGAACATGTACTGTTAAGAGTGGTGTAAAATAATCTGGACTAGTGGACTGGGAAGGCAGTCAGCGAGGGTAACACCCACAGTAAGGGAAAAGTCAGGGTACCTGCACAAGCAGTGCTTTAAATGAGCAGGTACCGATTGCCCTCGGAGCTTTCTATCAGTGAGAGTACCTGCACTTCAGTGGACAATGATATCTGGCACCCTTTTGTCTTTGTCACGCTCAAAATTTCCAATATCATGTGGCCAAAATAGAAAGGCTTTTTGAAATGTAATAATGCTCATTAGGATACTGATGATCTCATTTGAATTTACCTTTGTACATTACAAGCGCGTAACCATGACGACACAACACACAAATCTCTTCAATCAGCCTTAACCCACACGCCATATAAGCATCTAGATTTAGACAAAAAAAATAGTATGGGTGAGATATCTCGGTGGGTTAAAGCCTGTGCGTGCCTGCCTGTATTGGTATTAAGGTGACATTGCGGGATATTTTCAGTTTCAAATATCCAACTGGCTTGGGCCCCCAGTTGCTATTTTCAAATGTGTGCTCTATTTCTTGTAGTACACCTGGCAAAAGGCTTGTGAACACTGCAAATCACTTCAGCTTCATAACTACCTATGAAACTACTTCAGATGTTGTCAGGGGAGATGTGCTACAAATGTTAAATGTTGTATACTTGTAAAGCGCACAGCTGCCCCAGCAAAGGGGCGTCCCGGCGCTGTATACCGCTGGGGAACCCATCCTGGCTTTCCCTGTGAGATGGTCCCTACTGGGCATCTCCAAGGTGAAGACAAGCATCCCTGGCGCTGATGGGGCTGTTAGTGGAGATTAAGCAAGCTATTGCCCAGAGTTGCTGAGTGTGATCCATGATTAGAGTAGGCACCAAGGCGAGAATTATCGAGTCCGCTGACCTTGGCCCAAGACCCTGCCGCGTCGGGAATCGAACCCTGGTCCCTGACCGACCTCTGCTTCCGGGTCTGCCGCCTCTAACCAGTGAGCCACACCACTCCACCAAACATGTTGCTAGCCTGGAATACCCACGAAGGAGTCATTGTGTTGGTATAATGTTTGTCTGATGTAAAGTGCTCTGGCACCCTTCATTGGTATGAGCAGCACTAGAAAACAAATGAAAAATTTGTGAGAGAGGGGCTGAAAGATGTTAGAGTGCTTTACAAATAAAGATATAAGGCATATAAATGATACCACACAATGGCGTTGGGCATTGATAAAGAGCATAAAAATAGAAATTACAGCAGTCACAAATATTGAGTAACAGCAAAGCCACAGGTCATTTGCAGCAGTTTTCAGATCTTCTTAGAGTTTCTTGTTGCTCAAATGGGTGCAATTTCCTATATTTATATGCTTCAGTCGCCTTCATTGCTTTATTTTGCTCGTACCGAAGTGTCACTCATAGTCATTGAAATGCCACTCATATTTACACTGAAATTATGAAAATGTCACACATAAGCAATCTGAAACCTTGGCAGCTATGGAAGGTGTTTAGGTTCTCATCAGCAGGCACTTGACGTGTACACTTCATGATGGTAAGACACTTTTTTCATAAATTGATACTGTGACTTACATACTGAGAGGTGCTATCCTCGAGCTTTGGGAGGGAAAGGTTTGTGTTTTTCCTTAATAGATGTCCCATACAGTGACTGATTCCTAAATTAATTTAAAGCACTGTATTATGTTTTATTAGCTCTTCTGCTTTTGCATTCACCGTCCTGTAGTACTGAAAATCGCAACATATATTATTGTCGTTGAACAACATAATTCAGAAAGTTATTCTTGTCAAATACATGCTCAGAAAGAGATTTAAAACGGTGCACGTTATAACTGATGCAGCCCAACATCAGTCCACAGATATTAGGTACCTGAACTCACTGTCTCTCCAGTGCAGCTCTTTTATTCTCTCTCTGTTTGGCTGAAAGCGCTTACCTGTTTATGTGCCACAGTACATTTATATATAGCTTTCTTTGTGCTCATGACTTCTCTTCAACGTTAGAAATGGGGAATGTAATTTTCCGAATGGCCGTTAGTCTAGACACTTTCCACATTATTACCATTACTCTTTCTGACTTTGATAGTTGTCCCAGGCTTTTGTGTTTAACATTAATGGGACATCTGTCATCAGCTGGGAAACTGATAAAGAAGTGCTCCTCCTGCCAAAACGTATGGTGGATTAATAAAAAAAAACGAAACTGCACACCCCTTTTGTTGCCTATGTCAAACATTCACCCCTCCTCTTTTGGTGTGTCAGCGTCTGCCATGTTTGGATTTTCTCATAACGGGACGTACCATTTTACACACAACACCGCCCTGGCAAGCTGTAACTTATGTGGGCCTCACCCTCACTCCCCTGAGCCTGACAGGATGCAGAGTGTCTGAGGCGAGTGTCTGAGGCCACTGTCCAATCATGTTACATGGGCACTAGGGTAGTTCCCTTCCTTTCTGGTGCTTGCAGCTGTTACAGTTTCTCTCTGCTCAAATGGGAGTAATTTGTTATATTTATAGGTTTCCCTCGTCTTCATTGCTTGATTTTGCTCGGGAGAAAGTGTCACTCATAGTCATTGAAATGTCACTCATAAGTACACTAAAATTATGAAAATGTCACACATAGTAATCTGAAATCTTGGCAGTTATGAGTCGAGTCTGGGGCAGTGGCCGTCGCAGTGCTGGGCGATTTGCTGCAGACTGCAGCAGAACCAACCCCTACGGTAGAGACCCTGCCAACACTGTGGAGTACTGGAGCCTGAGGAAGGTAAGAGCTAAACAGTTGTCACGAGGGGAAGAAAGGATCTTTGGTGAGTGCAGGGCAGTGGGCGCAAGTCCTATAAAAAGAAGTGGGGGGACTAACCAAGTTAAGCAGTCAGCAAATGACTCCATGACACGTGCCATCCATAGCTGCCAAGGTTTCAGATTGCTATGTGTGACATGTTCATAATTTCAGTGTGGTTATGCGTGACATTTGACACTTTCTTGCGAGCAAAAAACAAGCAATGAAGATGAGGAAACATACATTCTCAGAAATTAGACCCATTTGAGCAACGAAAAACTCTTCGAAAATCTAAAACTGCTGCAAACGCCTGCTGCAGCTGACTATAATTAAAACGACAGCTATGGACCTCTAGAAAGCAGGTCACATGGCTCCACTAAGAATTAACACCAAAAATAGCAAGGAACTGCGGTTAGGCTGTAGAACTGCTGGAGCGAAGCTGTGCAATAAGAGCCACTGACAATACAAGACAAAAGTTTAGTAGAGAACGCAGATCTTTACTGGACCCTACTAATGTAGAAGGGGTTTTGCTGGGTGCACATGAGGCATTTAGAGTTGTAGTGGCATGAGCATCACCAGAGCCTGCCTTGATGTCCTGGCATATATATCTCTAGTGTCGCACAGCGAGTGACAAGTTACACACCACGTGTAAATAAACCAGACAACACTTCAGGCAAATATTTAAATTCTTTTTATCTGCCCATGGCACAGAAGCAGCTTGGTCTTCAGTCGGGTATTCTGTCCACCCTGCATTGCTGTTTAAAGCCTGCAGCACAGCAGGTGTTGAAAGACCCCTAAATCCAACACCCCACCTTCAGATCCAGATTCACGCAGTTAAGTGCAAAAGTAGTCTGTCTCGAGTGACAGTCACGACGCACGCTGATGAGAGTACCTGTCTGTGAACATGTGGCATTGCGGCTGTTTGGAGAGAGCTCAAATAAGAAACCAGGAGACAAGAATCACTAAACTCCATGCTGCTCTCTCTGTCCCACAGGAGACCTGGGCCCAGACTATACCAGGGTGTGAGAGGCCCTAACACAAATCTAGATTGCCTCAGGCCTATACCATAAATTCATTAGTCAGCTCACTCACGGACTGTCCACCACAGTGAGCATGTGTGTGATAGCATGATTGCTGGGCAAGCCTCGGTAGAGCCTGTGAGACACCCATAGCGGTCACAGTCAGACAGGATAACAAATATGTTTAAAAGTATTTAAAAAAATCACACCAGTATAATTAAGCGAGTTGCCCCAGGGTGCTGTGCGCAGCCCTCTACAACTGCAAGTTCAGATAGTTAACACTTACTTGCACTAGTTAATAGACCAATGTAAAACTAGCATTCCAATGATACATGTGAGAAGCAGTTGTGCCCGAAATTTGACAGTGAGGTGAGATTCAAAATTCGAGTCCGAGACTTAAGCTCACACAATCACAGGGCTGCGGATGCCATGGGCGGCAATCTGAGGGATAGCCCCGGGCGCCACAAGCTCTAGCTACGCCCCTGGATGATGGTTTATGTCGGCGGGGTTGTGGCTTGCTTGGTACTTTTCTTCATATTCTGTGGGAGTGCCCGAGGGTGATACGTTTCTGGACTGGTGTACATGCAGTGATGGAGGAGGTTACGGGTGTGGCGCTGCTCCCTGAGGCTCGGCGATGTGTGTTGAATGTGTGGGAACCGACTGACTACGATGGCACAAGAACGCTGGGTGACTTTGGGCAACATGATCGCTAAAAGGGACATTGCGCAGCTCTGGGGGTCCGGTCGGCCCCCCACAGTTACGAAATGGAAAGAAAACATGGATTGGTGCATGTTCCGAGAGAAGACGGTTTACGTGGCCAGAGGCAAACCTAGGGCATGGAGTAAGATGTGGGGTCCCTGGAATTCCTATCGGGGGAATATCTGCGCCCCCCTTGGTGGTCGCACCAGACGTAACGATGTCCCCTTGACTTTGATGTTCCTGGTCGCTTTGCGGGATTGATGACCGATCCTCTCCCGGCCCCCCCTGCCCCTTTTTCACACGAATAACTGTGTAATTGGCTGCGTTGTCACTGTTGTCCCCCGCCCATGTGAGAGCAAGTCCCTGTTAATGGAGTTCTTTTGCCTGGTATAAGTTTCTTTTTGTGGTTTTTCTTTACAAATAGTTAATAAGAAACCTTGCGGTAGTGCTATGTTCAGCTGTGGGCGGCTGCAGCCGTTATGCGTGCGGCTCGCTTCGGCTCTTATGACTGCTGTATTATTGTCTTCCTCCCTTTTCTCTACATTAGCGGCCGGCCCATGCGGTTGTAGGCCCATGACTGTGAATATTCGATGTGTAAATAAAGGTTTTCAAAAAAAAAAAAAAAAAAAAAGAATGCCCTGAATAGCGTTGGAGCGGCCCACTGGACACACGGGGCCGCTCTGACTCGGTGCCTCGCACCGAACACCAGGGGAATGCCTCTGAGTACCGTTGGAGGCTCGTGGGCTCAGAGAAAACAACGCCCCCAACGTTGGAGTCCTCCTCGGGGACTCGAGAAACAAAATGCCCCCGTTCGTTGGAGCCTTCACGGCTCTAAATACTCATGCCCCCTTTTCACCTGGGAGCCTCACGGGGCTCGGGAAACAACTATGTCCCGCATTGGAGCACCCTGGCGCTTTAAGCAAACATGCCCCCGTGTTGGAGCCATGCTAGGGCTCTAAACAATGTGCCCCGTCGTTGGAGCGCCACTCGCGCTCTTGCTTGAAACACCGGTGCCCCGTTGGAGCGGCCCACTACCATACGGGGCCGCTCTGACTCCTAAACAGGACTGAGACATGGTGGCCCCTTCGTTGGGGCGGCCCGCTGCTCGACGGGGCCACCCAGGTTGTCGGCACCGGCACTGGTGCCTCTCTCTCGCCCCCCCCTTCAGCCCTCACTCACCGGGCCTCTGGGCGGGGACTCTCTTCGCCCGGTCCCTCTTCTGGGACCGGGACTTCTGGCACTGGCGGTCATGGCGAGGCTCTCTCACCTCATGAGAGCCCCGTCCCTGGATGCGCCGGTCTTCGCCCGGTCCCCCATCTCGGGACCGGGACTTCTCTGGTCGAGCCTGCGAGGCTCCGGGGAACATGGCAGCACTTCCGCTTCCGTCCCGCGGCCCCGCCCACAACCAGGCGGGCCGCGGACGGCAGCGGCGAACTTTGGCAGCAAAGAGGGGTAGGCTCCCTCCTTCAGGACATCGTACAGCGGGGTGGGCACCCGCTTATTCAAATATCAACATAGGCGGCCATGACGCGGGGTGGGCACCCGCTTAGACGGACAATTAGCGGGGTGGGCACCCACCAGAACCCCAAAACGAGGGGGGATCCCCACGCCAGGGATGCCCTCCACACGGGACAGGAGTGCCCCTCCTCAGCTGCAGGGAGCACCGCGCCATAAAAAGCGCTCCCAGGGAAAAAGTAGAACACTCACAGGCGTCCAAGGCAGAACACCAAGTTCTCAGGGACACAGAAGATGAGCACAAGGTCCCAAGGGTTCCCCAGGCATCCAGGGGCAGTGCAGGGCCCAGGGGCCAGCACACAGGGCCCTCCAGCAGGGAGGTAGCCCCCATGGCGGTCCCTCCTGGGCCCCACCAGCAGCAAGCCCCCCTCAGGCAGGATCCAAAGCAGAACAGTTTCTGTGGGGACACAGCCCCATTTTTATACACTAAAACCCTTTGTTCTTGGTTCAGGGTGAGGGGGAAAACCAGTCGCAGCTGGTTGGGGAGCACCCTTGATGTGCTCAGCCCCTCACTCTATTCACTGGCAGGGCTAGGGTCGTTAGTCGCACCACAGGGGGCGGAGCCAGCATTGTGTGGGGAAAACCCTGCCCTATTCAGGTCCAAGGTGCACTCCTCCCCAGCCATCAGCATGCTAATCTCACACTCACCACTGGGGCAGACCCAACCAGACTCCTGGAGCCAGGCTCACCAGCCAGCTCCAGCCAATCACACGCCAGACACACTGCACACAGAAGTGCCCACTTCTAGAAGTGGCACTTCCACACTAGGTACATGCACGCCGCACACATCATCGCGCAGCATTCAATCACACGAGTCCGCACATACCAAACTCGGGCCTGCACACCCCACGCATCAGGAACTACTAGGGACACATACATTCCCCATGCATTCCTATGGGAGGGCAGGCCTATCTCACCACATGCATTCAGCGTGCATACGCACTTTACCCTGGGACCCAGGGAAAGTGCGCAGGAACCAAAAACCACTATCACCAAGTCACCCATAAAAGCAAAAAGTTCAGGGGTGAACCTGCCAGAAGGGCCAAGTCCAACACCACTGCACTGCCCTAAACCCTGAAACACAAGCCCCTGGAAGTCCCCCTACACTGACCGAACACCACTGCACTGCCCTAAACCCTGAAACACCAGCCCCTGCACGATCCTCTAGACTGCCCTAAACCCTGAAACACCACTCCCAGCACGACCCCCTACACTGCCGGAACACCACTGCACTGCCCTAAACCCTGAAACACCACCCCCAGCACGACCCTCTACACTACCCGAACACCACTGCACTGCCCTAAACCCTGAAACACCAGCCGCAACACGACCCCTACACTGCCCGAACACCACCGCGCTGCCCTAATCCCTGAAACACCAGCTCCAGCACGACCCCCTACACTGCCCGAACACCACCGCACTGCCCTAAACCCTGAAACACCAACCCCAGCAAGACCCCCTACACTGCTCGAACACCACTGCACTGCCCTAAACCCTGAAACACCAGCCCCAGCAAGACCCCCTACACTGCCCGAACACCACTGCACTTCCCTAAACCCTGAAACACCAGCCCCAGCACAACCCCCTACACTGCCCGAACACCACTGCACTGCCCGAAACCCTGAAACACCAGCCCCTGCATGACCTCCTACACTGCCCGAACACCACTGCACTGCCCTAAACCCTGAAACACCAGCCCCAGCACGACGCCCTACACTGCCCGAACACCACTGCCCTAAACCCGGAAACACCAGCCCCTGGAAGACTCCCTAGACTGCCCTAAACCCTGAAACACCACCCCCAGCACGACCCCCTACACTGCCAGAACACCACTGCACTGCCCTAAACCCTGAAACACCACCCCCAGCACGACCCCCTACACTGCCCAAACACCACTGCACTTCCCTAAACCCTGAAACATCATCCCAAGCAAGCCCCCGTACACTGCCCGAACACCACTGCCCTAAACCCTGAAACACCACCCCCAGCACGATCCTTACACTGCCCGAACACCACTGCACTGCCCTAAACTCTGAAACACCAGCCCCTGCACGACCCCCTACAATGCCCGAACACCACTTCACTGCCCTAAACCCTGAAACACTAGCCCCTGCATGACCCCCTACACTGCCCGAACACCACTGCACTGCCCTAAACCCTGAAACACCAGCCCCAGCAGGACCCCTACACTGCCCGAACACCAATGCACTACCCTAAACCCTGAAACACCAGCCCTAGCACGACCCCCTACACTGCCCGAACAGCACTGCACTGCCCTAATCCCTGAAACACCAGCCCCAGCACAACCCCCTACACTGCCCTAACACCACTATACTGCCCTAAACCCTGAAACACCACCCCCAGCACATCCGCCTACACTGCCCGAACACTACTGCACTGCCCTAAACCCTGAAACACCAGCCCCTACATGACCCCCTACACTGCCCGAACACCACTGCACTGCCTAAACCCTGAACCACCCCAGCACAACCCCCTACACTGCCCGAACCCCACTGCACTGCCCTAAACCCTAAAACATCAGCCCCAGCAAGACCCCCTACACTGCCCGAACACCACTGCACAGACCTAAACCCTAAAACACAAGCCCCAGCAAGACCCCCTACACTGCCCGAACACCACTGCACTGCCCTAAACCCTGATTCATCACCCTGAGCACGACCCCTACACTGCCCTAAACCCTGAAACATCACCCCCAGCAAGAGCACCTACACTGCCCGAAAACCACTGCACTGCCCTAAACACTGAAACATCATCCCAAGCAAGACCCCGTACACTGCCCGAACACTACTGCCCTAAACCCTGAAACACCACCCCCAGCACGACCCCCTGCACTGCCCGAACACCACTGCACTGCCCTAAACCCTGAAACACCAACCCCAGCAAGACCCCCTACACTGCCCGAACACCACTGCACTTCCCTAAACCCTGAAACACCAGCCCCAGCACGACCCCCTACACTGCCCGAACACCACTTCACTGCCCTAAACCCTGAAACACCAGCCCCTGCACGACCCCCTACACTGCCCGTTTACCACTGCACTGCCCTAAACCCTGAAACACCAGCTCCTGCACGACCCCCTACACTCCCCGAACACCACTGCTCTGCCCTAAACCCTGAAACACCAGCCCCAACACGACCCCTACATTGCCCGACCACCACCGCACAGCCCTAAACCCTATAACACTAGCCCCAGCATGACCCCCTACACTGCCCGAACACCACTGCACTGCCCTATACCCTGAAACACCAGCCCCTGTATGACCCCCTACACTACCCTAAACCCTGAAACACCACCCCCAGCACGATCCCTACACTGCCCGAACACCACTGCACTGCCCTAAACCCTGAGACACCAACCCCTGCACGACCCCCTACACTGCCCGAACACCACTGCACTGCCCTAAACCCTGAAACACCAGCCCCTACATGACCCCCTACACTGCCCGAACACCACTGCACTGCCCTAAACCCTGAAACACCAGCCCCAGCACGACCCCCTACACTGCCCGAACACCACTGCCCTAAACCCGGAAACATTAGCCCCTGGAAGACCCCCTAGACTGCCCTAAACCCTGAAACACCACCCCCAGCACGACCCCCTACACTGCCAGAACACCACTGCACTGCCCTAAACCCTAAAACATCAGCCCCAGCAAGACCCCCGACACTGCCCGAACACCACTGGACTGCCCTAAACCCTGAAACACCAGCCCCAGCACAAGCCCCTACACTGCCCAAACACCACTGCACTGTCCTAAACCCTGAAACACCACCCCTGCACGACCCTCTACACTGCCCGAACACCACTGCACTGCCCTAATCCCTGAAACACCACCCCCTGCACGACCCCCTACAATGCCCGAACACCACTGCACTGCCCTAAACCATGAAACATCGCCCCCAGCAAGACCCCCTACACTGCCCGAACACCACAGCCCTAAACCCTGAAACACCACCCCAGCACAACCCCCTACACTGCCTGAACACAACTACACTACCCTAAACCCTGAAACACCAGCCCCAGCAAGACCCCTACACTGCCCGAACACTACTGCACTGCCCTAAACCCTGAAACACCAGCCCCTGCATGACCCCCTACACTGCCCGAACACCACTGCACTGCCTAAACCCTGAACCACCCCAGCACAACCCCCTACACTGCCAGAACCCCACTGCACTGCCCTAAACCCTAAAACATCAGCCCCAGCAAGACCCCCTACACTGCCCGAACACCACTGCACAGACCTAAACCCTAAAACACAAGCCCCAGCAAGACCCCCTACACTGCCCGAACACCACTGCACTGCCCTAAACCCTGATTCATCACCCCGAGCACAACCCCTACACTGCCCTAAACCCTGAAACATCACCCCCAGCAAGAGCACCTACACTGCCCGAAAACCACTGCACTGCCCTAAACACTGAAACATCATCCCAAGCAAGACCCCGTACACTGCCCGAACACTACTGCCCTAAACCCTGAAACACCACCCCCAGCACGTCCCCCTGCACTGCCCGAACACCACTGCACTGCCCTAAACCCTGAAACACCAACCCCAGCAAGACCCCCTACACTGCCCGAACACCACTGCACTTCCCTAAACCCTGAAACACCAGCCCCAGCACGACCCCCTACACTGCCCGAACACCACTTCACTGCCCTAAACCCTGAAACACCAGCGCCCTGCACGACCCCCTACACTGCCCGTTTACCACTGCACTGCCCTAAACCCTGAAACACCAGCTCCTGCATGACCCCCTACACTCCCCGAACACCACTGCTCTGCCCTAAACCCTGAAGCACCAGCCCCAACACGACCCCTACACTGCCCGACCACCACCGCACAGCCCTAAACCCTGAAACACTAGCCCCAGCATGACCCCCTACACTGCCCGAACACCACTGCACTGCCCTATACCCTGAAACACCAGCCCCTGTATGACCCCCTACACTACCCTAAACCCTGAAACACCACCCCCTGCACGACCCCCTACACTGCCCGAACACCACTGCACTGCCCTAAACCCTGAAACACCAGCCCCTACACAACCCCCTACACTGCCCGAACACCACTGCACTGCCCATAACCCTGAAACATCAGCCCCTGCACGACCCCTACACTGCCCGAACACCACTGCACTGCCCTAAAACCTGAAACACCAGCCCCTGCACGACCCCCTACACTGCCCGGACACCACTGCACTGCCCTAAACCCTGAAACACCAGCCCCAGCACGACCCCTACACTGCCTGAACACCACTGCACTGCCCTAAACCCTGACACACCAGCCCTAGCTAGACCCCCTGCACTGCCTGAACACTACTGCACTGCCCTAAACCCTGAAACACCAGCCCCAACATGACCCCCTACACTGCCTGAACACCACTGCACTGCCCTAAACCCTGAAACACCAGTCCCTGGAAGTCCCCCTAAACTGCACGAACACCACTGCACTGCCCTAAACCCTGAAACACCAGCCCCTGCACGATCCCCTAGACTGCCCTAAACCCGGAAACACCACTCCCAGCACGACCCCCTACACTGCCGGAACACCACTGCACTGCCCTAAACCCTGAAACACCACCCCCAGCACGACCCTCTACACTACCCGAACACCACTGCACTGCCCTAAACCCTGAAACACCAGCCGCAACACGACCCCTACACTGCCCAAACACCACCGCGCTGCCCTAATCCCTGAAACACCAGCTCCAGCACGACCCCCTACACTGCCCGAACACCACCGCACTGCCCTAAACCCTGAAACACCAACCCCAGCAAGACCCCCTACAGTGCTCGAACACCACTGCACTGCCCTAAACCCTGAAACACCAGCCCCAGCAAGACCCCCTACACTGCCCGAACACCACTGCACTTCCCTAAACCCTGAAACACCAGCCCCAGCACGACCCCCTACACTGCCAGAACACCACTGCACTGCCCTAAACCCTGACACACCAGCCCCTGCATGACCCCCTACACTGCCCGAACACCACTGCACTGCCCTAAACCCTGAAACACCAGCCCCAGCACGACCCCCTACACTGCCCGAACACCACTGCACTTCCCTAAACCCTGAAACACCAGCCCCAGCACGACCCCCTACACTGCCAGAACACCACTGCACTGCCCTAAACCCTGACACACCAGCCCCTGCATGACCCCCTACACTGCCCGAACACCACTGCACTGCCCTAAACCCTGAAACACCAGCCCCAGCACGACCCCCTACACTGCCAGAACCCCACTGCACTGCCCTAAACCCTAAAACATCAGCCCCAGCAAGACCCCCTACACTGCCCGAACACCACTGCACAGACCTAAACCCTAAAACACAAGCCCCAGCAAGACCCCCTACACTGCCCGAACACCACTGCACTGCCCTAAACCCTGATTCATCACCCCGAGCACAACCCCTACACTGCCCTAAACCCTGAAACATCACCCCCAGCAAGAGCACCTACACTGCCCGAAAACCACTGCACTGCCCTAAACACTGAAACATCATCCCAAGCAAGACCCCGTACACTGCCCGAACACTACTGCCCTAAACCCTGAAACACCACCCCCAGCACGTCCCCCTGCACTGCCCGAACACCACTGCACTGCCCTAAACCCTGAAACACCAACCCCAGCAAGACCCCCTACACTGCCCGAACACCACTGCACTTCCCTAAACCCTGAAACACCAGCCCCAGCACGACCCCCTACACTGCCCGAACACCACTTCACTGCCCTAAACCCTGAAACACCAGCGCCCTGCACGACCCCCTACACTGCCCGTTTACCACTGCACTGCCCTAAACCCTGAAACACCAGCTCCTGCATGACCCCCTACACTCCCCGAACACCACTGCTCTGCCCTAAACCCTGAAGCACCAGCCCCAACACGACCCCTACACTGCCCGACCACCACCGCACAGCCCTAAACCCTGAAACACTAGCCCCAGCATGACCCCCTACACTGCCCGAACACCACTGCACTGCCCTATACCCTGAAACACCAGCCCCTGTATGACCCCCTACACTACCCTAAACCCTGAAACACCACCCCCTGCACGACCCCCTACACTGCCCGAACACCACTGCACTGCCCTAAACCCTGAAACACCAGCCCCTACACAACCCCCTACACTGCCCGAACACCACTGCACTGCCCATAACCCTGAAACATCAGCCCCTGCACGACCCCTACACTGCCCGAACACCACTGCACTGCCCTAAAACCTGAAACACCAGCCCCTGCACGACCCCCTACACTGCCCGGACACCACTGCACTGCCCTAAACCCTGAAACACCAGCCCCAGCACGACCCCTACACTGCCTGAACACCACTGCACTGCCCTAAACCCTGACACACCAGCCCTAGCTAGACCCCCTGCACTGCCTGAACACTACTGCACTGCCCTAAACCCTGAAACACCAGCCCCAACATGACCCCCTACACTGCCTGAACACCACTGCACTGCCCTAAACCCTGAAACACCAGTCCCTGGAAGTCCCCCTAAACTGCACGAACACCACTGCACTGCCCTAAACCCTGAAACACCAGCCCCTGCACGATCCCCTAGACTGCCCTAAACCCGGAAACACCACTCCCAGCACGACCCCCTACACTGCCGGAACACCACTGCACTGCCCTAAACCCTGAAACACCACCCCCAGCACGACCCTCTACACTACCCGAACACCACTGCACTGCCCTAAACCCTGAAACACCAGCCGCAACACGACCCCTACACTGCCCAAACACCACCGCGCTGCCCTAATCCCTGAAACACCAGCTCCAGCACGACCCCCTACACTGCCCGAACACCACCGCACTGCCCTAAACCCTGAAACACCAACCCCAGCAAGACCCCCTACAGTGCTCGAACACCACTGCACTGCCCTAAACCCTGAAACACCAGCCCCAGCAAGACCCCCTACACTGCCCGAACACCACTGCACTTCCCTAAACCCTGAAACACCAGCCCCAGCACGACCCCCTACACTGCCAGAACACCACTGCACTGCCCTAAACCCTGACACACCAGCCCCTGCATGACCCCCTACACTGCCCGAACACCACTGCACTGCCCTAAACCCTGAAACACCAGCCCCAGCACGACCCCCTACACTGCCCGAACACCACTGCCCTAAACCCGGAAACACCAGCCCCTGGAAGACCCCATAGACTGCCCTAAACCCTGAAACACCACCCCCAGCACGACCCCCTACACTGCCAGAACACCACTGCACTGCCCTAAACCCTAAAACATCAGCCCCAGCAAGACCCCCCGACACTGCCCGAACACCACTGGACTGCCCTAAACCCTGAAACACCAGCCCCAGCACAAGCCCCTACACTGCCCAAACACCACTGCACTGTCCTAAACCCTGAAACACCACCCCTGCAAGACCCTCTACACTGCCCGAACACCACTGCACTGCCCTAATCCCTGAAACACCACCCCCTGCACGACCCCCTACAATGCCCGAACACCACTGCACTGCCCTAAACCATGAAACATCATCCCCAGCAAGACCCCCTACACTGCCCGAACACCACTGCCCTAAACCCTGACAAACCACCCCAGCACAACCCCCTACACTGCCCGAACACAACTACACTACCCTAAACCCTGAAACACCAGCCCCAGCAAGACCCCTACACTGCCCGAACACCACTGCACTCCCCTAAACCCTGAAACACCAGCCCCAGCAAGACCCCCTACACTGCCCAAACACCACTGCACAAACCTATACCCTGAAACACCAGCCCCAGCAAGACCCCCTACACTGCCCGAACACCACTGCACTAAACCCTGAAATATCACCCCCAGCAAGACCCCCTACACTGCCCGAACACCACTGCACTGCCCTAAACCCTGAAACACCATCCCCAGCACGACCCCCTACACTGCCTGAACACCAATGCAGTGCCCTAAACCCTGAAACACCAGCCCCAGCAAGACCCCCTACACTTCCTAACACCACTGCACTAAATCCTGAAACACCACACCCAGCAAGACACCCTAGACTGCCCGAACACCACTGCACTGCCTTAAACCCTGAAACACCACCCCCTGCACGACCCTCTACACTGCCCGAACACCACTGCACTGCCCTTAACCCTGAAACACCACCCCCTGCACAACCCCCTACACTGCCCGAACACCACTGCACTGCCCTAAACCCTGAAACACCACCCACAGCAAGACCCCTACACTGCCCGAACACCACCGCACTGCCCTAAACCCTGAAACACCAGCCCCTGCATGACCCCCTAGACTGCCATAAACCCTGAAACACCACCCCCAGCACAACCCCCTACACTGCCGGAACACCACTGCACTGCCCTAAACCCTGAAACACCATCCCCAGCACGACCCCCTACACTGCCCAAACACCACTGCACTTCCCTAAACCCTGAAACATCATCCCAAGCAAGCCCCCGTACACTGCCTGAACAACACTGCCCTAAACCCTGAAACACCACCCCAGCACGATCCCTACACTGCCCAAACACCACTGCACTGCCCTAAACTCTGAAACACCAGCCCCTGCACGACCCCCTACAATGCCCGAACACCACTGCACTGCCCTAAACCCTGAAACACCAGCCCCTGCATGACCCCCTACACTGCCCGAACACCACTGCACTGCCCTAAACCCTGAAACACCAGCCCCAGCACGACCCCTACACTGCCCGAACACCAATGCACTGCCCTAAACCCTGAAACACCAGCCCCAGCACGACCCCCTACACTGCCCGAACACCACTGCACTGCCCTAAACCCTGAAACACCAGCCCCAGCACAACCCCCTACACTGCCCCAACACCACTATACTGCCCTAAACCCTGAAACACCACCCCAGGCACATCGGCCTACACTGCCCGAACACTACTGCACTGCCCTAAACCCTGAAACACCAGCCCCTGCACGACCCCCTACACTGCCCAAACACCACTGCACTGCCCTAAACCCTAAAACATCAGCCCCAGCAAGACCCCCTACACTGCCCGAACACCACTGCACTTCCCTAAACCCTGAAACACCAGCCCCAGCACGACCCCCTACACTGCCCGAACACCATTTCACTGCCCTAAACCCTGAAACACCAGCCCCTCCACGACCCCCTACACTGTCCGAACACCACCGCACTGCCCTAAACCCTGAAACACCAGCCCCAGCATTACCCCCTACACTGCCCGAACACCACTGCACTGCCCTAAACCCTGAAACACCACCCCCTGCATGAACCCTACACTGCCCGAACACCACTGCACTGCCATAAACCCTGAAACACCACCCCCTGCACAACCCCTACACTGCACAAACACCACTGCACTGCCATAAACCCTGAAACACCAGCCCCAGCAAGACCCCCTACACTGCCTGAACACCACTTCACTGCCCTAAACCCTGAAACACCACCCCCAGCAAGACCCCCTACACTGCCCGAACACCACTGCACTAAACCCTGAAACACCTCCCCCAGCAAGACCCCTACACTGCCCGAACACCACTGCACTGCCCTAAACCCTGAAACACCAGCCCCATCACGACCCCCTACACTGCCTGAACACCACTGCACTGCCCTAAACCCTGAAACACCAGCCCCAGCACGACCCCCTACACTGCCCGAACACCACTGCACTGCCCTAAACCCTGATACACCACCCCCAGCACGACCCCCTACACTGGCCGAACACCACTGCACTGCCCTAAACCCTGAAACATCATCCCCAGCAAGACCCCTACACTGCCCAAACACAACTGCCCTAAACCCTTAAACACCACCCCAGCACGATCCCCTCCACTCCCCAAACAGCACTGCACCGCCCTAAACCCTGAAACACCAGCCCCAATAAGACCCCCTACACTCCCCGAACACCACTGCTCTGCCCTAAACCCTGAAACACCAGCCCCAACACGACCCCTACACTGCCCGACCACTACCGCACAGCCCTAAACCCTGAAACACTAGCCCCAGCATGACCCCCTACACTGCCCGAACACCACTGCACTGCCCTATACCCTGAAACACCAGCCCCTGTATGACCCCCTACACTACCCTAAACCCTGAAACACCACCCCAGCACGATCCCTACACTGCCCGAACACCACTGCACTGCCCTAAACCCTGAGACACCAACCCCTGCACGACCCCCTACACTGCCGGAACACCACTGCACTGCCCTAAACCCTGAAACACCAGCCCCTACACAACCCCCTACACTGCCCGAACACCACTGCACTGCCCATAACCCTGAAACATCAGCCCCTGCACGACCCCTACACTGCCCGAACACCACTGCACTGCCCTAAAACCTGAAACACCAGCCCCTGCACGACCCCCTACACTGCCCGGACACCACTGCACTGCCCTAAACCCTGAAACACCAGCCCCAGCACGACCCCTACACTGCCTGAACACCACTGCACTGCCCTAAACCCTGACACACCAGCCCTAGCTAGACCCCCTGCACTGCCTGAACACTACTGCACTGCCCTAAACCCTGAAACACCAGCCCCAACATGACCCCCTACACTGCCTGAACACCACTGCACTGCCCTAAACCCTGAAACACCAGTCCCTGGAAGTCCCCCTAAACTGCACGAACACCACTGCACTGCCCTAAACCCTGAAACACCAGCCCCTGCACGATCCCCTAGACTGCCCTAAACCCGGAAACACCACTCCCAGCACGACCCCCTACACTGCCAGAACACCACTGCACTGCCCTAAACCCTGAAACACCACCCCCAGCACGACCCTCTACACTACCCGAACACCACTGCACTGCCCTAAACCCTGAAACACCAGCCGCAACACGACCCCTACACTGCCCAAACACCACCGCGCTGCCCTAATCCCTGAAACACCAGCTCCAGCACGACCCCCTACACTGCCCGAACACCACCGCACTGCCCTAAACCCTGAAACACCAACCCCAGCAAGACCCCCTACACTGCTCGAACACCACTGCACTGCCCTAAACCCTGAAACACCAGCCCCAGCAAGACCCCCTACACTGCCCGAACACCACTGCACTTCCCTAAACCCTGAAACACCAGCCCCAGCACGACCCCCTACACTGCCAGAACACCACTGCACTGCCCTAAACCCTGACACACCAGCCCCTGCATGACCCCCTACACTGCCCGAACACCACTGCACTGCCCTAAACCCTGAAACACCAGCCCCAGCACGACCCCCTACACTGCCCGAACACCACTGCCCTAAACCCGGAAACACCAGCCCCTGGAAGACCCCATAGACTGCCCTAAACCCTGAAACACCACCCCCAGCACGACCCCCTACACTGCCAGAACACCACTGCACTGCCCTAAACCCTAAAACATCAGCCCCAGCAAGACCCCCCGACACTGCCCGAACACCACTGGACTGCCCTAAACCCTGAAACACCAGCCCCAGCACAAGCCCCTACACTGCCCAAACACCACTGCACTGTCCTAAACCCTGAAACACCACCCCTGCAAGACCCTCTACACTGCCCGATCACCACTGCACTGCCCTAATCCCTGAAACACCACCCCCTGCACGACCCCCTACAATGCTTGAACACCACTGCACTGCCCTAAACCATGAAACATCATCCCCAGCAAGACCCCCTACACTGCCCAAACACCACAGCCCTAAACCCTGAAACACCACCCCAGCACAACCCCCTACACTGCCCGAACACAACTACACTACCCTAAACCCTGAAACACCATCCCCAGCAAGACCCCTACACTGCCCGAACACCACTGCACTCCCCTAAACCCTGAAACACCAGCCCCAGCAAGACCCCCTACACTGCCCAAACACCACTGCACAAACCTATACCCTGAAACACCAGCCCCAGCAAGACCCCCTACACTGCCCGAACACCACTGCACTAAACCCTGAAACATCACCCCCAGCAAGACCCCCTACACTGCCCGAACACCACTGCACTGCCCTAAACCCTGAAACACCATCCCCAGCACGACCCCCTACACTGCCTGAACACCAATGCAGTGCCCTAAACCCTGAAACACCAGCCCCAGCAAGACCCCCTACACTTCCTAACACCACTGCACTAAATCCTGAAACACCACACCCAGCAAGACACCCTAGACTGCCCGAACACCACTGCACTGCCTTAAACCCTGAAACACCACCCCCTGCACGACCCTCTACACTGCCTGAACACCACTGCACTGCCCTTAACCCTGAAACACCACCCCCTGCACAACCCCCTACACTGCCCGAACACCACTGCACTGCCCTAAACCCTGAAACACCACCCACAGCAAGACCCCTACACTGCCCGAACACCACAGCACTGCCCTAAACCCTGAAACACCAGCCCCTGCATGACCCCCTAGACTGCCATAAACCCTGAAACACCACCCCCAGCACAACCCCCTACACTGCCGGAACACCACTGCACTGCCCTAAACCCTGAAACACCATCCCCAGCACGACCCCCTACACTGCCCAAACACCACTGCACTTCCCTAAACCCTGAAACATCATCCCAAGCAAGCCCCCGTACACTGCCCGAACAACACTGCCCTAAACCCTGAAACACCACCCCAGCACGATCCCTACACTGCCCAAACACCACTGCACTGCCCTAAACTCTGAAACACCAGCCCCTGCACGACCCCCTACAATGCCCGAACACCACTGCACTGCCCTAAACCCTGAAACACCAGCCCCTGCATGACCCCCTACACTGCCCGAACACCACTGCACTGCCCTAAACCCTGAAACACCAGCCCCAGCACGACCCCTACACTGCCCGAACACCAATGCACTGCCCTAAACCCTGAAACACCAGCCCCAGCACGACCCCCTACACTGCCCGAACACCACTGCACTGCCCTAAACCCTGAAACACCAGCCCCAGCACAACCCCCTACACTGCCCCAACACCACTATACTGCCCTAAACCCTGAAACACCACCCCCAGCACATCGGCCTACACTGCCCGAACACTACTGCACTGCCCTAAACCCTGAAACACCAGCCCCTGCACGACCCCCTACACTGCCCGAACACCACTGCACTGCCCTAAACCCTAAAACATCAGTGTGAGAAGTTGGCCTGGTATATGCTGTTCACTAGTTCTAGTGACCACCTTGTACCATGCCAAGCAACCCTTATGGTGTGGTTGTAAGTCAACCTTTTTGGACTAGCTGCCCTAGTGGTAGCGTAGGCTAAGCAGTCTTTGAGGCTAAACTCGTGATGCGTGTTAAGCAAGCTGTTTTACCAATAGTAACCCCCTTTTATACCAATGAAAGGACACCACACAGATATATATTCAAAATATATATGTATTTATTTCTCAAAGTAACCCCTAGTCTCTTTATGAGCACAGGAGCACAAATCGTCAAACAAGATTATCACAGAATACACAGAAGTTGCACTTTATATGGATAGGCCCTGGTGGCCACTCGAACCATATACTAAAATAGTGGTATAAGTACCACGAACAGAAAAGGGAAAAGGCCTAGGGCCTCTAGAATCGCTGGGCCTACAAGGAGCTAACGTCAGTTAGTGACCAGGAGGTCCACGGGTGGCGTGTGCAGAGCAAATAGTCACACGCGGGCTCCCATAGGTTTCAATGGGTGCGTAAAAAGTACAAAGTTACTGCAAAAGGAATCTTCCGGATGACCTAGGAACTTAAGATTTGGAACACAGGCACTAGAGATGTATTACTACACATGGGCACCGGAGTACCAGCTTTACCTCACCCACAGGAAGCGGGTGCATAGGCCTCAAAGTGCGTCGGGTTTCTTCTATCTGTTCCGTTGAGCCTGGGACAAAGATGCTGCAGGCGGTCGGTCGGGAAGAGATGCAGTGGATCCAAGAGTGGATCGGAGATGTTGAAGACCTGTAAGCAGAGGGGACAGTGTTCACAGTCACTAGCCAGTGACCAGCGTGGCACCAGGTGGGTACCAGGCGATGTCGGGTGCAAACAGGTGATGAGGGGTAGCTTGTCTCCGCAGCCACGTGGTCCCTGAAGGTCGACGACGTCCAGGAGTCGGCTCACGAGCTGTCCCACGCAGGCTCTCGCTGTCGGCGGTGTCGGCGACTTGATCGAAGCAAACAAGCCTTGGCAAAAGCAATTGCAGGAGGATTCGGAAATCAGCTGTTGGTTCTGACCAGCAAGGTCAGAGGGATTGCTCCTTTGGTGTGGAGCAAGGGCCAGTCTGGAGCAACCAGACCAGCGGTGTTTGTCGTAGATTTCGTCGCCAAGATGGCCACTAGCCAGCGGGCCAGCAACCGGTTAGGCGCGTCGAGTGGCAAAATGCAGAAGGGCCCCACGCAGATCGTGGAGATGCTGGAGGGCTCACCTTTGGTGCAGATGCTGCTCGAGGGTTGGGCTTCTCAGGACCCAAAGCACAACTTGGAGGGAGCCTCGGTTGTTGCACTGGTCAGCTTGTCGTAGTCGTTCCAAGATGGCTGGCTCCACGTGTCTCGGTGCCTCCACGGGTCTCCTCTTTTCAGGGACTGTGGATCGGGCGGTGAGAGGTCTGGAGGTCCAGGTCTTGTCAGTCTCTGGGCTCGGGCTCCGGCGGGAGGCGGCGGCAAAGCAGACGTTGATTCGCTGGATGGTGCTTGCGTTAGCAAGGTGGTCACTCCCTGACCACAGGGGAGATTTACTTCAGTCTTCTGTGCAGCAGAATGTCGAAGTTCCCGTCTTCTTCTTAGTTTCAAGTTGATTCCAGGATGTCTGAAGTCTTAGGACACAGCTCCTACCTTTAAGCGGATTCTAGGGGCCGGACTACCTGCTAGGTCCCTCCCTATGGGTGGGACCAGGAAGGGGGGTGGTTACACCCCCAATCCTTTGTCCAGCTCGCCCCAGGCCCGGGACTGGTGTGCCCCAGGACCGGTTTGAACTGGCATATGCACCGAGGCTCCTTGTGAGCCACAGGCATGTCTGGTTTCTTTCAAGCCCTACCTGACCAATACACAAAATCCTGTCTGGGGTGGTGCACGCACCCCCCTGGCAGGAAACCCTTTGTCCACACCTCCCAAGCTGGAAGGACTCCCAGCAGCAGGAGGGCAGACTTGTGTCTGTGGTGGCAGCATCCATTTTGTGGAGCTGAGGCTATGTCTGATTTTACCCGGGTTTCAGGTACTGTACATGTCGTGTCCCTCTAGAAGGGTGGAATGCTAACCCCGTCGCCAGAATTGGCGAGGGGTTAGTATTCCAATTCGTATGACACCTTACTCGACATGTTTTGATAAAGCCAAACCAAAGATAGCATTTAACCGCGAGGTTCATAATGCACTTAAGAGTATATGGTATGACGATATCTGGAAACAGTAGAAGGAAGTTGTTCCGACCACTGCAGACAGGCTCAGCTCATGCCAGAGCACCATCTCACATGGAACCAAGCACTCTGCCTTCAGGATTGTTAAGGCCTGCCATAGGAGTGACTTATAGGTTACCAGGTGTCCCATTTAAGTTTAGGTATAGGTATACTACACCTAAGTAAGAGGTGATTACACCAACTTACCCCAGCTGAGTGATCAGCCAGTTGTGTCAGATTGTTAGGCCAAGCCTGGGGTGGCATAATACATGCTTCAGCCCCTGGCAGGCCTTGGATACACCAATGCCCTGGGTACCTAGTGTACACTGGTACAGGGGCTGACAGGGTGATCCAACCAATTGGGTATGTACCTAGGGTACATGGAGTCCATTTTACAGAGAGAGCAGATAGCCTGAGAGCCTGAATGGCAGGATCTCAGGCCAACTAAGTCGAAAAACCAGCTAGACACTAGGCAAAAATTTGGGGGTAACCATAGTCAGATATCCACCTTCCTACAATCAGCCCCAGCAAGACCCCCTACACTGCCCGAACACCACTGCACTTCCCTAAACCCTGAAACACCAGCCCCAGCACGACCCCCTACACTGCCCGAACACCACTTCACTGCCCTAAACCCTGAAACACCAGCCCCTCCACGACCCCCTACACTGTCCGAACACCACCGCACTGCCCTAAACCCTGAAACACCAGCCCCAGCATTACCCCCTACACTGCCCGAACACCACTGCACTGCCCTAAACCCTGAAACACCACCCCCTGCATGAACCCTACACTGCCCGAACACCACTGCACTGCCATAAACCCTGAAACACCACCCCCTGCACAACCCCTACACTGCACAAACACCACTGCACTGCCATAAACCCTGAAACACCAGCCCCAGCAAGACCCCCTACACTGCCTGAACACCACTTCACTGCCCTAAACCCTGAAACACCACCCCCAGCAAGACCCCCTACACTGCCCGAACACCACTGCACTAAACCCTGAAACACCTCCCCCAGCAAGACCCCTACACTGCCCGAACACCACTGCACTGCCCTAAACCCTGAAACACCAGCCCCAGCAAGACCCCCTACACTTCCTAACACCACTGCACTAAATCCTGAAACACCACACCCAGCAAGACACCCTAGACTGCCCGAACACCACTGCACTGCCTTAAACCCTGAAACACCACCCCCTGCACGACCCTCTACACTGCCCGAACACCACTGCACTGCCCTTAACCCTGAAACACCACCCCCTGCACAACCCCCTACACTGCCCGAACACCACTGCACTGCCCTAAACCCTGAAACACCACCCACAGCAAGACCCCTACACTGCCCGAACACCACCGCACTGCCCTAAACCCTGAAACACCAGCCCCTGCATGACCCCCTAGACTGCCATAAACCCTGAAACACCACCCCCAGCACAACCCCCTACACTGCCGGAACACCACTGCACTGCCCTAAACCCTGAAACACCATCCCCAGCACGACCCCCTACACTGCCCAAACACCACTGCACTTCCCTAAACCCTGAAACATCATCCCAAGCAAGCCCCCGTACACTGCCTGAACAACACTGCCCTAAACCCTGAAACACCACCCCAGCACGATCCCTACACTGCCCAAACACCACTGCACTGCCCTAAACTCTGAAACACCAGCCCCTGCACGACCCCCTACAATGCCCGAACACCACTGCACTGCCCTAAACCCTGAAACACCAGCCCCTGCATGACCCCCTACACTGCCCGAACACCACTGCACTGCCCTAAACCCTGAAACACCAGCCCCAGCACGACCCCTACACTGCCCGAACACCAATGCACTGCCCTAAACCCTGAAACACCAGCCCCAGCACGACCCCCTACACTGCCCGAACACCACTGCACTGCCCTAAACCCTGAAACACCAGCCCCAGCACAACCCCCTACACTGCCCCAACACCACTATACTGCCCTAAACCCTGAAACACCACCCCAGGCACATCGGCCTACACTGCCCGAACACTACTGCACTGCCCTAAACCCTGAAACACCAGCCCCTGCACGACCCCCTACACTGCCCAAACACCACTGCACTGCCCTAAACCCTAAAACATCAGCCCCAGCAAGACCCCCTACACTGCCCGAACACCACTGCACTTCCCTAAACCCTGAAACACCAGCCCCAGCACGACCCCCTACACTGCCCGAACACCATTTCACTGCCCTAAACCCTGAAACACCAGCCCCTCCACGACCCCCTACACTGTCCGAACACCACCGCACTGCCCTAAACCCTGAAACACCAGCCCCAGCATTACCCCCTACACTGCCCGAACACCACTGCACTGCCCTAAACCCTGAAACACCACCCCCTGCATGAACCCTACACTGCCCGAACACCACTGCACTGCCATAAACCCTGAAACACCACCCCCTGCACAACCCCTACACTGCACAAACACCACTGCACTGCCATAAACCCTGAAACACCAGCCCCAGCAAGACCCCCTACACTGCCTGAACACCACTTCACTGCCCTAAACCCTGAAACACCACCCCCAGCAAGACCCCCTACACTGCCCGAACACCACTGCACTAAACCCTGAAACACCTCCCCCAGCAAGACCCCTACACTGCCCGAACACCACTGCACTGCCCTAAACCCTGAAACACCAGCCCCATCACGACCCCCTACACTGCCTGAACACCACTGCACTGCCCTAAACCCTGAAACACCAGCCCCAGCACGACCCCCTACACTGCCCGAACACCACTGCACTGCCCTAAACCCTGATACACCACCCCCAGCACGACCCCCTACACTGGCCGAACACCACTGCACTGCCCTAAACCCTGAAACATCATCCCCAGCAAGACCCCTACACTGCCCAAACACAACTGCCCTAAACCCTTAAACACCACCCCAGCACGATCCCCTCCACTCCCCAAACAGCACTGCACCGCCCTAAACCCTGAAACACCAGCCCCAATAAGACCCCCTACACTCCCCGAACACCACTGCTCTGCCCTAAACCCTGAAACACCAGCCCCAACACGACCCCTACACTGTCCGACCACTACCGCACAGCCCTAAACCCTGAAACACTAGCCCCAGCATGACCCCCTACACTGCCCGAACACCACTGCACTGCCCTATACCCTGAAACACCAGCCCCTGTATGACCCCCTACACTACCCTAAACCCTGAAACACCACCCCAGCACGATCCCTACACTGCCCGAACACCACTGCACTGCCCTAAACCCTGAGACACCAACCCCTGCACGACCCCCTACACTGCCCGAACACCACTGCACTGCCCTAAACCCTGAAACACCAGCCCCTACACAACCCCCTACACTGCCCGAACACCACTGCACTGCCCATAACCCTGAAACATCAGCCCCTGCACGACCCCTACACTGCCCGAACACCACTGCACTGCCCTAAAACCTGAAACACCAGCCCCTGCACGACCCCCTACACTGCCCGGACACCACTGCACTGCCCTAAACCCTGAAACACCAGCCCCAGCACGACCCCTACACTGCCTGAACACCACTGCACTGCCCTAAACCCTGACACACCAGCCCTAGCTAGACCCCCTGCACTGCCTGAACACTACTGCACTGCCCTAAACCCTGAAACACCAGCCCCAACATGACCCCCTACACTGCCTGAACACCACTGCACTGCCCTAAACCCTGAAACACCAGTCCCTGGAAGTCCCCCTAAACTGCACGAACACCACTGCACTGCCCTAAACCCTGAAACACCAGCCCCTGCACGATCCCCTAGACTGCCCTAAACCCGGAAACACCACTCCCAGCACGACCCCCTACACTGCCAGAACACCACTGCACTGCCCTAAACCCTGAAACACCACCCCCAGCACGACCCTCTACACTACCCGAACACCACTGCACTGCCCTAAACCCTGAAACACCAGCCGCAACACGACCCCTACACTGCCCAAACACCACCGCGCTGCCCTAATCCCTGAAACACCAGCTCCAGCACGACCCCCTACACTGCCCGAACACCACCGCACTGCCCTAAACCCTGAAACACCAACCCCAGCAAGACCCCCTACACTGCTCGAACACCACTGCACTGCCCTAAACCCTGAAACACCAGCCCCAGCAAGACCCCCTACACTGCCCGAACACCACTGCACTTCCCTAAACCCTGAAACACCAGCCCCAGCACGACCCCCTACACTGCCAGAACACCACTGCACTGCCCTAAACCCTGACACACCAGCCCCTGCATGACCCCCTACACTGCCCGAACACCACTGCACTGCCCTAAACCCTGAAACACCAGCCCCAGCACGACCCCCTACACTGCCCGAACACCACTGCCCTAAACCCGGAAACACCAGCCCCTGGAAGACCCCATAGACTGCCCTAAACCCTGAAACACCACCCCCAGCACGACCCCCTACACTGCCAGAACACCACTGCACTGCCCTAAACCCTAAAACATCAGCCCCAGCAAGACCCCCCGACACTGCCCGAACACCACTGGACTGCCCTAAACCCTGAAACACCAGCCCCAGCACAAGCCCCTACACTGCCCAAACACCACTGCACTGTCCTAAACCCTGAAACACCACCCCTGCAAGACCCTCTACACTGCCCGATCACCACTGCACTGCCCTAATCCCTGAAACACCACCCCCTGCACGACCCCCTACAATGCTTGAACACCACTGCACTGCCCTAAACCATGAAACATCATCCCCAGCAAGACCCCCTACACTGCCCAAACACCACAGCCCTAAACCCTGAAACACCACCCCAGCACAACCCCCTACACTGCCCGAACACAACTACACTACCCTAAACCCTGAAACACCATCCCCAGCAAGACCCCTACACTGCCCGAACACCACTGCACTCCCCTAAACCCTGAAACACCAGCCCCAGCAAGACCCCCTACACTGCCCAAACACCACTGCACAAACCTATACCCTGAAACACCAGCCCCAGCAAGACCCCCTACACTGCCCGAACACCACTGCACTAAACCCTGAAACATCACCCCCAGCAAGACCCCCTACACTGCCCGAACACCACTGCACTGCCCTAAACCCTGAAACACCATCCCCAGCACGACCCCCTACACTGCCTGAACACCAATGCAGTGCCCTAAACCCTGAAACACCAGCCCCAGCAAGACCCCCTACACTTCCTAACACCACTGCACTAAATCCTGAAACACCACACCCAGCAAGACACCCTAGACTGCCCGAACACCACTGCACTGCCTTAAACCCTGAAACACCACCCCCTGCACGACCCTCTACACTGCCTGAACACCACTGCACTGCCCTTAACCCTGAAACACCACCCCCTGCACAACCCCCTACACTGCCCGAACACCACTGCACTGCCCTAAACCCTGAAACACCACCCACAGCAAGACCCCTACACTGCCCGAACACCACAGCACTGCCCTAAACCCTGAAACACCAGCCCCTGCATGACCCCCTAGACTGCCATAAACCCTGAAACACCACCCCCAGCACAACCCCCTACACTGCCGGAACACCACTGCACTGCCCTAAACCCTGAAACACCATCCCCAGCACGACCCCCTACACTGCCCAAACACCACTGCACTTCCCTAAACCCTGAAACATCATCCCAAGCAAGCCCCCGTACACTGCCCGAACAACACTGCCCTAAACCCTGAAACACCACCCCAGCACGATCCCTACACTGCCCAAACACCACTGCACTGCCCTAAACTCTGAAACACCAGCCCCTGCACGACCCCCTACAATGCCCGAACACCACTGCACTGCCCTAAACCCTGAAACACCAGCCCCTGCATGACCCCCTACACTGCCCGAACACCACTGCACTGCCCTAAACCCTGAAACACCAGCCCCAGCACGACCCCTACACTGCCCGAACACCAATGCACTGCCCTAAACCCTGAAACACCAGCCCCAGCACGACCCCCTACACTGCCCGAACACCACTGCACTGCCATAAACCCTGAAACACCAGCCCCAGCACAACCCCCTACACTGCCCCAACACCACTATACTGCCCTAAACCCTGAAACACCACCCCCAGCACATCGGCCTACACTGCCCGAACACTACTGCACTGCCCTAAACCCTGAAACACCAGCCCCTGCACGACCCCCTACACTGCCCGAACACCACTGCACTGCCCTAAACCCTAAAACATCAGCCCCAGCAAGACCCCCTACACTGCCCGAACACCACTGCACTTCCCTAAACCCTGAAACACCAGCCCCAGCACGACCCCCTACACTGCCCGAACACCACTTCACTGCCCTAAACCCTGAAACACCAGCCCCTCCACGACCCCCTACACTGTCCGAACACCACCGCACTGCCCTAAACCCTGAAACACCAGCCCGAGCATTACCCCCTACACTGCCCGAACACCACTGCACTGCCCTAAACCCTGAAACACCACCCCCTGCATGAACCCTACACTGCCCGAACACCACTGCACTGCCATAAACCCTGAAACACCACCCCCTGCACAACCCCTACACTGCACAAACACCACTGCACTGCCATAAACCCTGAAACACCAGCCCCAGCAAGACCCCCTACACTGCCTGAACACCACTTCACTGCCCTAAACCCTGAAACACCACCCCCAGCAAGACCCCCTACACTGCCCGAACACCACTGCACTAAACCCTGAAACACCTCCCCCAGCAAGACCCCTACAGTGCCCGAACACCACTGCACTGCCCTAAACCCTGAAACACCAGCCCCATCACGACCCCCTACACTGCCTGAACACCACTGCACTGCCCTAAACCCTGAAACACCAGCCCCAGCACGACCCCCTACACTGCCCGAACACCACTACACTGCCTTAAACCCTGAAACACCAGCCCCAGCACGACCCCTACACTTCCCGAACACCACTGCACTGCCCTAAACCCTGATACACCACCCCCAGCACGACCCCCTACACTGGCCGAACACCACTGCACTGCCCTAAACCCTGAAACATCATCCCCAGCAAGACCCCTACACTGCCCAAACACAACTGCCCTAAACCCTTAAACACCACCCCAGCACGATCCCCTCCACTCCCCAAACAGCACTGCACCGCCCTAAACCCTGAAACACCAGCCCCAATAAGACCCCCTACACTCCCCGAACACCACTGCTCTGCCCTAAACCCTGAAACACCAGCCCCAACACGACCCCTACACTGCCCGACCACTACCGCACAGCCCTAAACCCTGAAACACTAGCCCCAGCATGACCCCCTACACTGCCCGAACACCACTGCACTGCCCTATACCCTGAAACACCAGCCCCTGTATGACCCCCTACACTACCCTAAACCCTGAAACACCACCCCAGCACGATCCCTACACTGCCCGAACACCACTGCACTGCCCTAAACCCTGAGACACCAACCCCTGCACGACCCCCTACACTGCCCGAACACCACTGCACTGCCCTAAACCCTGAAACACCAGCCCCTACACAACCCCCTACACTGCCCGAACACCACTGCACTGCCCATAACCCTGAAACATCAGCCCCTGCACGACCCCTACACTGCCCGAACACCACTGCACTGCCCTAAAACCTGAAACACCAGCCCCTGCACGACCCCCTACACTGCCCGGACACCACTGCACTGCCCTAAACCCTGAAACACCAGCCCCAGCACGACCCCCTACACTGCCCGAACACCACTACACTGCCTTAAACCCTGAAACACCAGCCCCAGCACGACCCCTACACTTCCCGAACACCACTGCACTGCCCTAAACCCTGATACACCACCCCCAGCACGACCCCCTACACTGGCCGAACACCACTGCACTGCCCTAAACCCTGAAACATCATCCCCAGCAAGACCCCTACACTGCCCAAACACAACTGCCCTAAACCCCTAAACACCACCCCAGCACGATCCCCTCCACTCCCCAAACAGCACTGCACCACCCTAAACCCTGAAACACCAGCCCCAATAAGACCCCCTACACTGCCCGAACACCACTGCACAGACCTAAATCCTGAAACACCACCCGCAGCACGACCTCATACACTGCCTGAAAACCACTGCACTGCCCTAAACCCTGAAATATCATCCCCAGCAAGACCCCCTACACTGCCTGAACACCACTGCTCTAAACCCTGAAACACAAACCCCAGCATGATCCCCTACACTGCCCGAACACCACTGCACTGCCCTAAACCCTGAAACACCAGCCCCAGCACTACCCCCTACACTGCCCGAAAACCACTGTACTGCCCTAAACCCTGAAACACCAGCCCCAGCAAGACCCCCTACATCGCTCGAACACCACTGCACTGCCCTAAACCCTGAAAGGCCACCCCCAGCAAGAACCCCTACACTGCCGGAACACCACTGCACTGCCCTAAACCCTGAAACACCACCCCCTGCACGACCCCCTACACTGCCGGAACACCACTGCACTGCCCTAAACCCTGAAACACCACCCCCTGCACGACCCCCTACAATGCCTGAACACCATGGCACTGCCCTAAACACTGAGACACCCCCCCAGCACGACCCCCTACACTGCCCGAACACCACTGCAGTGCCCTAAACACTGAAACACCACCCCCAGCACGTCCCCCTACACTGCCCGAACACCACTGCACTGCCCTAAACCCTGAAGCACCAGCCGCAGCACGACTCCTACACTGCCCGAACACCACTGCACTGCCATAAACCCTGAAACACCACCCCCAGCACAACCCCCTACACTGCCCGAACACTATTGCACTGCACTAAACCCTGAAACATCATCCCCAGCAAGACCCCCTACACTGCCCAAACACCACTGCCCTACACCCTGAAACAACACCCCCAGCACGACCCCCTACACTGCCCGAACACCACTGCACTGCCCTAAACCCTGAAACACCAGCCCCAGCAAGACCCCCTACACTGCCCGAACACCACTGCACAGACCTAAACCATGAAACACCAGCCCCAGCAAGACCCCCTACTCTGCCTAACACCACTGCACTAAACCCTGAAACACCACCCCCTGCACGACCCCCTAAACTGCCCTAACACCACTGTACTGCCCTAAACCCTGAAACACCACCCCCTGCACAACCCCCTACACTGCCGGAACACCACTGCACTGCCCTAAGCCCTGAAACACCACCCGCAGCACGACCTCCTACACTGCCTGAAAACCACTGCACTGCCCTAAACCCTGAAACACGAGCCCAAGCATGACCTCCTTCACTGCCCGAACACCACTGCACTGCCCTAAACCCTGAAACACCAGCCCCTGGAAGACCCCATACACTGCCCGAACACCACTGCACTGCCCTAAACCCTGAAACATCAGCCCCTGCACGGCCCCCTAGACTGCCCTAAACCCTGAAACACCACCCCCAGCACGACCCCCTACACTGCCCGAACACCACTGCACTGCCCTAAACCCTGAAACATCATCCCAAGCAAGCCCCCATACACTGCCCGAAAACCACTGCCCTAAACCCTGAAACACCACCCCAGCACGATCCCTACACTGCCCGAACACAGTGCACTGCCCTAAACCCTGAGACACCAACCCCTACATGACCCCCTACACTGCCCGAACACCACTGCACTGCCCTAAACACTGAAACACCAGCCCCTGCTCGATCCCCTAGACTGCCCTAAACCCTGAAACACCACTCCCAGCACGACCCCCTACACTGCCGGAACACCACTGCACTGCCCTAAACCCTGAAACACCACCCCCAGCACGACCCTCTACACTACCCGAACACCACTGCACTGCCCTAAACCCTGAAACACCAGCCGCAACACGACCCCTACACTGCCAGAACACCACCGCGCTGCCCTAATCCCTGAAACACCAGCTCCAGCACAACTCCCTACACTGCCCGAACACCACCGCACTGCCCTAAACCCTGAAACACCAGCCCCAGCAAGACCCCCTACACTGCTCGAACACCACTGCACTGCCCTAAACCCTGAAACACCAGCCCCAGCAACACCCCCTACACTGCTCGAACACCACTGCACTGCCCTAAACCCTGAAACACCAGCCCCAGCAACACCCCCTACACTGCCCGAACACCACTGCACTTCCCTAAACCCTGAAACACCAGCCCCAGCACGACCCCTACACTGCCCGAACACCAATGAACTACCCTAAACCCTGAAACACCAGCCCTAGCACGACCCCCTACACTGCCCGAACACCACTGCACTGCCCTAAACCCTGAAACACCAGCCCCAGCACAACCCCCTACACTGCCCTAACACCACTATACTGCCCTACACCCTGAAACACCACACCCAGCACATCCGCCTACACTGCCCGAACACTACTGCACTGCCCTAAACCCTGAAACACCAGCCCCTGCACAACCCCCTACACTGCCCGAACACCACTGCACTGCCTAAACCCTGAACCACCCCCAGCACAACCCCCTACAATGCCCGAACACCACTGCACTACCCTAAACCCTGAAGCACCACCCCCAGCACGACCCCCTACACTGCCCGAACACCTCTGCACTGCCCTAAACCCTAAACACCACCTCCAGCACGACCCCCTACTCTGCATGAACGCCACTGCTCTGCTCTAAACCCTGAAACACCAACCCCAGCATGATCCCCTACACTGCCCAAACACCACTGCACTGCCCTAAACCTTGAAACACCAGCCCTAGCACTACCCCCTACACTGCCCGAAAACCACTGTACTGCCCTAAACCCTGAAACACCAGCCCCAGCAAGACCCCCTACATCGCTCGAACACCACTGCACTGCCCTAAACCCTGAAAGGCCACCCCCAGCAAGACCCCCTACACTGCTCGAACACCACTGCACTAAACCCTGAAACACCAACCCCAGCAAGACCCACTACACTGCCAGAACACCACTGCACTGCCCTAAACCCTGAAACACCAGCCGCAGCACGACTCCTACACTGCCCGAACACCACAGCACTGCCATAAACCCTGAAACACCACCCCCAGCACATCCCCCTACACTGCCCGAACACCACTGCACTGCCCTAAACCCTGAAACACCATCCCCTGCATGACCCTTTACACTACCCGAACACCACTGCACTGCCCTAAACCCTGAAACATCATCCCCAGCAAGACCCCCTACACTGCCCGAACACCACTGCCTTAAACCCTGAAAAACCATCCCCAGCACGACCCCCTACACTGCCTGAACACCAATGCACTGCCCTAAACCCTGAAACACCAGCCCCAGCAAGACCCCCTACACTGCCTAACACCACTACACTAAATCCTGAAACACCACACCCAGCAAGACACCCTAGACTGCCCGAACACCACTGCACTGCCCTAAACCCTGAAACACCACCCCCTGCACGACCCTCTACACTGCCCGAACACCACTGCACTGCCCTTAACCCTGAAACACCACCCCCTGCACAACCCCCTACACTGCCCGAACACCACTGCACTGCCCTAAACCCTGAAACACCACCCCCAGCAAGACCCCTACACTGCCCGAACACCACTGCACTGCCCTAAACCCTGAAACACCAGCCCCTGCAAGACCCCCTACACTGCCCGAACACCAGTGCACTGCCCTATACCCTGAAACACCAGCCCCTGTAAGACCCCTACACTACCCTAAACCCTGAAACACCACCCCCAGCATGACCCCCTACACTGCCGGAACACCGCTGCACTGCCCTAAACCCTGAAACATCATCCCAAGCAAGACCCCGTACACTGCCCAAACACTACTGCCCTAAACCCTGAAACACCAGCCCCAGCAAGACCCCCTACACTGCTCGAACACCACTGCACTGCCCTAAACCCTGAAACACCAGCCCCAAAAAGACCCCCTACACTGCCCGAACACCACTGCACTTCCCTAAACCCTAAAACACCAGCCCCAGCACGACCCCCTACACTGCCCGAACACCACTGCACTGCCCTAAACCCTGAAACACCAGCCCCTGCATGACCCCTACACTGCCTGAACACCACTGCACTGCCCTAAACCCTGAAACACCAGCCCCAGCACAACCCCCTACACTGCCCGAACACCACTGCCCTAAACCCGGAAACACCAGCCCCTGAAAGACCCCCTACACTGCCCGATCACTACTGCACTGCCCTAAACCCTGAAACACCAGCCCCTGCACGATCCCCTAGAATGCCCTAAACCCTGAAACGCCACCCCCAGCACGACCCCCTACACTGCCGGAACACCACTGCACTGCCCTAAACCCTGAAACACCATCCCCAGCACGACCCCCTACACTGCCCAAACACCACTGCACTTCCCTAAACCCTGAAACATCATCCCAAGCAAGCCCCCGTACACTGGCCGAACACCACTGCCCTAAACCCTGAAACACCACCCCCAACACGATCCCTACACTGCCCGAACACCACTGCACAGCCCTAAACTCTGAAACACCAGCCCCTGCACGACCCCCTACAATGCCGGAGCACCACTGCACTGCCCTAAACCCTGAAACACCAGCCCCTGCATGACCCCCTACACTGCCCGAACACCACTGCACTGCCCTAAACCCTGAAACACCACCCCCAACACGATCCCTACACTGCCCGAACACCACTGCACAGCCCTAAACTCTGAAACACCAGCCCCAGCACGACCCCTACACTGCCCGAACACCGATGCACTGCCCTAAACCCTGAAACACCATCCCCAGCACGACCCCCTACACTGCCCGAACACCACTGCACTGCCCTAAACCCTGAAACACCAGCCCCAGCACAACCCCCTACACTGCCCCAACACCACTATACTGCCCTAAACCCTGAAACACCACCCCCAGCACATCGGCCTACACTGCCCGAACACTACTGCACTGCCCTAAACCCTGAAACACCAGCCCCTGCACGACCCCCTACACTGCCCGAACACCACTGCACTGCCTAAACCCTGAACCACCCCCAGCACAACCCCCTACACTGCTCGAACCCCACTGCACTGCCCTAAACCCTAAAACATCAGCCCCAGCAAGACCCCCTACACTGCCCGAACACCACTGCACAGACCTAAACCCTAAAACACAAGCCCCAGCAAGACCCCCTACACTGCCCGAACACCACTGCACTGCCCTAAACCCTGATTCATCACCCCGAGCACGACCCCTAAACTGCCCTTAACCCTGAAACATCACCCCCAGCAAGAACACCTACACTGCCCGAAAACCACTGCACTGCCCTAAACCCTGAAACACCACCCCCAGCACGACCCCCTACACTGCCCGAACACCACTGCACTTTCCCTAAATCCTGAAACACCAGCCCCAGCAAGACCCCCTACACTGCCCGAACACCACTGCACTTCCCTAAACCCTGAAACACCAGCCCCAGCACGACCCCCTACACTGCCCGAACACCACTTCACTGCCCTAAACCCTGAAACACCAGTCCCTGCACGACCCCCTACACTGCCCGAACACCACTGCACTGCCCTAAACCCTGAAACACCAGCTCCTGCACGACCCCCTACACTCCCCGAACACCACTGCTCTGCCCTAAACCCTGAAACACCAGCCCCAACACGACCCCTACACTGCCCGAACACCAATGTACTGCCCTAAGCCCTGAAACACCAGCCCCAGCATTACCCCCTACACTGTCCGAACACCACTGCACTGCCCTAAACCCTGAAACACCACCCCCTGCACGACCCCTACACTGCCCGAACACCACTGCACTGCCCTAAACCCTGAAACACCACCCCCTGCACAACCCCTACACTGCACGAACACCACTGCACTGCCATAAACCCTGAAACACCAGCCCCAGCAAGACCCCCTACTCTGCCTGAACACCACTTTACTGCCCTAAACCCTGAAACACTACCCCCAGCAAGACACCCTACACTGCCCGAACACCACTGCACTAAACCCTGAAACACCACCCCCAGCAAGACCCCTACACTGCCCGAACACCACTGCACTGTCCTAAACCCTGAAACACCTTCCCCAGCACGACCTCCTACACTGCCTGAACACCACTGCACTGCCCTAAACCCTGAAACACCAGCCCCAGCACGACCCCCTACACTGCCCGAACACCACTACACTGCCTTAACCCCTGAAACACCAGCCCCAGCACGACCCCTACACTTCCCGAACACCACTGCACTGCCCTAAACCCTGATACACCACCCCCAGCACGACCCCCTACACTGGCCGAACACCACTGCACTGCCCTAAACCCTGAAACATCATCCCCAGCAAGACCCCTACACTGCCCAAACACAACTGCCCTAAACCCTTAAACACCACCCCCAGCACGACCCCCTACACTTCCCAAACAGCACTGCACCACCCTAAACCCTGAAACACCAGCCCCAACAAGACCCCCTACACTGCCCGAACACCACTGCACAGACCTAAACCCTAAAACACAAGCCCCAGCAAGACCCCCTACACTGCCCGAACACCACTGCACTGCCCTAAACCCTGATTCATCACCCCGAGCACGACCCCTACACTGCCCTAAACCCTGAAACATCACCCCCAGCAAGAGCACCTACACTGCCTGAAAACCACAGCACTGCCCTAAACACTGAAACATCATCCCAAGCAAGACCCCGTACACTGCCCGAACACTACTGCCCTAAACCCTGAAACACCACCCCCAGCACGTCCCCCTGCACTGCCCGAACACCACTGCACTGCCCTAAACCCTGAAACACCAACCCCAGCAAGACCCCCTACACTGCCCGAACACCACTGCACTTCCCTAAACCCTGAAACACCAGCCCCAGCACGACCCCCTACACTGTCTGAACACCACTTCACTGCCCTAAACCCTGAAACACCAGCCCCTGCACGACCCCCTACACTGCCCGTTTACCACTGCACTGCCCTAAACCCTGAAACACCAGCTCCTGCACGACCCCCTACACTCCCCGAACACCACTGCTCTGCCCTAAACCCTGAAACACCAGCCCCAACACGACCCCTACACTGCCCGACCACCACCGCACAGCCCTAAACCCTGAAACACTAGCCCCAGCATGACCCCCTACACTGCCCGAACACCACTGCACTGCCCTATACCCTGAAACACCAGCCCCTGTATGACCCCCTACACTACCCTAAACCCTGAAACACCACCCCCAGCACGATCCCTACACTGCCCGAACACCACTGCACTGCCCTAAACCCTGAGACACCAACCCCTGCACGACCCCCTACACTGCCCGAACACCACTGCACTGCCCATAACCCTGAAACATCAGCCCCTGCACGACCCCTACACTGCCTGAACACCACTGCACTGCCCTAAAACCTGAAACACCAGCCCCTGCACGACCCCCTACACTGCCCGGACACCACTGCACTGCCCTAAACCCTGAAACACCAGCCCCAGCACGACCCCTACACTGCCTGAACACCACTGCACTGCCCTAAACCCTGACACACCAGCCCCATCACGACCCCCTGCACTGCCTGAACACTACTGCACTGCCCTAAACTCTGAAACACCAGCCCCAACATGACCCCCTACACTGCCTGAACACCACTGCACTGCCCTAAACCCTGAAACACCAGTCCCTGGAAGTCCCCCTAAACTGCCCGAACACCACTGCACTGCCCTAAACCCTGAAACTCCAGCCCCTGCACGATCCCCTAGACTGCCCTAAACCCTGAAACACCACTCCCAGCACGACCCCCTACACTGCCGGAACACCACTGCACTGCCCTAAACCCTGAAACACCACCCCCAGCACGACCCTCTACACTACCCGAATACCACTGCACTGCCCTAAACCCTGAAACACCAGCCGCAACACGACCCCTACACTGCCCAAACACCACCGCGCTGCCCTAATCCCTGAAACACCAGCTCCAGCACGACCCCCTACACTGCCCGAACACCACCGCACTGCCCTAAACCCTGAAACACCAACCCCAGCAAGACCCCCTACACTGCTCGAACACCACTGCACTGCCCTAAACCCTGAAACACCAGCCCCAGCAAGACCCCCTACACTGCCCGAACACCACTGCACTGCCCTAAACCCTGAAACACCAGCCCCAGCACGACCCCCTACACTGCCCGAACACCACTGCCCTAAACCCGGAAACACCAGCCCCTGGAAGACCCCATAGACTGCCCTAAACCCTGAAACACCACCCCCAGCACGACCCCCTACACTGCCAGAACACCACTGCACTGCCCTAAACCCTAAAACATCAGCCCCAGCAAGACCCCCGACACTGCCCGAACACCACTGGACTGCCCTAAACCCTGAAACACCAGCCCCAGCACAAGCCCCTACACTGCCCAAACACCACTGCACTGTCCTAAACCCTGAAACACCACCCCTGCACGACCCTCTACACTGCCCAAACACCACTGCACTGCCCTAATCCCTGAAACACCACCCCCTGCACGACCCCCTACACTGCACGAACACCACAGCCCTAAACCCTGAAACACCACCCCAGCACAACCCCCTACACTGCCCGAACATAACTACACTACCCTAAACCCTGAAACACCAGCCCCAGCAAGACCCCTACACTGCCCGAACACCACTGCACTCCCCTAAACCCTGCAACACCAGCCCCAGCAAGACCCCCTACACTGCCCAAACACCAGTGCACAAACCTATACCCTGAAACACCAGCCCCAGCAAGACCCCCTACACTGCCCGAACACCACTGCACTAAACCCTGAAACACCACCCCCAGCAAGACCCCCTACACTGCCCGAACACCACTGCACTGCCCTAAACCCTGAAACACCATCCCCAGCACGACCCCCTACACTGCCTGAACACCAATGCACTGCCCTAAACCCTGAAACACCAGCCCCAGCAAGACCCCCTACACTTCCTAACACCACTGCACTAAATCCTGAAACACCACACCCAGCAAGACACCCTAGACTGCCCGAACACCACTGCACTGCCCTAAACCCTGAAACACCACCCCCTGCACGACCCTCTACACTGCCCGGACACCACTGCACTGCCCTTAACCCTGAAACACCACCCCCTGCACAACCCCCTACACTGCCCGAACACCACTGCACTGCCCTAAACCCTGAAACACCACCCACAGCAAGACCCCTACACTGCCCGAACACCACCGCACTGCCCTAAACCCTGAAACACCAGCCCCTGCACGACCCCCTAGACTGCCCTAAACCCTGAAACACCACTCCCAGCACAACCCCCTACACTGCCGGAACACCACTGCACTGCCCTAAACCCTGAAACACCATCCCCAGCACAACCCCCTACACTGCCCAAACACCACTGCACTTCCCTAAACCCTGAAACATCATCCCAAGCAAGCCCCAGTACACTGCCCGAACACCACTGCCCTAAACCCTGAAACACCACCCCAGCACGATCCCTACACTGCTCGAACACCACTGCACTGCCCTAAACTCTGAAACACCATCCCCTGCATGACCCCCTACAATGCCCAAACACCACTGCACTGCCCTAAACCCTGAAACACCAGCCCCTGCATGACCCTCTACACTGCCCGAACACCACTGCACTGCCCTAAACCCTGAAACACCAGCCCCTGCACGACCCCCTACACTGCACGAACACCACAGCCCTAAACCCTGAAACACCACCCCAGCACAACCCCCTACACTGCCCGAACATAACTACACTACCCTAAACCCTGAAACACCAGCCCCAGCAAGACCCCTACACTGCCCGAACACCACTGCACTCCCCTAAACCCTGCAACACCAGCCCCAGCAAGACCCCCTACACTGCCCAAACACCACTGCACAAACCTATACCCTGAAACACCAGCCCCAGCAAGACCCCCTACACTGCCCGAACACCACTGCACTAAACCCTGAAACACCACCCCCAGCAAGACCCCCTACACTGCCCGAACACCACTGCACTGCCCTAAACCCTGAAACACCATCCCCAGCACGACCCCCTACACTGCCTGAACACCAATGCACTGCCCTAAACCCTGAAACACCAGCCCCAGCAAGACCCCCTACACTTCCTAACACCACTGCACTAAATCCTGAAACACCACACCCAGCAAGACACCCTAGACTGCCCGAACACCACTGCACTGCCCTAAACCCTGAAACACCACCCCCTGCACGACCCTCTACACTGCCCGGACACCACTGCACTGCCCTTAACCCTGAAACACCACCCCCTGCACAACCCCCTACACTGCCCGAACACCACTGCACTGCCCTAAACCCTGAAACACCACTGTAGGAAGGTGGATATCTGACTATGGTTACCCCCAAATTTTTGCCTAGTGTCTAGCTGGTTTTTCGACTTAGTTGGCCTGAGATCCTGCCATTCAGGATCTCAGCCTGGCTGTTCTCTCTTTAAAATGGACTCCATGTACCCTAGGTACATACCCAATTGGTTGGATCACCCTGTCAGCCCCTGTACCAGTGTATACTAGGTACCCAGGGCATTGGTGTACCCAAGGCCTGCCAGGGGCTGCAGCATGTATTATGCCACCCCAGGCTTGGCCTAACAATCTGACACAACTGGCTGATCACTCAGCTGGGGTAAGTTGGTGTAATCACCTCTTACTTAGGTGTAGTATACCTATACCTAACCTTAAATGGGACACCTGGTAACCTATAAGTCACTCCTATGGCAGGCCTTAACAATCCTGAAGGCAGAGTGCTTGGTTCCATGTGAGATGGTGCTCTGGCATGAGCTGAGCCTGTCTGCAGTGGTCGGAACAACTTCCTTCTACTGTTTCCAGATATCGTCATACCATATACTCTTAAGTGCATTATGAACCTCGCGGTTAAATGCTAACTTTGGTTTGGCTTTATCAAAACATGTCGAGTAAGGTGTCATACGAATTGGATTACTAACCCCTCGCCAATTCTGGCGACGGGGTTAGCATTCCACCCTTCTAGAGGGACACGACATGTACAGTACCTGAAACCCGGGTAAAATCAGACATAGCCTCAGCTCCACAAAATGGATGCTGCCACCACAGACACAAGTCTGCCCTCCTGCTGCTGGGAGTCCTTCCAGCTTGGGAGGTGTGGACAAAGGGTTTCCTGCCAGGGGAGGTGCATGCACCACCCCAGACAGGATTTTGTGTATTGGTCAGGTAGGGCTTGAAAGAAACCAGACATGCCTGTGGCTCACAAGGAGCCTCGGTGCATATGCCAGTTCAAACCGGTCCTGGGGCACACCAGTCCCGGGCCTGGGGCGAGCTGGACAAAGGATTGGGGGTGTAACCACCCCCCTTCCTGGTCCCACCCATAGGGAGGGACCTAGCAGGTAGTCCGGCCCCTAGAATCCGCTTAAAGGTAGGAGCTGTGTCCTAAGACTTCAGACATCCTGGAATCAACTTGAAACTAAGAAGAAGACGGGAACTTCGACATTCTGCTGCACAGAAGACTGAAGAAAATCTCCCCTGTGGTCAGGGAGTGACCACCTTGCTAACGCAAGCACCATCCAGCGAATCACCGTCTGCTTTGCCGCTGCCTCCCGCCGGAGCCCGAGCCCAGAGACTGACAAGACCTGGACCTCCAGACCTCTCACCGCCCGATCCACAGTCCCTGAAAAGAGGAGACCCGTGGAGGCACCGAGACACGTGGAGCCAGCCATCTTGGAACGACTACGACAAGCTGACAAGTGCAACAACCGAGGCTCCCTCCAAGTTGTGCTTTGGGTCCTGAGAAGCCCAACCCTCGAGCAGCATCTGCACCAAAGGTGAGCCCTCCAGCATCTCCACGATCTGCGTGGGGCCCTTCTGCATTTTGCCACTCGACGCGCCTAACCGGTTGCTGGCCCGCTGGCTAGTGGCCATCTTGGCGACGAAATCTACGACAAACACCGCTGGTCTGGTTGCTCCAGACTGGCCCTTGCTCCCCTCCAAAGGAGCAATTCCTCTGACCTTGCTGGTCAGAACCAACAGCTGATTTCCGAATCCTCCTACAATTGCTTTTGCCAAGGCTTGTTTGCTTCGATCAAGTCGCCGACACCGCCGACAGCGAGAGCCTGCGTGGGACAGCTCGTGAGCCGACTCCTGGACGTCGTCGACCTTCAGGGACCACGTGGCTGCGGAGACAAGCTACCCCTCATCACCTGTTTGCACCCGACATCGCCTGGTACCCACCTGGTGCCACGCTGGTCACTGGCTAGTGACTGTGAACACTGTCCCCTCTGCTTACAGGTCTTCAACATCTCCGATCCACTCTTGGATCCACTGCATCTCTCCCGGACCGACCGCCTGCAGCATCTTTGTCTTCAAGCTCCACGGAACAGATAGAAGAAACCCGACGCACTTTGAGGCCTATGCACCCGCTTCCTGTGGATGAGGTAAAGCTGGTACTCCGGTTCCCAAGTGTAGTATTACATCTCTAGTGCCTGTGTTCCAAATCTTGAGTTCCTAGTCCATCCGGAAGATCCTCTTTGCAGTAACTTTGTACTTTTTACGCACCCATTGAAACCTATGGGAGCACGCGTGTGACTAGTTGCTCTGCACACGCCACCCGTGGACCTCCTGGTCACTAACTGACGTTAGCTCCTTGTAGGCCCAGCGATTCTAGAGGCCCTAGGCCTTTTCCCTTTTCTGTTCGTGGTACTTATACCACTATTTTAGTATATGGTTTGAGTGGCCACCAGGGCCTATCCATATAACGTGCAACTTCTGTGTATTCTGTGATAATCTTGTTTGACGATTTGTGCTCCTGTGCTCATAAAGAGACTAGGGGTTACTTTGAGAAATAAATACATATATATTTTGAATATATATCTGTGTGGTGTCCTTTCATTGGTATAAAAGGGGGTTACATTTGGTAAAACAGCTGGCTTAACACGCTTCACGAGTTTAGCCTCAAAGACTGCTTAGCCTACGCTACCACTAGGGCAGCTGGTCCGAAAAGGTTGACTTACAACCACACCATAAGGGTTGCTTGGCATGGTACAAGGTGATCACTTTAACTAGTGAGCATCATATACCAGGCCAACTTCTCACATTGGTGAGCAGCGGTTGGATTTGAGCTTGCTGTGTTTTACCATTGTAATCTCTTGGTTACCAATTGAAAGATCACATAGGTACCTGTAGGTACATATAAAACAAGATTAGATATACATAAGTTCTACTGAACTTAGTTGTTGTAGAGCAAAGGGAGTAGCACACCCTGACTACAACTACTAGATAGGTTTAGTAGGTAAACCCAAGTGTAGGTAGATTGCAACACATCCACCCACACTTAAGAGCAATGGCTGGGGCAGAGGGGTCCACTGTACCCATCTCTGTCGAGAGTGACCCCCAGAGGGCACCATCCATCTTTGCTACCCTTAATCAGAATGAGCTCAGGCATTTGGCAACTCTTAGAGGCCTTAAACAGCCCAAGAACCCAAACTCTGCTGAGCTCAGAGAGCTCTTACAGAATGATGAGAATCAGAGAGCACTCAAGAAAGCTTCCCAGTTAGCCCCCTCAGGGTCAGGAACAGGAGGCCCCCCTTCTGAAGATGCCACAGAGGTACCCCCTTCCAATAGTCACCCCTTAGATGGGATGCCTACCACAGAGGAAGAAAGTGATGGGGATACAGATGTGAGTGGGGATGAAGGGAGAACTAGCCCAGTGCCAAGTGTTATACTTGGCCCAGCTAAACTAAGGCTATTGTGGACTGACAGTGGGTTCACCCCATTGGATCTCCCCAGTGGACTTAACACAGGGCTTGGAAGGCAAAGGAATCGCTCAGGTGACTCCAATGCTTCCCATGGCTCTAGAGGCTCTCAAGGTCACTCCAGAAGGAGACTGACCACCCCTCAGAGGAGGGAACATGAGGCCAGAATGCAGGAAGCCCAGCTGAGGATCAGGAAGCAGGAGCTAGAGGTAGCCCTGATGGAAGAAAAACTGAGGAAGGCTAGGCAACCTAGAGAGAGTGGGTCTATACCCACTGGTGGCAGCATTGTCCCTAAGGACAAAGATAGGGTCTTTGATAATAGGAACCTGTCTAAGGTTGTGCCCCCCTACAAAAGTGGGGATGACATCCACAAATGGATAACTGCTCTTGAGAGAGCCTGCAAAGTACAGCAGGTTCCTGAAGACCAGTGGGCAGCAATCCTCTGGCTCTCCTTTGAAGGAAGAGGCAGAGACAGACTCCTCACTGTTAGAGAAGAGGATGTCAGAAACTACAGAGTCCTGAAGAGTGTTCTGGTTGATGGGTTAGGCTTAACCACTGAACAGTACAGGTTAATGTTCAGAGATACCCAAAAGACACAGACTCAGGACTGGTCTGAATATGTTGAATGTGCCACTAAGGCTTTGGAGGGTTGGTTGCTGGGAAGTAAGGTATCTGATTATACAGGATTGTACAATTTGATGATGAGAGAACAGATTTTAAGTAACTGTCAAAACCAGCTCCTCCATCAACACCTGGTAGACTCAGATTTGACCTCTCCCCAAGAATTGGGAAAGAGGGCAGATAAATGGGTCAGGACCAGGATCAGGCCTAAGAATCAGGGTGGTGACCAAAAGAAAGATACCACCAAACCTCAAGAGAAGGGAGGGGATAAGGCAAAAGAGAAATCTTCCTCAGGGCCCCAAAACTCCACACAGGGTGGTGGGTCCCAAGCTCCCTCCTCTACCACAGGTAAAAAGCCTTACTGCCATGAGTGTAAAACTCCTGGGCATTGGAAAACTGACAGCAGTTGCCCAAGGGCTACAAACAAAACTGTTCCTCCAATTACTCCTGTCACACCACCTATTACTGTCAGCAGTAATCCCCCAGGTGGTGGGAGTGCCCCCAAAAATTTGGGTGGGTTTACTTGGGGAACACAGGGGGACCCTGGCTTAGCCAATTCCCCTGCAGCAGATACTCTTGTCTGTGATGGTGGCATGGGGTTTGCCAACTTCACTGCCTGTCCCAACACTTTGGGTAGGTACAGACAAGAGCCCTACATCAATGGTACAAAAGCTGAGGCCTACAGAGACACTGGAGCTAGCATCACAATGGTGGCCCATTGGCTAGTTCCCTCTGAGCAGCTTTTGCCTGGTTTCTCCTACCAGGTGACCAACATTGATGGCAAACAGAACAGTCATCCCATGGCAGAGGTATGTCTCAGCTGGGGAGGTGTCACTGGCCCTAAAAGGGTGGCAGTGTCCCCAACCTTGCCTGTAGACTGCTTACTGGGGAATGACTTAGAACTCTCAGCTTGGGCTGGAGTTGAACAAGACACCCATTCTAAAATGGTAGGCCTTTCACAAAAGGGTAGTGGGGTTGTGCCATTCACAACCCCTGTCCAAATAGATTTCCTCCCTGGAAAGGTTGGAAGGGCAGTGGTAGCCACAGCCCAGGCACAGACAGACTTCCCTGTAGAGACTGGCAGAGCTGTGACAGTCACAGCTCAAACACAAACTGAGTGCCTCCCTGAAAAGGTTGGCAAGGCTGTAATGGTCTCAGCCTATACTCAGACTGACATAGGTGTAGTGAAGCCTGAAACTATGGATCACTCCACACAAACAGAGAGTAGTGGGGAGGAAGAAAAGTCTCCCTCTCCCCAGACATTAGGAAAACGCCAGCCTCCTCAGGGAGCTGACCTCACCCCTTGTGAAGGAACTGCCCCAGAGGTAGCCAGGCCTGGCCTGGCAGAGCCTCTGATGTCAGTGGCCCCTTCCAAGGTGGGACCCAGTCTGGTGCAGGTAGCCTGCCTCTCTCTACCCTGCCTCAGTCAGCCCAGGGCTGCAGAGGTCAGGGAGGCCAGTGGACCCCAAGAGGGCCCCTGTCCACAAGAACCCCCCCATCAAAAGAATGAGGATTGCCTGGCTAGTAGCCCTAGTCAGGTGATGGGTAAAAACATTCCTGAGGGATCTCCTTTACAGGTAGTTAGGGACCTCCCCCAGAGGGATTCTGTTGGGTACAGGCAAACATGGGACCTTAGGGCCCCAGACCTGACCTGTCCCTCCAGTAAGCCCACAAAAGGGACCCAGACTCCAGCTTTAGGTAGCCAGAGGCTGACCCTGAGAGCACAGTGCAACTCAGTTAAGGAAAGAAAGGCATCCATGGTGGAGGATGATTGGAGGAAGCTGAGGCCTCACTTTGAGGACACTCACTTCAGTACTCCATCTCAACACCAGCCTTTTACTTTGCCAAGACACACCAAAGGTAGAGATTCCCTATGGTGGAGACCCTCTGATACCCTTAGGGTGAGGGATTGCTTAGTGGACCATGAGACAGGGGGTAACCATGCCAGTGCTGGTTCCTCCTTATATGGCCACTTGGGCAATATAGGCTTACCTGGTCAAGGTCAGCCTTATCTCCCTTCGTTTGGGGGGGGGTTGTGTAGGAAGGTGGATATCTGACTATGGTTACCCCCAAATTTTTGCCTAGTGTCTAGCTGGTTTTTCGACTTAGTTGGCCTGAGATCCTGCCATTCAGGATCTCAGCCTGGCTGTTCTCTCTTTAAAATGGACTCCATGTACCCTAGGTACATACCCAATTGGTTGGATCACCCTGTCAGCCCCTGTACCAGTGTATACTAGGTACCCAGGGCATTGGTGTACCCAAGGCCTGCCAGGGGCTGCAGCATGTATTATGCCACCCCAGGCTTGGCCTAACAATCTGACACAACTGGCTGATCACTCAGCTGGGGTAAGTTGGTGTAATCACCTCTTACTTAGGTGTAGTATACCTATACCTAACCTTAAATGGGACACCTGGTAACCTATAAGTCACTCCTATGGCAGGCCTTAACAATCCTGAAGGCAGAGTGCTTGGTTCCATGTGAGATGGTGCTCTGGCATGAGCTGAGCCTGTCTGCAGTGGTCGGAACAACTTCCTTCTACTGTTTCCAGATATCGTCATACCATATACTCTTAAGTGCATTATGAACCTCGCGGTTAAATGCTAACTTTGGTTTGGCTTTATCAAAACATGTCGAGTAAGGTGTCATACGAATTGGATTACTAACCCCTCGCCAATTCTGGCGACGGGGTTAGCATTCCACCCTTCTAGAGGGACACGACATGTACAGTACCTGAAACCCGGGTAAAATCAGACATAGCCTCAGCTCCACAAAATGGATGCTGCCACCACAGACACAAGTCTGCCCTCCTGCTGCTGGGAGTCCTTCCAGCTTGGGAGGTGTGGACAAAGGGTTTCCTGCCAGGGGAGGTGCATGCACCACCCCAGACAGGATTTTGTGTATTGGTCAGGTAGGGCTTGAAAGAAACCAGACATGCCTGTGGCTCACAAGGAGCCTCGGTGCATATGCCAGTTCAAACCGGTCCTGGGGCACACCAGTCCCGGGCCTGGGGCGAGCTGGACAAAGGATTGGGGGTGTAACCACCCCCCTTCCTGGTCCCACCCATAGGGAGGGACCTAGCAGGTAGTCCGGCCCCTAGAATCCGCTTAAAGGTAGGAGCTGTGTCCTAAGACTTCAGACATCCTGGAATCAACTTGAAACTAAGAAGAAGACGGGAACTTCGACATTCTGCTGCACAGAAGACTGAAGAAAATCTCCCCTGTGGTCAGGGAGTGACCACCTTGCTAACGCAAGCACCATCCAGCGAATCACCGTCTGCTTTGCCGCTGCCTCCCGCCGGAGCCCGAGCCCAGAGACTGACAAGACCTGGACCTCCAGACCTCTCACCGCCCGATCCACAGTCCCTGAAAAGAGGAGACCCGTGGAGGCACCGAGACACGTGGAGCCAGCCATCTTGGAACGACTACGACAAGCTGACAAGTGCAACAACCGAGGCTCCCTCCAAGTTGTGCTTTGGGTCCTGAGAAGCCCAACCCTCGAGCAGCATCTGCACCAAAGGTGAGCCCTCCAGCATCTCCACGATCTGCGTGGGGCCCTTCTGCATTTTGCCACTCGACGCGCCTAACCGGTTGCTGGCCCGCTGGCTAGTGGCCATCTTGGCGACGAAATCTACGACAAACACCGCTGGTCTGGTTGCTCCAGACTGGCCCTTGCTCCCCTCCAAAGGAGCAATTCCTCTGACCTTGCTGGTCAGAACCAACAGCTGATTTCCGAATCCTCCTACAATTGCTTTTGCCAAGGCTTGTTTGCTTCGATCAAGTCGCCGACACCGCCGACAGCGAGAGCCTGCGTGGGACAGCTCGTGAGCCGACTCCTGGACGTCGTCGACCTTCAGGGACCACGTGGCTGCGGAGACAAGCTACCCCTCATCACCTGTTTGCACCCGACATCGCCTGGTACCCACCTGGTGCCACGCTGGTCACTGGCTAGTGACTGTGAACACTGTCCCCTCTGCTTACAGGTCTTCAACATCTCCGATCCACTCTTGGATCCACTGCATCTCTCCCGGACCGACCGCCTGCAGCATCTTTGTCTTCAAGCTCCACGGAACAGATAGAAGAAACCCGACGCACTTTGAGGCCTATGCACCCGCTTCCTGTGGATGAGGTAAAGCTGGTACTCCGGTTCCCAAGTGTAGTATTACATCTCTAGTGCCTGTGTTCCAAATCTTGAGTTCCTAGTCCATCCGGAAGATCCTCTTTGCAGTAACTTTGTACTTTTTACGCACCCATTGAAACCTATGGGAGCACGCGTGTGACTAGTTGCTCTGCACACGCCACCCGTGGACCTCCTGGTCACTAACTGACGTTAGCTCCTTGTAGGCCCAGCGATTCTAGAGGCCCTAGGCCTTTTCCCTTTTCTGTTCGTGGTACTTATACCACTATTTTAGTATATGGTTTGAGTGGCCACCAGGGCCTATCCATATAACGTGCAACTTCTGTGTATTCTGTGATAATCTTGTTTGACGATTTGTGCTCCTGTGCTCATAAAGAGACTAGGGGTTACTTTGAGAAATAAATACATATATATTTTGAATATATATCTGTGTGGTGTCCTTTCATTGGTATAAAAGGGGGTTACATTTGGTAAAACAGCTGGCTTAACACGCTTCACGAGTTTAGCCTCAAAGACTGCTTAGCCTACGCTACCACTAGGGCAGCTGGTCCGAAAAGGTTGACTTACAACCACACCATAAGGGTTGCTTGGCATGGTACAAGGTGATCACTTTAACTAGTGAGCATCATATACCAGGCCAACTTCTCACAACCACCCACAGCAAGACCCCTACACTGCCCGAACACCACCGCACTGCCCTAAACCCTGAAACACCAGCCCCTGCACGACCCCCTAGACTGCCCTAAACCCTGAAACACCACTCCCAGCACAACCCCCTACACTGCCGGAACACCACTGCACTGCCCTAAACCCTGAAACACCATCCCCAGCACGACCCCCTACACTGCCCAAACACCACTGCACTTCCCTAAACCCTGAAACATCATCCCAAGCAAGCCCCAGTACACTGCCCGAACACCACTGCCCTAAACCCTGAAACACCACCCCAGCACGATCCCTACACTGCTCGAACACCACTGCACTGCCCTAAACTCTGAAACACCATCCCCTGCATGACCCCCTACAATGCCCAAACACCACTGCACTGCCCTAAACCCTGAAACACCAGCCCCTGCATGACCCTCTACACTGCCCGAACACCACTGCACTGCCCTAAACCCTGAAACACCAGCCCCAGCACGACCCCTACACTGCCCGAACACCAATGCACTGCCCTAAACCCTGAAACACCAGCCCCAGCACGACCCCCTACACTGCCCGAACACCACTGCACTGCCCTAAACCCTGAAACACCAGCCCCAGCACAACCCCCTACACTGCCCCAACACCACTATACTGCCCTAAACCCTGAAACACCACCCCCAGCACATCGGCCTACACTGCCCGAACACTACTGCACTGCCCTAAACCCTGAAACACCAGCCCCTGCACGACCCCCTACACTGCCCGAACACCACTGCACTGCCCTAAACCCTAAAACATCAGCCCCAGCAAGACCCCCTACACTGCCCGAACACCACTGCACTTCCCTAAACCCTGAAACACCAGCCCCAGCACGACCCCCTACACTGCCCGAACACCACTTCACTGCCCTAAACCCTGAAACACCAGCCCCTGCACGACCCCCTACACTGTCCGAACACCACTTCACTGCCCTAAACCCTGAAACACCAGCTCCTGCATGACCCCCTACACTCCCCGAACACCACCGCACTGCCCTAAACCCTGAAACACCAGCCCCAGCATTACCCCCTACACTGTCCGAACACCACTGCACTGCCCTAAACCCTGAAACACCACCCCCTGCACGAACCCTACACTGCCCGAACACCACTGCACTGCCATAAACCCTGAAACACCACCCCCTGCACAACCCCTTCACTGCACAAACACCACTGCACTGCCATAAACCCTGAAACACCAGCCCCAGCAAGACCCCCTACACTGCCTGAACACCACTTCACTGCCCTAAACCCTGAAACACCACCCCCAGCAAGACCCCCTACACTGCCCGAACACCACTGCACTAAACCCTGAAACACCTCCCCCAGCAAGACCCCTACACTGCCCGAACACCACAACACTGCCCTAAACCCTGAAACACCAGCCCCAGCACGACCCCCTACACTGCCTGAACACCACTGCACTGCCCTAAACCCTGAAACACCAGCCCCAGCACGACCCCCTACACTGCCCGAACACCACTACACTGCCTTAAACCCTGAAACACCAGCCCCAGCACGACCCCTACACTTCCCGAACACCACTGCACTGCCCTAAACCCTGATACACCACCCCCAGCATGACCCCCTACACTGGCCGAACCCCACTGCACTGCCCTAAACCCTGAAACATCATCCCCAGCAAGACCCCTACACTGCCCAAACACAACTGCCCTAAACCCTTAAACACCACCCCCAGCACGATCCCCTACACTCCCCAAACAGCACTGCACCGCCCTTAACCCTGAAACACCAGCCCCAGCACTACCCCCTACACTGCCCGAAAACCACTGTACTGCCCTAAACCCTGAAACACCAGCCCCAGCAAGACCGCCTACATCGCTCGAACACCACTGCACCGCCCTAAACCCTGAAAGGCCACCCCCAGCAAGACCCCCTACACTGCCGGAACACCACTGCAGTGCCCTAAACCCTGAAACACCACCCCCTGCACGACCCCCTACAATGTCTGAACACCATGGCACTGCCCTAAACGCTGAGACACCCCCCCAGCACGATCCCCTACACTGCCCGAACACCACTGCAGTGCCCTAAACACTGAAACACCACCCCCAGCACGTCCCCCTACACTGCCCGAACACCACTGCACTGCCCTAAACCCTGAAACACCAGCCGCAGCACGACTCCTACACTGCCCGAACACCACTGCACTTCCATAAACCCTGAAACACCACCCCCAGCACAACCCCCTACACTGCCCGAACACCATTGCACTGCACTAAACCCTGAAACATCATCCCCAGCAAGACCCCCTACACTGCCCGAACACCACTGCCCTAAACCCTGAAACAACACCCCCAGCACGACCCCCTACACTGCCCGAACACCACTGCACTGCCCTAAACCCTGAAACACCAGCCCCAGCAAGACCCCCTACACTGCCCGAACACCACTGCACAGACCTAAACCATGAAACACCAGCCCCAGCAAGACCCCCTACACTGCCTAACACCACTGCACTAAACCCTGAAACACCACCCCCTGCACGACCCCCTAAACTGCCCTAACACCACTGTACTGCCCTAAACCCTGAAACACCACCCCCTGCACAACCCCCTACACTGCCGGAACACCACTGCACTGCCCTAAGCCCTGAAACACAACCCGCAGCACGACCTCCTACACTGCCTGAAAACCACTGCACTGCCCTAAACCCTGAAACACGAGCCCAAGCATGACCTCCTTCACTGCCCGAACACCACTGCACTGCCCTAAACCCTGAAACACCAGCCCCTGGAAGACCCCATACACTGCCCAAACACCACTGCACTGCCCTAAACCCTGAAACACCAGCCCCTGCACGGCCCCCTAGACTGCCCTAAACCCTGAAACACCACCCCCAGCACGACCCCCTACACTGCCCGAACACCACTGCACTGCCCTAAACCCTGAAACATCATCCCAAGCAAGCCCCCATACACTGCCCGAACACCACTGCCCTAAACCCTGAAACACCACCCCAGCACGATCCCTACACTGCCCGAACACAGTGCACTGCCCTAAACCCTGAGACACCAACCCCTACACGACCCCCTACACTGCCCGAACACCACTGCACTGCCCTAAACACTGAAACACCAGCCCCTGCTCGATCCCCTAGACTGCCCTAAACCCTGAAACACCACTCCCAGCACGACCCCCTACACTGCCAGAACACCACTGCACTGCCCTAAACCCTGAAACACCACCCCCAGCACGACCCTCTACACTACCCGAACACCACTGCACTGCCCTAAACCCTGAAACACCAGCCGCAACACGACCCCTACACTGCCAGAACACCACCGCGCTGCCCTAATCCCTGAAACACCAGCTCCAGCACGACTCCCTACACTGCCCGAACACCACCGCACTGCCCTAAACCCTGAAACACCAGCCCCAGCAAGACCCCCTACACTGCTCGAACACCACTGCACTGCCCTAAACCCTGAAACACCAGCCCCAGCAACACCCCCTACACTGCCCGAACACCACTGCACTTCCCTAAACCCTGAAACACCAGCCCCAGCACGACCCCCTACACTGCCCGAACACCACTGCACTGCCCTAAACCCTGCAACACCAGCCCCTGCATGACCCCCTACACTGCCCGAACACCACTGCACTTCCCTAAACCCTGAAACACCAGCCCCTGCACGACCCCCTACAATGCCCGAACACCACTGCACTGCCCTGATACACCAGCCCCTGCATGACCCCCTACACTGCCCGAACACCACTGCACTGCCCTAAACCCTGAAACACCAGCCCCAGCACGACCCCTACACTGCCCGAACACCAATGCACTACCCTAAACCCTGAAACACCAGCCCTAGCACGACCCCCTACACTGCCCGAATAACACTGCACTGCCCTAAACCCTGAAACACCAGCCCCAGCACAACCCCCTACACTGCCCTAACACCACTATACTGCCCTAAACCCTGAAACACCACACCCAGCACATCCGCCTACACTGCCCGAACACTACTGCACTGCCCTAAACCCTGAAACACCAGCCCCAGCACAACCCCCTACAATGCCCGAACACCACTGAACTACCCTAAACCCTGAAGCACCACTCCCAGCACGACCCCCTACACTGCCCGAACACCTCTGCACTGCCCTAAACCCTAAACACCACCTCCAGCACGACCCCCTACTCTGCATGAACGCCACTGCTCTGCTCTAAACCCTGAAACACCAACCCCAGCATGATCCCCTACACTGCCCGAACACCACTGCACTGCCCTAAACCCTGAAACACCAGCCCTAGCACTACCCCCTACACTGCCCGAAAACCACTGTACGGCCCTAAACCCTGAAACACCAGCCCCAGCAAGACCCCCTACATCGCTCGAACACGACTGCACTGCCCTAAACCCTGAAAGGCCACCCCCAGCAAGACCCCCTACACTGCTCGAACACCACTGCACTAAACCCTGAAACACCAACCCCAGCAAGACCCACTACACTGCCAGAACACCACTGCACTGCCCTAAACCCTGAAACACTACCCCCTGCACGTCCCCCTACACTGCCCGAACACCACTGCACTGCCCTAAACCCTGAAACACCAGCTGCAGCACGACTCCTACACTGCCCGAACACCACAGCACTGCCATACACCCTGAAACACCACCCCCAGCACATCCCCCTACACTGCCCGAACACCACTGCACTGCCCTAAACCCTGAAACACCATGCCCTGCATGACCATTTACACTGCCCGAACACCACTGCACTGCCCTAAACCCTGAAACATCATCCCCAGCAAGACCCCCTACACTGCCCGAACACCACTGCCCTAAACCCTGAAAAACCATCCCCAGCACGACCCCCTACACTGCCTGAACACCAATGCACTGCCCTAAACCCTGAAACACCAGCCCCAGCAAGACCCCCTACACTGCCCGAACACCACTGCACTGCCCTTAACCCTGAAACACCACCCCCTGCACAACCCCCTACACTGCCCGAACACCACTGCACTGCCCTAAACCCTGAAACACCACCCCCAGCAAGACCCCTACACTGCCCGAACACCACTGCACTGCCCTAAACCCTGAAACACCAGCCCCTGCAAGACCCCCTACACTACCCGAACACCACTGCACTGCCCTATACCCTGAAACACCAGCCCCTGTAAGACCCCCTACACTACCCTAAACCCTGAAACACCACCCCCAGCATGACCCCCTACACTGCTGGAACACCGCTGCACTGCCCTAAACCCTGAAACATCATCCCAAGCAAGACCCCGTACACTGCCCAAACACTACTGCCCTAAACCCTGAAACACCAGCCCCAGCAAGACCCCCTACACTGCTCGAACACCACTGCACTGCCCTAAACCCTGAAACACCACCCCCAGCAAGACCCCCTACACTGCCCGAACACCACTGCACAGACCTAAACCATGGAACACCAGCCCCAGCAAGACCCCCTACACTGCCCGAACACCACTGCACTGCCCCAAACACTGAAACACCAGCCCCTACACAACCCCCTACACTGCCCGAACACCACTGCACTGCCCTAAACCCTGAAACACCAGCCCCAGCACAACCCCCTACACTGCCCCAACACCACTATACTGCCCTAAACCCTGAAACACCACCCCCAGCACATCGGCCTACACTGCCCGAACACTACTGCACTGCCCTAAACCCTGAAACACCAGCCCCTGCACGACCCCCTACACTGCCCGAACACCACTGCACTGCCTAAACCCTGAACCACCCCCAGCACAACCCCCTACACTGCTCGAACCCCACTGCACTGCCCTAAACCCTAAAACATCAGCCCCAGCAAGACCCCCTACACTGCCCGAACACCACTGCACAGACCTAAACCCTAAAACACAAGCCCCAGCAAGACCCCCTACACTGCCCGAACACCACTGCACTGCCCTAAACCCTGATTCATCACCCCGAGCACGACCCCTACACTGCCCTTAACCCTGAAACATCACCCCCAGCAAGAACACCTACACTGCCCGAAAACCACTGCACTGCCCTAAACCCTGAAACACCACCCCCAGCACGACCCCCTACACTGCCCGAACACCACTGCACTTTCTCTAAATCCTGAAACACCAGCCCCAGCAAGACCCCCTACACTGCCCGAACACCACTGCACTTCCCTAAACCCTGAAACACCAGCCCCAGCACGACCCCCTACACTGCCCGAACACCACTTCACTGCCCTAAACCCTGAAACACCAGCCCCTGCACGACCCCTACACTGTCCGAACACCACTGAACTGCCCTAAACCCTGAAACACCAGCTCCTGCACGACCCCCTACACTCCCCAAACACCACTGCTCTGCCCTAAACCCTGAAACACCAGCCCCAACACGACCCCTACACTGCCCGAACACCAATGTACTGCCCTAAGCCCTGAAACACCAGCCCCAGCATTACCCCCTACACTGCCCGAACACCACTGCACTGCCCTAAACCCTGAAACACCACCCCCTGCACGACCCCTACACTGCCCGAACACCACTGCACTGCCCTAAACCCTGAAACACCACCCCCTGCACAACCCCTACACTGCACGAACACCACTGCACTGCCATAAACCCTGAAACACCAGCCCCAGCAAGACCCCCTACTCTGCCTGAACACCACTTCACTGCCCTAAACCCTGAAACACCACCCCCAGCAAGACCCCCTAGACTGCCCGAACACCACTGCACTAAACCCTGAAACACCACCCCCAGCAAGACCCCTACACTGCCCGAACACCACTGCACTGTCCTAAACCCTGAAACACCAGCCCCAGCACGACCTCCTACACTGCCTGAACACCACTGCACTGCCCTAAACCCTGAAACACCAGCCCCAGCACGACCCCCTACACTGCCCGAACACCACTACACTGCCTTAAACCCTGAAACACCAGCCCAAGCACGACCCCTACACTTCCCGAACACCACTGCACTGCCCTAAACCCTGATACACCACCCCCAGCACGACCACCTACACTGGCCGAACACCACTGCACTGCCCTAAACCCTGAAACATCATCCCAAGCAAGCCCCCGTACACTGGCCGAACACCACTGCCCTAAACCCTGAAACACCACCCCCAACACGATCCCTACACTGCCCGAACACCACTGCACAGCACTAAACTCTGAAACACCAGCCCCTGCACGACCCCCTACAATGCCGGAACACCACTGCACTGCCCTAAACCCTGAAACACCAGCCCCTGCATGACCCCCTACACTGCCCGAACACCACTGCACTGCCCTAAACCCTGAAACACCACCCCAACACGATCCCTACACTGCCCGAACACCACTGCACAGCCCTAAACTCTGAAACACCAGCCCCAGCACGACCCCTACACTGCCCGAACACCAATGCACTGCCCTAAACCCTGAAACACCATCCCCAGCACGACCCCCTACACTGCCCGAACACCACTGCACTGCCCTAAACCCTGAAACACCAGCCCCAGCACAACCCCCTGCACTGCCCCAACACCACTATACTGCCCTAAACACTGAAACACCACCCCCAGCACATCGGCCTACACTGCCCGAACACTACTGCACTGCCCTAAACCCTGAAACACCAGCCCCTGCACGACCCCCTACACTGCCCGAACACCACTGCACTGCCTAAACCCTGAACCACCCCCAGCACAACCCCCTACACTGCTCGAACCCCACTGCACTGCCCTAAACCCTAAAACATCAGCCCCAGCAAGACCCCCTACACTGCCCGAACACCACTGCACAGACCTAAACCCTAAAACACAAGCCCCAGCAAGACCCCCTACACAGCCCGAACACCACTGCACTGCCCTAAACCCTGATTCATCACCCCGAGCACGACCCCTACACTGCCCTTAACCCTGAAACATCACCCCCAGCAAGAACACCTACACTGCCCGAAAACCACTGCACTGCCCTAAACCCTGAAACACCACCCCCAGCACGACCCCCTACACTGCCCGAACACCACTGCACTTTCTCTAAATCCTGAAACACCAGCCCCAGCAAGACCCCCTACACTGCCCGAACACCACTGCACTTCCCTAAACCCTGAAACACCAGCCCCAGCACGACCCCCTACACTGCCCGAACACCACTTCACTGCCCTAAACCCTGAAACACCAGCCCCTGCACGACCCCCTACACTGTCCGAACACCACTGAACTGCCCTAAACCCTGAAACACCAGCTCCTGCACGACCCCCTACACTCCCCAAACACCACTGCTCTGCCCTAAACCCTGAAACACCAGCCCCAACACGACCCCTACACTGCCCGAACACCAATGTACTGCCCTAAGCCCTGAAACACCAGCCCCAGCATTACCCCCTACACTGCCCGAACACCACTGCACTGCCCTAAACCCTGAAACACCACCCCCTGCACGACCCCTACACTGCCCGAACACCACTGCACTGCCCTAAACCCTGAAACACCACCCCCTGCACAACCCCTACACTGCAGGAACACCACTGCACTGCCATAAACCCTGAAACACCAGCCCCAGCAAGACCCCCTACTCTTCCTGAACACCACTTCACTGCCCTAAACCCTGAAACACCACCCCCAGCAAGACCCCCTACACTGCCCGAACACCACTGCACTAAACCCTGAAACACCACCCCCAGCAAGACCCCTACACTGCCCGAACACCACTGCACTGTCCTAAACCCTGAAACACCAGCCCCAGCACGACCTCCTACACTGCCTGAACACCACTGCACTGCCCTAAACCCTGAAACACCAGCCCCAGCACGACCCCCTACACTGCCCGAACACCACTACACTGCCTTAAACCCTA